>NW_027271933.1:0-349586 GCF_040938485.1 Diadema antillarum | reverse complement strand
CTTTAAACAAGTGGGACTGTTTCACGTCGATAAAACGCTCAAAAACATGCATCAAATTGCACCATTTGCAACATCAAAATGCAAAAAGTTCTTACCGTGGGAGGGGGGACACACCCTCCCCTCCCCCCTCGCTCGCTCCGCTCGCTCGGGTTCAGTCGCGTTCATGATATTCAGTGAAGAGAATCAATAGAAGAAGTGTATTTAAATCATACCATTTTATAGGCAAATTTTTCAATAATAATCTACATCAAAATAAATTGCTACCTTAAACAAGTGGGACTGTTTCACGTCGATAAAACGCGCAAAAACATGCATCAAATTGCACCATTTACAACATCAAAATGCAAAAAGTTCCTACCGTGGGAGGGGGGATAAACCCCCTCCCACACCCTCTGTAGACACATTGCGTAATTATTGGATTTACATGTTTTGTAGGGGGCTTGTCAAGTTTTCATATATTGTTCTAAAAGTGGACGATTGATACCGGAATTAACTGATTCTGATAAGGCTCAATCAGTAATTTTAAGCGTAGTATGCCAGGTGATGTTTGTAAGAAACAACACAAAACTATTGAGTTTGTAATCGTGTAAGCTGAATAGTACGCGAGAACAGTGAAGTAAGCCTTACAACGAAGGTGTTTATAGTCGAAAAGTTACATTCATAACTTTCCTCTTGTTGGGGGAAGGTGTGATGGAGAACAGCAATGAGAAACCTAGGGAGGGGAATAAAAGTGTCCATCCGGGACACTAGAGAGAGTTGGTTGCAATAATGGAGTGAACAGTTGAGGTCATTTTGTCTCTCAGAAAGTTCAAGTCTCGGTGTTGATTCCAGATTGTTTGTTGGTGCATGAGATGGTTTTGTTGGTGCATGACACCCTGTACAATCAAATCATATGAGATCTAAAGATTTTCAAATTTCATATCGATTACAAAAAGAAAAGAAAGAAATATACATACTTTCAAGGGGATTCCCCCTTGCCAGACCTCGATATATTTTCGAACTGAAATTGTCATTGACTGATTTTTTTTTATATATTCATACTTACTGCCAATGAAAATAAACATTTTGTCAAGTTTTTGGTCGATAGATGACTGATTTGGTTCTTTCATTTTTATTCAATTCAGAATGGCCCGTTGGTTGTTCCTTGCGGACTTTTCGTGGTCATAATATCTCTGCATTGACTAAAAATTAGTGACAACTTGAAGGAAAGACTTTGGATAAACAAAAGTGTCAATCGTTAGTTGTAAACCTGACACTGCTATGGGAGGTAAATCCCACAGGACATTATAGTGCTGACTATGGGACTCGAGAGGTTATAAAAGATGGCGGGGGGATCACCGAGCATACTTGCGATGGTGGAGTCGAACTACTTTTACTGTTGTCCTTGCAGACACTGTCAGCGAAAGTTTCAGTACCAGCTAGCTACCTTTTGTAGCAATTTACCTTCTTTTTTTCAACACGCCTGATAACAAACCATAAGAATGCTATTGTCATGCATTTTGCCGAGGACAAGGTAACACATCTATTGCACGTTTAGAGTCACATTGATAAAATGGCAACTACTTTATTATTATTATTATTATTATTATTTGTTGAGGATAACGTTATACCACACGACATAGCATATGTAACTTTGTCCAAACAGATCGGGATGCTGGTATTCAGTAGAAGGCAATCACAATCAACGTCGTTTCTCATTTCACATAATCACATTTTTTTTTATTACCTGTACTACAATCGAGTCCCGACCAGCCAGCTGCACAAGAGCATCCGTATGGATCTGGAAGGCAGAATAGCGCCCTCTGACAGTCGTTCGGGGAGTCAATATCAATGCAAGAAATTAAGCACATCTTTCCCACGAAGCCGGGTAAGCATGCTGTAATGAAGGGCGGATTTGTAGGCACGTCACACAACGTTTGCATCATTGCATTCATTAGGCCTATACATACTTGTGTTATTATATCATACAATGTTTGTACATACATCGAAGATAGCTCTTATTTGATCATTCAGTGGTGCATAATGTACACATGTCTATAGCCGTATGAATAACTTACGGTTCGATAGATGACATTTTTTTTTTTGTCACAAAAACACGCACTGAAAGATCGATAGATGCGGCTGTCAAATCTCTGATTGAATGTCTGTATAGGGGTCTAGGAACAGTACCCCCTGGAAAACCACCCTCCGGATAACTACCACCCGGATAATTACCCCCCAGGACAATTCCCCCCTAGGGCAACTACCCCCCGGACAACTACCCTCCAAGGGCAATTACCCTCCAGGGTAATTACCCCCTAGGACAACTACCCCCCGGACAACTACCCTCCGAGGGCAATCACCCCCCAGGGCAATTCCCCCTTAGGAAAACTACCCCCTGGATAACTACCCCTCGGATAACTACCCCTGGATAACTACCCCCGCGGATAACTACCCCCTGGATAATTACCCCTCGGAAAACTACCCCCTGGATAACTACCCCCCGGAGAACTACCCCCTGGGTAACTACCCCCCAGGAGAACTACCCCCCGGATAACTACCCCTCGGATAACTACCCCCCGGATAATTACCCCCCGGATAATTACCCCCCGGATACCTACCCCCCCCCCCCCCCGATAATTACCACCAGGATAATTGTCCCCAGGTTAATTACCCCCTCCTCCGATAACTAGACCCCAGATAACTTCCACCCAATAACTACCCCCTCCGATAACTCCCCATGGATGATTAGCCCGGATAAGTAGGCCTACAACTCCCCCTCCCCTATAACTATCAAGAAGAAAAATTACCCCCAGGACAGTGCACCACGTCAATTACCCCCTGGGTAACTACCTCCCGGGTCATTGCCCCCCACCACCCTCCCCCCCCCCCGACTCTTACGTTTAATAAAAAGGATATCATTACTACAGGAAACGAAGTTCATTGTATTACTTGCCAGGAATCACGGAGTACCATACTGATACATCATCTTATGAAAAAAAAACATCTTAAGGATTTACGATTTGTATCGTTTGCATTTAGGACGATTTATGTATACAAGCTTAATTTCTCCCTCTGTATTTTGACTCTATGTTCATAAAACACGAAGCTGTCCCTTCATATCCTACCCGGTAATCCAGTAAAATGTCAATGCCTTTAACCAAAACTATTTTCGCTAAATCTGTATTTTCTTTTACTGCTCCGAAATTTCGGATTTCTCTTAATAGTATAGTATAAAAGAAGTTTTAAGTTTGAATGCCTTTACCATTGAATTAAAGACATTTTGAAGAAATGTTACACTTCAGAATGAGTTATACTTTTTGCAATATTTTTTTAACCACAATCGTCTATCGTTTACCACAACTCCATGTAACACTTCTTTATTTGGAGGAGCTTATATCTCATGCCTCACGTGCCCTGGTTTTGACCCATCATCTTCCTCTTTCCTCTCGCTTTTCTCTGTCCACCGTGAAGGTAGTCTATTCCTGTCATTCATTACTCACCTTTCCTCTTTCTCTCATTACAAGGGATTAATCTCGTGTGTGTCCATGTGCAATGCACTCCCGTTAAAACGAAATGCTCAGGACCGGCATTTTTTTTTTTCGTTTTAACGAAATTTCGTTATAACCGAACAAATATAATATGCAATGTATAACGAAAAGAAGGAAACCACGCATAAAAAATTCTATTTGTTGAATCCTCATCATACGCTGGAAGGCTATGTGAGATGGGAGAATACCTCTTTAATTTCGGTTAAATATTACATTTTGAAAAGAGCATAAAGTTGTTTGTGTTGTCACACGTGTAGAAAATGACGGTGTAAGATTTGGTTACAGTTCGCTATTCCAAAGGTTCTTTTCTTACTAAAGTACGTTACTCCAAAGGCTCCTTATTCCAAAGTTTCGCCATTCCCGGGATTCCGATGGTTTGTTTATCTGAAGGTTCGCATTTCTGAAGAATCATTATTCCGAAAGTTCATAATTTAGATCAAAATAATATATTGTTCATTTTCCGAAGGTTCGTTGATCTGAAAATGAAATGAGGTTCGTCATTTTGAAGGTTTATAAATCAAAAAGTGAGAAAGGTTCACTATTCAGAAAGCCCGTTGTTCCGAAGGCTTTTTCATCTGAAAATGAAATGTGACACTGCACCTCAAAACAAACAAAAAGTCGCCAGACATGAATTTTTAGTTAAGGCCATATTCTGAAAGAGCAGACTTTAAGCTTTAAAATGATGTATAACTCAAATCAAATGGACTCTCCTAACCTATCTAAATATTGGAAAGAAAGCACAAACTCAGGAAAAGTATGAACTGAGAAAAGAGGCTCTGAAGTACAGTGTCTATTCAAGCGCTTAATCTTTACCAAACCCTGCTGGCTGTGCGATGAAAGGGACAAAAAACAGGAAGTAAACCACCAGAGAAACAACGATGAAAAGATTATCAGATTAAACTGAAATTAAGCATGCCTCATTAACCCATTCTGTCCATAATCAATGCCAACTTTCAAAGCAGTAGCACTATCCTTTCAAAAGTTATTAGAGTTGAAAGTGAAGAGTGTGGACAAGGTTTTTCAAAAATGAAAAAGAGATTCTAAAGACACACCTAATCACACTATTCTACCAAAAATGTTTGAGATAAACTGCTAAAAAAAACACTTTCCCGCCCATTTTATGATACCAAATTTTAGCATAATGTAGAAGAAGACCTGCTCTTTCAGAAAATATGAAAAAGTCAAGTTCGGCTAGGTTGACCCATTTCACTTATTTTCAGTCCTCACGCAAAATCAGTGTGTGCGACTTTATGTTCGTTTTGAGGTGCACGGTCACAAATAAGGTTCGTTATTCCGAAGAAATTTTGCTAATGAAAAAAAAAAATGAGAAAGGTTAGTTATTTCGAAGATTTATTTGTCTTAAGACTATTATAAGGATTGCAGTTCTTAAGTTTTGTTAGTGTACTCTCCTTTTTCCACCATGGATTAACGATACTTTTTGTAATGTTCCGATTAACGAACGTTTTGAATTCCTATCATTTTCGGACTAACGAACCGTATAAGAATGAGAATAAGGACCATATTTTATTATCGGATTGACGAACCTTTGGAATAACGCCAAAATGTGCTCAATAACAAACCCTATTTCATTTTGATCATAATCAAACCAGGAGCCAGGAGGGCAAGTGTTTGTCCTCGTGCAATTTGTCAACCTTTTCTTCCTCTAAATCAGCAAATATGAATTTCATGACTTAACCACAGTGAGCAGGGAAGATCATAGTACACCAGGAACTGATTTGATTGCTGACATGAGCTTTTCAGAGCTGAGTTTTGGACAAAGTTTGAATGAGTTTGCTCTGCCAGGAAGCCGGCTCTTGCTCTTCATGGTCCCACACTGTTAGAACGCTGTGTAAAATTTCGTTGTTTAAAATATTGTTGTTTAAAATTCTAAACAATGTTGTTTAAATATAGAAAATTGGAGCTTGATTGCCTTAAACAGCGGTTGTTTAAAAACAATTCGGAATGATTGTCCAAACAATTAAACAACGGTTGTTTAGAAATTGATGGGCAAAAGTCATGTGATAGTCATGAACCAATCAGCGGGCCTCTTAATCGATCGCCGCCGGGCGGCCACCGCGCCTCACACACACACGTACATCACACGTTTATGTACGTATAGCTATACAGTAGCGCGGCTATTCATCATGATGGACGGCGGTGACGATGACTGCAATGCAGCTATCTATATGGAGTCACGAACATTCTCAGCAAATGGGGTCTAGCTATAGAAGAACTTTGCCAGTCATTCCAAGGTATTTATTTATTTAACTGATAGTTACATCGCTTCATGCCCATCTGTAATTTGCATGATGTATGAAGCTAGTCACGGCTCACGCTTTGGGTTCTTGGCCGGGCTGCGCTACGTCTCGCCTTCATGCATGTAACGTAGTAGATCTAACAAACTGTTAATGTTAACGTTTAACGTTAAGTTAGGTCGTCTGTACCGGTACGTACATTATGTTTTTCAACCAACTCGTGCTTGTATAAACACTTGCATAATTCAATCCTTACATACATTTTCAAAACTTCACATAAAATACGAATTTCTTTTACAAAAACTAATCATCTAAATCAGCGTACTTGGTACGGAATATTCCCATTGTTGACACAGTACAGTAGCCTATTCTATTCGTTGTACAGTATTCTAAGTTGTAACAGGCACCGTATCACATCATGCACAAGTATTAGGCGCAGTGTCCGAGTTCGATGATGTAGAAATCTAACAAGTTAGTTAGGCATAGGGTCTATAACGTGAAGGATAGGGCCTAGCTAGGTAATGCTAGGGCCTAGTCAAGGGCTAGGGCCTATATTTTAGACTGCTAGTGCTAGTGCTAACTAAGTTCAATTACGCAATGACCTGTCTCGATCATTTCCTACCTCATAATTTAGAACTTTTATGCCATGGTCGGCTGTATGATAGCCCTACTACATCAACCACCCTCTTGTAATAAACCGACCGTGTATTAATTGGCGCACTGAACGCATACAGAGTAGTACTATAGTACGCACTTCACTGCACGCAAAGCACATAAAAATGGATTGGCTTTGACTGTTGATGAGGATGGTGTGGGAAAACGCGAAAATTCACCGTTCATTAACAAAGTTAATGGTTTTAATCAAGGACAAAATTTCGAATGAATATTTTCACCGAATCGTAATGTAATGTCTATGGAAGTTTCTAAAAAGCTTCGTACAACACGGTGTTCAATACAAGTCGGTTTGCGTGCATTGTCAATGCAAAAACAGCGGTCGATCTCAAGGAGCGTTTAACCGCGGGGAGCTGAAACGAGGCCACGCAAGTTTGATGGCGATATTTTTGCACTGAAACTTCGAATCGAAAAGGGAACAAAGGCATTTGATAGCCTAGCTCTGGATTTTCTCAATCACGTAGGTCAAGTTTTTTGCATGAATTTCAGTGTTCAATATTCTTATCAAGCAAATAAACATTAGGCGGTCGATGAGTAGTAGGTCCATGCAACCGTACAACCAAAATCTACTGTAAACATAACGAACCCCCTAAAATCCAATAGTAAAGTGCAAGTTCTGCTACTTTTGCTGGAGCAATTCATTCTTTACTGAGCATCATTGCCATCAATGATGCTCGATGAATTAAGGTCTACGTAAGCTTCCAGTAGAAAAAAAGGCCTAGAACCCCTATAGAAAATGAAGATAAAGACAGAAAACAGATTGTGGTGTTTTTAATGCACAATATAGTCTATGCACCACATGTAAACTTAATGCCTGTAGTAATAATATACATGTACCACCTTAGTAGAGTTCTATTTGTTTCGTGTAGGTAGGTGGTTTGGAACCAATTTTTGGCACTTTTGTCACTTTCGAATAAGTTTCTATGCAAAGATTAGGAGCTTTCTTCTCAGTCTGTCAAGATTTCCATGCCAAACGAAGCACATTGTGCAAATTCACACAAACTTGTGAGAAAAATGTTTATAGAATGAACATTTTTGCAGAAGCTAATGATCATGCATAATTCACTCCATCATTTATGTTTTTGTTATTACTTGAGTATTATATTTTTTCCATTTGGTTTATAGCATTCTTTCTGGGCCACCCTTAATATGATTACAAATGCAATCTTGCTCCCTAATTTGTACAGATCAAGCAAGACTTCAGCCAGGAGATCATGGCTGAAGACAGGATGTTTGCAGCATGGCCATGTATGCTGACAAAGTACTCTAGTATGGGGAATCAAGATGTCCATCGTAGCTAACGCTGCTTATTCGTCACACGGGTGACACCGATGCCCTAGTGATTTCCCAAGGTACATTTTAAATAGTATTGCTCTGTGTAGAGATTTTAATCTACAGCCCCAGTACCACCCTTTCCTTTTTTGCATTTGAGTTGAGGTGAATTTATTAACAACATTAACAAAATACTTACAGTATGTACATGACTATAAAAAAAAATTGTTAGACCAAGAAATTCATTCAATGCTTGTTAATTAATTTCTAAGACTTTCGCAAAAACCTGCAAAAACTGAAGTGGATCTGTAATTTCAAAGCCAATATCAAAGAGATCATCCGGGCTCTTGATGACTCTGCTTTGTCCATCATTCAACTTGCATGTCATGTTCCCGTATTTGGTTTTGTTGCCGATTCGACATCATGAGCTTCCTTGGCATTTATCATGCACTGATCGAGTGACATATTGCATGCCTTTAGATCTTCATTGATGTACACACTTTTCATGTTCTCTTTTCCTTTCAGACTAGAATGCCCAGAATACAGTTTGTTCCTTTTGTTTGCAATAAAGTGGACTTTGATCTGCCTGCTCTTTCCTTCTTGCCTTTTCCCCAAGATGATGACAAGATCTTGAAGATGAGATGTCCTCTTTCCAAATGTCTAAGCCAACTTCCTTGGCAACATTTGACTCGCCCTCAGTAAGCTCTTCCTCTGTCTCCTCAGCCCCCTCTGGCAGGCCAGTCAGGCAGAGATTGTCCCTCCTTAGCTCATGTTGGACCTCGTCCTGCTGGAACTGAATCCTCAAGAGATGACATGTGGATTCAGAACATCTTTAATTGTGCTCATACAAGCTTCTTTCACTCCTTGTATCACATGCGGTAGTGCAGCTTTAATGACTGTAACTACAGCTTGGACAATTATTTGGGAGAGGCTGTCTCCTGCCCCTCTCTCACATTATAGCACCTCACGGCCACACAGTTCATGTACACTGAAACTTCAGGACGGTTTGTCCTTGCCTCCTTCATCTACCATTCCCCTTTTCTTCTCCACTACCTGATCAACTCACATGATAATCAAGCTTTTTGTCATTATAGGATAACATTAACAGAGAAGTCTTTTATGAACTATTAAAGTTTTTGCATTCTTTTTCCTACTACTTGGAATAAAAATCACTGGACCTTGAACATCCCTTGCTCTTGCTAATCTAATTAAGATATATGCATATTAACTGATCTTGCTTTATGCAATGCCAGAATATGACATGAACCTCCTGCAAAAGCCCAAATGTCATTCATATTGCAATAGTCTTTGTTAAGCACTTAACAGTAGTGCAAGATTATTCTTATTAAGGCACTGGCTGTCAACACCATTCAACTTTCTTTCATCCAAGTTCATGGTAACTCTGATTGCTGCTTTGTAGAATAGCATGATGATTATTACAGCATTATAATTCTAATGCTTGGCCTTACAAGTTTGGCTCTACTCATCCACAATTACTTGCCCGTCTTGGTAGTAAATGCCGTTGCCAGAATCAGTCCCTCATTCAAAATGTGTAGTATTTTCTACTATACCCTCAAAACAACTTTAAAACAGCCCCCCCCCCCCACACACAGTTAGTAATCCTGGTTGCAATCAAGTACAATATAAGTACATAAGCTAGCATCTGAATATGAGCTGATACTTGTCAGCATTTCTCTTTATCAGCCTTGATTGTGTTAATATTTTTAAAGGGTATATTTGTACTTATCATTCAAAATACTCCCCCTGTGTCATACATTTTGCTCCACAGAGGAAAAAGAGACGCTTGCATTCAGCATGCTGCCGCTAGTTTGCCGAGGCTGGACTGCGAGGGTGTGGGGCAAGTGCTCCGATCAGGAGTCAGAGTTATTCTACGACTTTCAACCTGTAAGTACCTAACTGTTCGGAGGCTAATCTTCTAAAACAAGTGATGTGTTGCCCTCTTATTAAAATGATGAGATGGACTTTGACATTGCAATACAAAATATAGAAATCATCAAGCTGTGGTCCATAGTTACAGAAATTCCCAGTTTATGCTGTTTCATTTGTTAGTTTAGTCCATGGATTCTACATATTTATGCAAATTTACTATGTTGCTAATGTATGCTGTGAATCACAATAATTTTTTTTAATGAAAAAAAAATCTTATATTACATAGTCAACATACATATTTACTTTATTTTGTGCCTGACTGCTCAATCACACACTTGTCCAATATCAATATGTCCTTTTCATTTTGATAAAAAGGGGAAAAAATTCGCATGAAATGCAAAATTGGTCCCAAATGTCGCCAATAAGGAATATTCCATTCATTAATAAATATTGCACTTGACTTATGGTATCATTATATTCAGCAAGATGCTGGAAATATATCACATACCACTCATATACATCCAATGTGATACAGGGTGTCTCTCCCCCCCCCCCCCCCCCCATACCAAAAAGAAAAAAGACCTCGCATACTCCTTAATGTTCCTACAATGTAAGTGGACAAAATTGATATACTACTAGTATTGGAAAGAGTAACTTACCCAAAATAATGAAATGCAATTCAGAAGTAGTTTTTGTTTGATAATACTTTTTGCCTGGGCTTGCCAGCAATAAAATTAATTGCCTTTCAGAAGTTCCCATAGGCCACACAGTTGAAAATTCATGCAGCCAGGTCATGGTTAGCCCTTGCAAGAATAGAAAATGTAATACATGGATGTTATATACTACATAAAATACCCAATTTAGGGTATATGTTTGCAAATGAAATGTTGCAGAATTTGGCCAGGCACTTTATTATGAACTCTACCTTGAACACTGGAGAGGTGTGGGAAATATATCTGTTCTGATGGACTTCATTATACCAATGCCTCAACCCAACACTTCTGCGTAGATTATTTCAAGATTTTATCGAGATATATATGCATGTATCTTTTCCACTTCCATTTCATTTTACAGGAGGGCACAGACCTGGCTTTCTACATTGGACAAATTGACAGGAAGCAGAGACCACAGCCCTTCATCTTGCTGATGGGAGGATCCTGGAAGAAGCCACTGCAAACCTTTGTCATTAGGAAGTTTTCGCTACACGACGCGAAGACCGAGAATACGAGGAAGCGATCACTTGTGACAGTCCCCGTACTCTGACTCCCGTCCCCATATCTATGCAGTTTCGCTTTCCTGTACAAGACGGAGGTGTGGGGACAAGATCACTGATTGGTTGGCTGACTGGCTGGCTCACTCCTGCCCAGCATTGGGACCGAACGCTATTTTGGCCAAGTACCGTACTCGTTTTCCCCCGGACGGGACCTCCCTCAGATTTGATCATGTGCAGAAGCAAATTTCGCACACGACACGCTCAACTCCCGGCCGCGTTGTGCTTGCGAAAACTCCCTATTGTAGAGAGACAGGGATTCTTGTTTCCAACTTTGACAAAGGCTGTGGACTGTGCATTCAAAGTGCATTATGTCCTAGATGTAGAGTACCAGGCTCAATGTTTTGCTGCCTGGCAGTTCTTGGAGACAGTTGTGTACAAAATGCCTGGTAAAGTGACGTCCAATTCTGTGAGAGAGATCAGGACATACCTGAACTCTTCAAATCAGGAAGATTAGATGCGTAGAATGAGATTTTCATGGTCATCAGAAGTTTAATTGACAAAGTTGACTTTTAGGTCATTCGTCAAAGCAAAGGTTTGGTATCTATGTTTTATTTGTTTATAACTCAATAAGTAATAGATACATGTCACATGGAAAGATCAAAGGTCATGAGAAGATTGTTCTATTAGTGGGTAATGTTGGCCCTTGAAAACTTGTGATAAAGATGGGCTAGAAATGAATTAAAAAGGGTATTTTGCATAGTAGTGACTTAATGATATATTGGGCAAGATCTTCACAGGTTTATACTGAAGCATGACAGTCAATTTTCAGAAATATAGCAATTGTGAAATTAAAACCTCATATCTGTTGAGCATAATGGAGGTGACACTCTGTACTGAATGTGGCCTTCATAAAATTCAAGATGAACTGCGTTTCGTAGAATGTATATTTCCATTATGAATTTATTTCATTGTATATAGAGTAATCTTCATTACTGCCATCTCTATCACAGGAGTGACAGAGATGATCTTTGCTGGACAGATGTGCTGTACTTGGCACATCCCAGTTATGAAAAAAACAACTGTATGTGTTGGTAGCAGGTATGACTTCTCAAATTACACCAGTAAACAGGAGTAAATTTCATTATGATTACAATGTACTGTATATGTTATTTGGTCTGTTCAGATATGCTGAATATGGGTATGGAGTAGAATTTTCACAAGAGATAAAACTTATTTCTTAGTGTGAATGGTTTCTCCATCTGCAGTATATTTACAGTCATCATTGTACTGTCAAGGAAATATAATCTAATAACCCCTGACTTACTATTGCAGATGTTCCCCAAAAGCATTGCAACTGAAATGATTCAAAATGTTGTTACATCAAATTGAACATTGTTAAAAATGATCTAGTTAATAGAGAAGCTGTGTAGTGCAATACCTTCAGTAATATTTTCTTAGTGGGGCAACAAAGTACAGTATTGGGACAGAAAAGCAAATCCTTAGAGGGTCATTCCCTTATGCTTCGCTTATGAGATTTCCAAGCGCATGTAATAGTGACAAACACTTCAAGAACAAAGTCAGTGGTTCTAAGAAAATCAGATAATTATTCCAGGAAATAAGACTCATTCAAGATTTATCTTGTCTTGTCAGGGTATGATCACTATAAAACTGGATAATGTGTCTGTAAGGTGTGCATTGGACTGTAAAAGCATTCTGAAAAATTACATTCTCTGTGTACTGTTCATTCAGTTAGCCCTTTTGGACCGATCTGAGGGCAACTGATGGTCCCCATGCACCCACACAATATGAGAAATGAAGCAACAAAATATTCAATGTGGCACAGGTATAGATAATCTCAAGCTGAACACATCCGTGTTATGCATAATAATTAATTCTTTAATTATTGCATGTTTCAAATTCAATTTGCCATTGCAGTTTAGTTGAAATATTGTGAAATGTGATTTTTACGGCATTAAGCGCCCCATTTGTATGTAAGTGGAATCAAAATGTACATTTGACAATACACTAATCTTTAGATGAGTCGAGGTCAATTCAGCTGGGAAATCACTTAACTCAAGCATAACAAAAGCTTGTGATTTTTCCTCTGCAGTCAAACTGCATATTTTTACTAAATACGCGCAAGTCGACACATTTTTCTCGGTTCTCGAGAACTTCGACTTATCAAAGGTTAACTGTATAAGAAGAATTGTTACTCTGTATATATTCTGAAAATGGATGAGACAATTCTTGATTGGCTCAATTTGTTATTTGTGATAAGTTTGCACATCGATGGACATATTGACCAATTGAAGGTTTTCTAATGATACGATGTCAGCAATATAGACAGTGAAAATGTGCTGAAATATATAATTGGCCAAAAAAATAAACATTTGTGTTATTGTGCTTATATACAAGTGAGTTGTACAGTAATATGGGATTAAGAACTGTTTAAATTCTAAACATGAATATTTAATATTTGCTTTAAACAACCCAGTTGTATAAAATTACTTTTAAACAACCCGGTTGTATAAAATGACTTTTAAACAACAGTTGTTTAGAGTTTTAAACAACTTTTTTTAAACAACTCAGTTGTATAAAATTACATTTAAACAACAGTTGTTTAGACTTTTAAACAACTTTTTTTAAACAACCCAGTTGTACAAAATGACTTTTAAACAACAGTTGTTTAAATTTTTAAACAACTTTTTTAAACAACCCAGTTGTTTAAATTTCTTTTAAACAACAGTTGTTTAGAATTTTTAAACAACAAAGGGTTAAAAGTTTAAACAACTACGTGTTGTTTAATTTTTAAACAACAGTTGAGCGATTCACCGGTTAACTTGTGGTTGTTTAAAATTTTAAACAACCTTGTTGATTTTTTTCTAACAGTGCAGGCAGTCATTTTAGTGTACTGCAAGTGCTTCAGAGAGTCCCAGTTGCTGCTATTCAGAGTACCCGTTGTAAGCTTCAGTAACTCTTTTCATGCCTCCTGAATGCTAGACTCTGGTGGTCTGTGGCCTTTGTTGATATCTGGACTTCAGCTGGGGAATCACAGAAGAGCTTTTCTTGCACTAAGTGATTCTTTTGAAATCTGCTTTCTCAGCTTGTACAAGCTCTGAGCTGTACATGATTATGGCTCCTGGAACAAGAAACAGCATGAATATGCAGGAAACCATTGACACTCTTCTGAGCAACACTAAGTTCCTGAATGCAATCCGAGGTCTGGTATCTGATGTTTTAGTGGAAAAGCTAAATGCCTTGAAGGCAGCAAGAGAAGAGGATGAAGGGCGAATTCTTGATCTTGAATCAAAGCTTGCGTCGAAAGAGAAGGAGATAGCTGATTTGAAGAAAAGTGTCAAAAGTGAGCAAGAAACGTGCTGCAGACTCAGCAATAGATGTGATGACCTAGAACAATATGGCCGACGCAACAACTTGAGGATTTTTGGAATGTCAGAGACCAAAGATGAAGACACTGATCAACTCGTGATCAGTGTTGCGGAAAAACTTGGTCTCCATCTCACACCTGCTGATATTGACCGTTCACACAGGACCGGAAAGCCCAAAACGCGACAAAACCAAGCCCAGGCAAGTGGACAGCAAGGAGGGAGACCAAAGGATCACCCACGGCCAATATTAGTCAAATTCACAAGCTACAAGCCCAGGCACAACATGATCACCCGTAGGAGAAACTTGAAGAAAACTGGCATCAGTATAAGTGAAGACCTCACTACATCCAAACTCCAGCTCCTCAAGTCTACCATAGCACATCCAGCAGTTGATCAGGCATGGACAGCAGACGGCAGGATCATTGCTCTCCTGAAGACAAATACTGGTCACAAAATCACCAAACTCATTGCAACAATTCAAGACCTCAACAACCTTCCCAGCCCAAGTAACAATAGATGACGACAGTAATGCTTATCATTACATGCAGCAACATTTTTTCTTCCTCTTCTTCATGCTGACCTACTTCTGTGAATGGATTTTCATTGTCTCACACAGTGAAAGTGAGGCATAGTCTACGACCACAAAAGTTACACCACCGAAACAGGGCTACATAAGCGCTGTACACATTTTGTAGTACAGGTTCTTGTCAGTCAACAGAGATGAAATTTGTAAATTCCTGGTGAGTTGATCTAGCTCACTCATAGTGTATATCTTCCCTATGATCAGGTTTTCTTTGTTATATGTACATGTTGATCTTTTTTATGTAATTTCGAATAGTGTTAACCCGTCAAAACTTTTCTGTCATTACATTTTGCATTTTGAACTTACAATTTTATACGTACCTTGTGAATCATCAGATGTCAGGTTCTTTCACGTAATGTCGACCTTTACCCACAAGTATGGATATTGGTAATCAATATAGCATCACTGAATTCAGCGAACTGTCTAAGTCACATCCAAATACATTATTTTCTTTATTGCACATTAATTGTAGAAGTTTGAATAGGAACTACAATGAGATTGAAGCTACGTTGAGTCAGATTGAGTGTCCATTCAAGGTTATAGCACTCACAGAAACTTGGCTTAGTGACAATGCTCTACCTCCTCATATGTTCCATGGTTATACATTTGTTGGATCAGAACGTGAGCATAAAAGAGGAGGGGGTGTTGGATTATGTGTTAATAATCAATTGTTTTTTAAAGTCAGACCAGATTTAAGTATATTTGGAAATGTATGTGAATCGCTTTTTATTGAAATACCAAAACTAAATAAAAGTTTGCTTGTAGGGGTTTGTTATCGGCCTCCTAATCAATCTGTATTAGAATTTAATGAAAAATTAGGAGAGTCTCTGAATATTATTGATAAAGAGGGAAAAGATTGTGTTATACTTGGTGATTTCAATGTTGACTTAAATAAAGTTGATAGTTGTAATATTGCAAGTGAATTTTTAGAAATATTAGTATCATATTCATATGAACCTCTGATTGAAAGTTCGACAAGAATTACAGAAACTTCCAAAAGTTTGATTGATAATATTTTTGTGAATAGCGTATGTAATGTATCATCTGGTTCTATTGTCTGTGACATTTCAGATCATTTTCCTGTATTTTGTTTTCTAAATTACTCATTTGTATTGCAGAGGAAATCAAGTTATATTAATAAACGTATCATAAATGAAGATAATATTTGTTTATTCTTGGAGAAAATAGATAAAGCTGATTTTAAAATTTTATCTGATGCTGATAAGATATCTTCTACATGTTCTGATCCAAATGTTCTGTATGATATGTTTGTCGATATTGTTTTGAACATATACAATCAGTGTTTTCCATATAAGAAAGTTTGCATTAAGAGCAATAAAAATGAGTGGTTCGATGAAAATCTTAGAAAAATGTATCGAAAGAAGAATATATTATACAGGAAATTTGTAAATAATCCAACTGAATATCGTAAAAATGTTTATGTGACTTACAAGAACAAGTATACAAATGCTGTTAGAAATACCAAGAAAAGATTTTATACTCAAAAGTTTTTGAATGTGAAAGGAAATAGTACTGGAACATGGAAATTAATTAACAACATACTTGCTAAGAAAAAAGCTACGGTATCTGAAGATGTTGAATTCAAAGATGACTCTGGTATGATTTATAGTCAAGAGGAAATTGCTGGAAAATTTAATCAATATTTTGTGGATATAGGTAAAAAATTATCACTTAGTTTTGCAAATACTGATTTATCTGTTCATTCTTACCTCAAAGGTTCATATATTAGGTCACTTTTTCTGAAGCCAGTAACAGAAAAGGAGATTATTGATATTGTATTAAGTTTTAAAAATGGTAAATCTCCTGGTTATGATTTTATAGATATCAAAGTTATTAAAAGAGCAATTCATGTTTTATGTAAACCTTTGAGTATTTTGATTAATTATTGTTTTGAAAAAGGGGTTTTTCCAAATGCAGGCAAGATATCAAAAGTTATTCCTGTATATAAAAGTGGTGCAAAAGATGATTTTACCAACTATCGTCCAATTTCATTGTTAACATGTTTTGCTAAAATTTTTGAAAAATGTATAAGTGTGCGATTATTGCAATTTTTAGATAAAAATGATGTTCTGTTTAAGAAGCAATTTGGTTTTAGAGAAAAACACTCTACTCTTTTAGCAGCTTGTGATTTTTTATGTAATTTAAATCTTGCCTTAGAACAGAAAGAATCTTTATTGGGGGTATTTTTAGACCTTAAAAAGGCATTTGACAGTATTGATCATGAAATTTTGTTGTGTAAGTTTTATTTTTACGGTATAAGGGGGTCACCATTACAGCTGATGAAAAGTTATTTAGAAAACAGACAACAATTTACTACCTATAATTCATATTCTTCGCAAATGCAAACAATATCTTGCGGTGTTCCGCAGGGTTCAATTTTGGGCCCTATTTTATTTCTCATTTATATAAATGATTTGCCTGCTGCCTCATCTGTATTGCAATTTTTGATGTTTGCTGATGATACCAACATATTTTTGAAGCATAAAGATATTAATCAAGCGGAAGATTTGATGAATATTGAATTGGCTAAAGTTAATGATTGGTTTTCTGTAAATAAATTAGTTTTGAATGTTACTAAAACACATTTTATGAAATTTGATAATAGTAATTCAATTAATGTTGACACAGACTTATATATTAATGATACAAAGATAGAACACGTGAGGTCTGTAAAGTTCTTGGGAATTTTTCTTGATGAAGAAATGAAATGGAAAAGCCATGTTGCTCAAATTCTTAGCAAGGTTTCAAGAAATGTTGGTATCATGGGCAAGTTGAGAGATTGTCTACCTCAAAATATATTATTGTTGCTGTATAATACATTGGTACTCCCTCATCTTAATTACTGTATTATACTGTGGGGTAAGTGCAATAAGTATCTCTTAAAGCGATTACATAAGCTGCAAAAAAGAGCTGTTAGAGTAATAACAAAGTCATCATTTCTGTCTCATTCTAGACCATTGTTTATTAGATTGAATATTTTACCAATATATCAACTCTATGAGTATAATCTTGCCATATTTATGTTTTTATACAGTAAAGAATTATTACCAGAGTTATTTAGTTCATTATTTGTAAAGAATATTGATATTCATAATTATAATACAAGATCAAAATTTCATATTCGAGTTCCATATGGACGAACTAAATTTTCACATTCATTCATAACTTATCAAGGACCAAAATTGTGGAATGATTTACCAAGTAGTATAAAAGATTGTTTAACGTTGAATTCATTTAAAAGAAAATTGAAAAAGAACCTGTTGACAAAAATTTCATAGAATCTGTAGAGTTTTTTGTATCTGTAATGATATTTTAATTTGTTTGATTTTTCAAGTGAATCCGGTTAAATGACATTTAGATACCCCCCTACACACACACGCACACACACACACACTGTAATACTTTCTTTTATTTCTGTACTCATTGGGGATCTTACTTATAAGTTTTATGGAGACTCCATAAAAACTTCTCATGATCCCTCCACAAATCATCCATTACGTTGTTATTTCCTTTCTTTGTAATTCATTTTGTGTTTGTTGAAACACCTTTTTGTGAATATGGTATCTTATGTGTATTGTTCTTTTACTTTGTATATTCCAATTGATGTTTATTATATCACATTTTATGTATCCTTTGTATCCTTTTAATGATTATGTGGAAATAAAGTTGAATTGAATTGAATTGAATTTCCGAACTAACGGACATTTAGTTGTATCAGAATCTGTGTGTTTTGTATTAAAGGACTTCGGAACAATGAAACAAACCTTATCTGAATTCAGATTATTGTATTACAATAACGCAAGTTCCCCTCGGAAACTGTGCGTGATACACGGAGTGAACATTCAATGATGCGTTCGCTCATGCAGAGACGCTTTAAAAATGCTTGTTCCGCTACGCATTTTCGAATGCGATCCGCATTTCGTTATAACGGAGCACATTTCCTTTGTTTTTCTTTGTCAGTGGTGCTCAGAAAAGACTTCGTGATGACGAAAATTTTGTTATAACCGTCTTCGTCATAAGCGAATTTTGTACCATAGACTTTAATGGCGATACTTTTGGGACCAGAAGTTTTGCTTCGTTATAACGAAATTTCGTTATAACCGTGTTCGTTGTAACGGGAGTGCACTGTATCTTTACTTGTGTACTTCGTCTCTGTCTTAATTTGCTTTCTTTGCATTGTTTCATCAATTTTGTAACTATTTTACTGTTATACCATTAACGCTCATTTCAGAATTGCCCTACTGCATCATGAATTGGGCATTAACAACTAGTATATCAAGAATGTGGGAAGAGATTGTCACCTCCTTGGTATGATCACCGCAGAGCATTACCTCCCTTGACAATTACTCCTTATTAAAATTAGGCTCCAAACAGTCACCCCTCTTACAATAACTCTCCCCCAGAAAATTACGTCTCTCATTTTTATTTTCGAACAACGTTTGCTATTTGAATTGAAAAAAAAAAAACACCCATTTTTTCAAATCGTCTGGTTTTGGTCGAGACCTAACTTCAGGTTTTAAACATCTTTTGGGTGAGAAAATTAGAAACCCCTTACGACATATTAAAGAGCATGTTATTCCAAGAAGGATTCAAGTTTTTGTGAAAAAAAATACTCTTGAAATGGCCGGGATAAAAAAGAGCAGCCCTAGAATGTAAAAAAAATTATGTCAACTACAACTCTCTATAGATCTATTAAAAAAGAGGGTGCAGGACAAAAGACTTCGTTAACAACTTGGGGTGTTTTGTAAAAAAAAAAAGAAATACCGTTAAACTCATAATATTTTACTCTTTCTAATCAGACTAACTTATATTTGAACTGGATTTCCCAATAAAGTGTCGAGAACATTTAATTTGAAAACTAGCACAATTCTACTTGTATGTAAAACGAGCTGTAATTTTACTCTTATGACAAATTAGGGCACCGTTTGATAAAAGTTGCCAGTTATGACATCTTGTTAGTCTCTAATAATTTCAATAAAACCATGGGTTCTGCTTGATAGATAAGCTCGAGTTACCGACTTGTTACCGTGGACCTGCTTTGATCGACCTACAACGATTGGTAATTGCGTGGAACTGATAGCTTGTCAAAACTGACTTCATAAAACCGTGCCCGGATCCTATCAGAAATTATGGCTTTATATCGAAGGGTCCCTCGCTAATGTTAAGGGAATATGAATTGCAGTGAAATCAACTCTCCTTTTCTTATGTTTATCTTCTAATGTGTTATAACGGTAGAAAATGACAAGCCAAAAGAGTAAATGATGACAGTGTAAGAGAAAGGTGCATCTTCTGATATGGTGTTATGATCTTCTGGAAAAATTACAAAGGGTGGGAACTTTCGGGGGCGGGGAGGGAGGGTTGTCCAGTAGGTAGGTATCAGGAGGGGTGGGGGGGGGTCGGGGTATGGTTATGGGGGGGGGGGGGGTAGTAATCCGGGTGGTAGTTATCTGGGTGGTAGTTATCCGGGGGGTAGTTATCCGGGGGGTAGTTATCCGGGTGGTAGTTATCCTGGGGGTAGTTATCCGGGGGGTAGTTACCCAGGGGGTAGTTCTCCGGGGGGTAGTTATCCAGGGGGTAGTTATCCGGGTGGTAGTTATCTGGGGGGTAGTTATCCGGGGGGTAGTCATCCAGGGGGTAGTTACCCAGGGGGTAGTTATCCGGGGGGTAGATGTCCTAAGGGTAATTGCCCTTGGGGGTAATTGCCCTAGGAGGGTAGATGACCGGGTGGTAGTTGTCCTAGGGGGTAATGGCCCTGGAGGGTGATTGCCCTAGGAGGGTAGTTGTCCGGGGGGTAGTTGCCCTAAGGTGGAATAGACCTGGGGGGGGGGGGGGGTAATTATCCGGGTGGTAGTTATCCGGAGGGTAGTTGCCCAGGGGGTAAGTGCCCGGATACGGTCTGGGGTAGGTCCAACTGATCAAGTACGCTTTCAGCAGAGTTAATGCAAGGTTGACACGATTATGATAATAGTCTCACAGTTCACGTAAGCAACATGTTACCAACGCTCTTTGTGCGTGACTGGCATTGTTGAAATAACTGCAGGCATGAACAGATACGGAAAGAGAGAGGGACTGTGGGACCTAATCGGTACTACCATCCACTCTCGTAATAAAGAAAAACAGTGCATACAAAAAAAAAGATACTTTGTGGACAACAGAGCGGTTTTTTTTTTTATTGGAGTAATGTAATTAAAATTGGATTGCACGCCTGTAATCATTATTACCTGTTTCACAATGATCGCCCATAAATCCTGGAGGACAAACACAGCGTCCTCTATGGTCGTCACATATTCCTCCATTGTAGCATGTCGGGCAGGTATACTGACAACTCGGCCCCCACAGGTTATCAAGACATCCTGGTTTAAAATTTCAAACAAGAAGTTCACTGAAACCCTTCTTTGTTTGCACTGAGTGTTCTGATAACAGAGCCAATGGTGTAAAAATAGACATACGAGAGGGAACTTGTCAAACTGTGTTCCATTCGAAGTTGTTATGCAAATTATTTGTTTGTTTGATTTATTTTTCTTCCCACACAATTTCATACATAAATCAAGATTCTTTTAAGTGATATCACATGAAATATTAGTATACAGGTTACAGCGTACATGATTCAAGAAGAAAAAAATGAATGTGTAAATTAATTCCTTTAACAAAAAGATATACTATATTACAAAAATTTCCAAATAAATACCTGAGAAATTATGAAGAAGAAGGACTGCCACTATAAGCGAAAATAACAGCTTATACAGCACACTAGGGGGATACTACTGAATATAATACACCGTAAATGCATCATGCTTTATATTCCAGTACGTAAATACGAATAGAAATGAAGGGGATTATGATGATGGTGATGCCAACAGGGTAATCATGACAAAAAAAAAAAAATGTGATAATGAAGATGAAAGTGAAGGTGGTGATAGTGAAGTGGTGAAGGTGATGGGAATAAAGTGAAATGATAGACACAATTTTTTTTATATTTAAAAAATGAGCAAAGAAAATGGGATTAAATCGGACCAAGGACTTTCTATTTTTCCACTAATAAATCATATTCATTTTGGTTAGTTTTTCTGTTTTCGTTTGTAACATACTCAAAAAGCTGCCCTTGCATTTATTCCCTAGTTGAATATTCCATCAGGTTTATGCCAGGCTCCAGTGTGTACGAGTGTGTCACACACAAACACACTGATATAGCTTGTGACCATTCGAGCACTGAGAATTAAGGGTTTCTGGGACGAACACTGAACTAGGGCTTTCTATAGCTCAGTCGGTAGAGCACCGGGCTAGCAATTCGGAGGTCTCGGGCGCGAGTCCCAATGGAATCCCATTTTATTTGCTCATATTTCCACTAATGTATCAAATATATATATATATATATATATATATATATATATAATTACATTTAAGCACGGGAATTATAGCTTTGGAATTTTAACAGAATTATGAGATATTGACATGAGTGTTCACCATAATGATTATTGAACTTAAGCTGAATCGTGCGCACCTCACAGAAAAAAACAAAAACCTTTATGGAAACGCTATTTTTTATCACTACGTGAAAGATAGTGAAGCAAGCATACTAGGCCTGCAGACGATGGCCAAAAAGTGGCTTAAAAAAGGCTCAAATAGCAACTATCGTATAACAAGCAAATTTTACTTTAAAAAAAAAAGTATACGTCCTGACAATATCCCACATGATTACCCTGAAAATCTAATCGGGAACATGCTCAAATGACGTCATCAAAATGGCGTCTTAAGAACTGCAATTTTGCTACAGTAATTGTCACTTCGACATCTCTAATAATGAAAATGGAATATTTCGGGAGGGAAGTGATTCTAGCTACAGTAATGCTATTTCTCATGTAGCTCAGGTCATCAGCCATCAAGTATGCTCATTTTCAGTTGAGCTGGTGAGTTGCACGCATACCAATAGCGTTTCTACAGCAACCTTACACTGGCGTAGCAGAAATAAACAAAAATTCCATCATTATTATCATTTAATTTGTTGATATATAATAAGAATGTCTGAATATATGTTTTTTGATGTAGGTTGTTGGTTTCAGCGAAGTACCAAACCAATTTCCGTCTGAATAATGTGTTAATAAGGGGGAAATATAGTCATTGCCATGGTAACTCTAACATGAAAAAAAACCCCTTAATGATACAATGTAATTCTTTCTACCCAAATAGTTATGCTTAATAACTTTCAAATAAATAGGTGCCCAGTGAAAATATCCAGTCACTAGATGACTCAGCTCATTGTAAGGGTAACCATGGTCACCAAATGCAATTGTTTCCATGGCAACGAGAAAGAGCTTGGGGACACAGGTTTAGGCAATGGAATGAGAGTACAATTTCAACATATCGGTCTAGTGTCATTTTGCTTGTGTATTCTATTTATCAAAATATACTAATATGGATGTCACACTTGAGGTAAAGAACTATATGACGATGATGTACATACTCCGCCTGGTGAGCACTCAGCCTGATCTTGTCATCCCTAGGGACAGGACCATGCAGCTGCTTAGGTCAGGTGCGCAATACAGTGGTGATACCTTTGCTTGCCTTTTTCATACAGTGCAGCCATGTCATTGTCATTATTCTAGTGACACTTTCTCAGCTACTGTGCAGTCATAGCATTGGCATCACATACATCCCTTCTCCATGTTCTCAGCTTTATTGTGTTGTTTCTGTTTTGATTCCAAAAACATGAAACACAAACCAGCAATCTAAGCGGCATTTCCTAATATCCTTGGTAAGTTAATCATAATCCATAAATCATTTATGTAACTCCAAAGATTTCAAATTGATTTTTCCTGTTAAATCATAGAAGGTTGGAAAGCTTTTTTTTTCACCAAAGACAAATGTTTTGCAACATAACCGTTTTTGCTAACTAACCTCATCTCTACGTTAATTCTCATTTTATTCTCTGGCCCTTGTAATAGTTATGTTGTTTTGTTGTGCGTGTATGAATTATCTCACGTACCTCTACTTGCTTGTACAGTGATATGGATTGTAAAGCAAGACCATAGGGTTACAATTAATGTGTTATTTTTCCCCCAGCATCCACGTGACTGCCCTTGTATCGTCAAATTGTTCATAATAATGATTATAATAATGATAACAATAACAATTACTTTAGGTGGAACACTAAGGGGAATCTTTTGTCTTCTCTCATTGTTCGAGAGAGCGAATGATTCCCCTTAAAGTCAACTCTCTTTTGTGACGGAATAAACCTAATTGTTTGAGTTCCCCCTTAGTCGCATATACAATGTAGTAGTATAATTGTGTAGCAGTAGTAGCGCCTAACAGGCAGCAGAAGCAGTAGTGTTTCAAGAGCTCCTGAAATTTCGTATATTTCGTCATTACTGTGTGATAATCTGAGTTACATTGAATAGTAAATTGTTGTATATCACTCTCTGACTCTTGTGGACCTTTCTGAAGGTATGTAATGGAGTGATTTTCTAGAAATAACCGAATATCCCTCTGCTGTTTGCAACGATTGGTATGCGAAATACACATGTACAGCAGCCATTACACAGGGGCATAAGCTAGCACCCCTCCAGTCGATGACCTCAGCCAGCACTACGCGCTACACAATTGAACTTGGATCTGGTGGATACCATCACTTTCTATGGACCTTTTCATGATGCAGCCGAGTCACGCTTTAAACTGCTTTACGTTCTACATGCCCTTTGGCTGTTACTGTGTGTGTCGAACCAGTATGCATCTCTCACCGGCAAATACAGCATTGAGGTGCCATTTACCAAAACTCTACGCCATCAAAAGTTCTTCAAACAACGAATCCGAATCCCGTACTACAGTAACAGTGCGTCATCGTTTCAACATGAGCTTCTAATTTGTGGCGACATCAGCCCTAATCCTGGACCTGATTCTGCCACACTCTCGGTTCATCGACATAGGTACTCCTTGTCGACACTGAGACAACTGAGACATGGAAGCGAAGCACGGAGAGCACCCTTGTCTGCTTGAAGAGCCATTAAGAATCTCGGCATTACGGCCATTCCCCTACCTCGTGGTGGAACTCGAGGTGGTACCAGGAAACAACGCCACCGCACACAACGTTGTGTTGGTACCACAAGTAAAATAAGCTTGAAACCACAACAAATTCCAGTGAGGGTAACCTGTCGCACTTCCAAGCCCCCAAATACTACACCGGACCCCAGATGTCTATCAAAAGTGGAGATACCATACTCCAAGAACAAGGTAAAAAAAACCATGATATACCTACCCTTCTTCTAAACGCTACATCTTTGAGAAAAAAAAATGACGAACTATCCATAGTCGCTAATAACCACTCCGCTGATGTTATTGCGGTGACAGAAACTTGGTTTGATCCTGACACCCCTCTAGATATGTTCAAACTTTCCGACTTCTCACTTCATTCATGATGCAGGGAAACCCGTCGACCTGGTGGTGGAGTAGCTCTCTATGTAAAACATCATCTTAATGCACGAGAACTTGATGTCCCAGTACCCGACGGAATCAAAGTACTTTGATTGCATTTGAGACCCTCTAGACTTCCTCGCCAATGTTCGTGCCTCATTATGCGTAGTGTACTTTCCCCCTCAACATCCCAGAGCCCATGAGCCCATGTGCGTGTATGTGTATGTGTGTATATGTGTATGTGTGTGTATGTGTGTGTGTGTGTGTGTGTGTGTGTATGTGTATGTGTATGTGTATGTGTATGTGTATACCAGTGTATGTGTATGGCAACTGTGATGTGTGAAAGCGTATGCTTCATGTTACCATCCGATTCGATTGAATGAAAACTGTACACTTCCAATCATTAGCTTGTATGGTACATGTATCATTGTATTGTGTTTTAAAACCATGCATAATTGATGTATTGCAGTAATGTAACGTAAGGGAGGGGACTGCATTATACAAGTTCGCTTTTTAGCAGCCCCTCAATTTTCATTTCCATTAAGTTCTTTTAAGAACCAATATGTATTGTTATGTTCCAAGATATGTAATCATTTGAAGTGTATTATCTGTGTATATTGATTGGAAATGAAAATTGAAAAACAAAAAACATGCATGATTGTGAACATGCATGTGTGAAATGAAATGAAATGAAATGCGTACGTTGATCATCTGGTGTCTACTATTGATAATGTTTTGACCAGTTGCTATATCCAGAAGCTGGGATCACATTACTCGGTGAATTTAATGATCTTGATCTGCAACCGATCCACAGCAACGTCAATTTTAAACAAGTTGTTTTTCAAGCCACTAGAGGAGTAAACATTCTTGACAAGATCATTACAACTAACAGCTTTTTGTACAACGATACTTGTGTAATATCACCTATTGGAATGAGCGATCATAATTGAGTTTTGTGGTGTCCAATGGAATCGATATCAAAGTCCAACAAATTACGGAGAAGGATAGTACGGCCTCTGACCGACAGTGTAAAAAGAGCCTTTGGTAGCTGGATACCAAGTCATACCTGGGAGGAGGTTTTCCAGGAACAAGATCCTTCTGTCAAGTGTGACGTGTTGATGAATTCAATTCAGAGTCAATTGGATGTGTACATACCTGCCAGGGTCACCCATGCCCACAGTTCAGATAAAGTATGGATGACCGCTGAAATCAAATCTTTAATCCGTGTAGTAGGCAGCTTGCCTTTCAACAGAATAACATATCACTTTGGCGTCATTTCAGAAATAAAGTTACTCGTTGTATCAAAAAGGCCAGATTCGCTTATTATAACAAAAGAGTGCAGCACCTCAAAGTTGACAACCCTGCAAAGTGGTATAAGTATATCAAAATACTTACCAACAATGATGCACGCCCAACACCAATCTCAGTACCCGGGACTGATGCCGGTGATCCCCGTCATTTCAAGGTTACAGCGGACTGCATAAACAATCATTAAAATTTATGTCAGTAGCAGGTGACCTAGCTCCCCTCGATAGAGACCATCTACCAGCTTACCTCTCCTCTCCGTCTCCTTGTCCTGAAATCCAGCCGTGGCAAACTTACCGAAAGCTGCGTTCACTCAACAAGTGTAAAGCAGGTATTACCGGAGACTTACCGGTCCGCATCCTTTGTGAAATCGCGTATGAGATTTGCTTCCCACTGACAAACGTACGCTTCCTTCCAATCATCGGATGTCCCGCGTCAGTGGAAACAAGAACAGGTGGTTTCCCATACCGAATTGCCATCCACCAACAGTAGAGAATTTACGGCCAATATCTCTGACTAGTCATTTTGCCAAAATCGCAGAGTCATTTATGTGCAATTGGTTGTTGGAAGATATAAACAGTCAAATAGACCCTAATCAATATGGAAATCGCCCAGGTTTGTCAACGAATCATTATCTCATTAAACTCCTTCATCAGGTAATAGAAAATGCAGAAAATGCTCGCTCCGTGTCTACTGTTGTTCTTACCGATTTCTCAAAAGCCTTCGATCGCATTGATCACAATATCCTCGCCCAGAAATTGATTGCCTCGAAAGCTCGACCGTGTCTCATTGCATGGATTTTAAACTTTCTGGAAAATCGGCAACAGTGTTCACGATATATTGGAAAATTGTCAGACCAGTCAACGGTGTGTTCTGGGGTTCCACAGGGAACGAAATTGGATCCAGTTCTGTTTCTTTTAATGATAAACGATGCTAGTAAAGATTCCTTGGTGCCCTATTTCAAGTATGTGGATGATCTGACGTTTGTTGAAAGCAGGAAAGAAAGCCAACCACAAAATATTCAAAGTGCCCTGAATGATTTCCATGAATGGTCTCTACGCAATAGCATGACTTTAAATCCTGCAAAATGTGATGTTATGACAGCGTGTTTCTCCAAAAACCCGGCAATTTCAATCCCTCTTTCAATAGGCGACAAGATTCTCAAAACAGTTGACAAAACCAAAATACTGGGCATCACCATTCAATCAAACCTGAAATGGGATTCCCATACATTTGTATATCTGACCTATTGAATCGGTGTAACAAAAAGCTGTACATTCTAAGGTGTCTGAAAAGACACAGGTTGCCATTGCGTGACATGATCACAATCTATTGTGGATACATCCGACCTATACTTGAAAATGGAACACCTGTTTTCAGTGGCAGCTTAACAAAAGAAGGTAGTGATCTCCTTGAAGCCATTCAAAAACGGTCTTGCAGGATAATACTAGGCGACAATTATACCACGTATAATGAAGCACTTGAAATCTGTTCCTTGGATACGCTCAGAAACAGGCGAAACAAGCCTTGCCTAAATTTTGCCACTAAAGTAACCCGAGACCCATTGTGTAGTGATTGGATCTCTACTACACAGAATGTCAACTTCAGCCTACGTAAAAGACATAGATATCAACAATTTATCTGCATAACAAAACGGTTTCAAAGTAGTGTCATTCCTTACCTCATATATACACTTATTAAATGAATAGCGTAGTTTTGTTTTGTTTGTTTGTCTTCTTTTATGTCTCCTCCACAAAGTGCCACAGAATATTTATTATTTCCCTCATTATGTAAATTATTATGTGCATGGTATGCGTTGCCAGAGAATATATCATCAATATAAAAAAAGATTGTGAACCACAGGGTCAAGGGTTTAATGACAAGTTAACAAGGGTTACAGCTCGTTATTCCGAAGGTTCGTTTTTCCGAAGGCTCTTTATTCCTAAGATTCGTTAGTCCGAAGGTTCATTGTTCCGAATTTCATTTTCGGATTAACCGATCTTCGGAATAACGAACCTTCGGAATAACGCCACAAATTTTCGGATTAACGAACCCTTTTTCATTTTCGGATTAACGAACCTCTATAGGTTTAGGGAATTTGCGTGTTTCGGATTAACGACCCTTCGGAACAACGAACCTTCGGAATAGCGAACCTTCGGAATAACGAACAGCACCCTAAAAAAAGTATAGGCGTAATTGTATCTGTTTTATATATCATTATTCTCAGAAACGGTTCAAAATGTTTTATAATGTTATTTTTCAGTGTTTTGATGTCGTTTATTACGTGAGATCAAATTCTGGTACAAAAATGTGCAATAATATAACACAGTGTTGGTTAGATACAATAGTGTATATGTGTTAGTTAGATGTACGAGAGAGTGTGTGTATTAGTGGAATGAGAGTTAGAAGAGAGAGAGGGGGGGGGGGAGGGAGAGAGAGATGTGCAAATATCAGACGGATTTAAAACGGTTTCAAACAAAATGGTTTCAAAATAGTGTCATTCCCTACCTCATACACTTATCAATGAATAGTAGTGGGTTTTTTTGTTAGTTTGTTTGTTTTGTTTTATTTCTCCTTCATAAAGTACCACAGAGCATTCACTATTTCCCTCATTAAATGATGATGTAATTTTGAAGGTATATATATTTTTTTATTATGATGTGCATGGTATGAGTTGTCAAAAAGTTTTTCATTGATATAAAAAAATGGTTGTGGATCACAGGATCAAGGGTTTAACGACAAGTTGAAAAAGTATGATTGTATCTTTTTTATGTATTATCCTCAGAAACGGTTTAATTTTTTTTTAATAATACGTTTCATCGTTTTGTTGTTGTTCATTTGTGAGATTGAATTTTGGTATAAAATATGCAATAATATAACACAGAGTGTTGGTTATAGAAACAATAGTGTATATTTGCTTGTCAGATATACGAGAGAGTGTGTGTATTAGTGGAATGAGAGTTAGAAGAGAGAGAGAGAGACAGAGAGAGAGGGGGAGAAAGAGAGAGAGAGAGAGAGATTCGTGCAATTGTCAGATGCTATTTTCGTGTATACATGTATTATAACAATGCGAATATAGTATTTATTTGATTGACTGATTTGATGAAATGCTCTGTGTATAGATTGAATGTATTCTGATTTTGGAGTTTATGTTTAGGAAGAGAAGATTGTGAGAAAATCTTGGTTGTGTAAAATGCGTTGATTTGAGCCGTATGACAACACAACATCTGTATTAAAAGTATAAATGACCGGCATATTATGATTAACATAAGCTCATTTTTTTTTTTTGGTAATCATTGAGAATAGTGATATACAATGTATTGTATCTTATAATATTTGGGAGGGGGGTTGTATTATAGGTTAATCTAATTTTGCAATGGTTAAGATGAATAAGATTGACCCTTTTTTTCATTACTACACTGTATTTTGTGAGAATTTTTATGTATTCATGGCGATTTGCAATGTCTGTATTTAAATTCAGCCTCCGGGCTGCGAAAGATATTGATCAATAAACCACCTTTTCAATTCACTTCAATACAAAGTAACAGGGCAGTTGCAACAGAAAACGTAAAGCCCCTCAGTGCATTACACCCCCCCCCCCTTTCCACTTTGTAATAGGGCACATAAAGCCCCTCACTGCACTACACTACTCCCCCTTCCAAAAGAATGTAGGAACCCAAATAACATTCGATGCCATACTCCAGGGAGGTGGGGATCACAGTGCATAGGTATGTAGAGGTCAATCACAGAGGAGTGATGTGCAGACTTGCTCTCACTCCGCGCTCTTGTGTTACCTTGGTAACGAGATAAGGAACGGTGCGAGCCAAGCAGTGGGTGGTTTGCACTGTATAGCTGTAAACTTTGTTCGTGTAACTCCACTCATCCATGTACGATATGTGACCGTGCACCACAAAACGAACAAAAAGTCGCACACACTGATTTTGTGTGAGAACTGAATATAGGTGAAAAGGGTCAACCGAGCCGATGTTGACTTTTGCATATTGTGACTCTGCACCTCAAAACAAACAAAAAGTCGCCAGACATGAATTTTTAGTTAAGACCATATTCTGAAAAAAACAGACTTTAAGCTTTAAAATGATGTATAACTCAAATCAAATGGACTCTCCTAACCTATCTAAATATTGGAAAGAAAGCACAAACTCAGGAAAAGTGTGAACTGAGAAAAGAGGCTCTGAAGTACAGTGTGTGTTCAAGCACTTAATCTTTACCAAACTGTGCTGGCTGTGCGATGAATGAGACAAAAAACAGGAAGTAAACCCCCAGAGTAACAACAATAAAAGGATTATCAGATTAAACTGAAATTAAGCATGCCTCATTAACACATTCTGTCCATAATTAATGCAAACTTTCAAAGCAGTAGCACTATCCCTTCAAAAGTTATTAGAGTCGAAAGTGAAGAGTGTGGACAAGGTTTTTCAGAAATGAAAAAAGGGATTCTAAAGACACACCTAATCACAATATTCTACCAAAAATGTTCGAGATAAACTGCTAAAAAACACACTTTCCTGCCCGTTTCATGATACCAAATTTTAGCATAATGTAAAAGAAGACCCGCTCTTTCAGAAAATATGAAAAAGTCAAGTTCGGCTAGGTTGACCCATTTCACTTATTTTCAGTCCTCACGCAAAATCAGTGTGTGCGACTTTATGTTCGTTTTGAGGTGCACGGTCACAATTATTCTGAAAGAACAAGTCTTCTTCTACATTATGCTAAAATTTGGGATCGTAAAACGGGCAGAAAAGTGTGCTTTTTAGCCGTTTTTCTGGAACATTATTTGGCAGAATAGTGTGATTAAGTGTGTTTATAGAGTCCCGTGTTCATTTCGTAAAAACCTTGTACACACTCTTCACTTTCAAGTCCTATAACTTTTGAAGGGATACCACTTCTGCTTTGAAAGTTAGCATTAATTAAGGACAGAATGTGTTGATAAGGCATGATCAATTTCAATTTAATCTGATAATCCCTTCATTGTTGTTACTCCGGTTTTTTATGCCTCCGCCACGAAGTGGTGCCGGAGGCATTATGTTTTCGGGTTGTCCGTCCGTCCGTCCGTCCGTCCTTCCGTCCGTCCGTCCGTCCGTCCTTCCGTCCGTCCGTCCTTCCGTCCGTCCGTAATGAATTTTGTGGACAGGGTAACTACCAAAACCTTTTGAGGTATCCTAATGAAACTTGGCATGTATGTGTATTAGGGGGTGAAGTTGTGCCTATCAACTTTTGGGTGCACATGCTCAAGGTCAAAGGTCAAAAGGTCAAGGTCAAATGCTTAAAATTTTATAATTTCCCCCATATCTATGCAATGCCTGAAGATATTTTCTTGAAACTTAGTGTATACATGTACTACCCAATTAAGATTCTCTGGTGAAAGTTTGGGGTCATGAGGTCAAAAGGTCAAAGGTCAAAAGGTCAAGTAAAATGTTAAAATTTCACTTTTTTCTCTGTATCTTGGAAATTGTTCAAGGTATCTTCATGGAACATAGTGTATATGCATCTACTGACTGGCAGTGGTTATCTAGGGAATTTAGGGTTCATGGGGTCAAAGGTCAGGGGTCAAAGGTCAACGGCAATACTTCAAAATCTTACTATTTTCCTTATATTTATGCAATGCCAGCAGGATATTTTTTTTTTTAAACTTGATGTATGCATGTCTAACCCAATAGGGATTCTCTGGGATTTTTTTTTGCCAAGAAGGTCAAAGGTCAAAAGGTCAAAGATCAAGTGAAAGTGCTGAACTTACTTTTTTCTCCATATCTCGGAAGTGGCTCAAGTTATCTTGAAACTTAGTACATGCTGAATTTATGTATGTTCTGCCTGACAGTGCTTCTCTTATAAATCAAAGGCCAGATGAAAATGATAACAAATTACTGTTCAATACAGAAATTGCGCTTTTTCTCCATACCTTGAAAATTACTCAGTGCATAAACTTATGAAATGGTCAAAGTCAAGTTAAAGTTTTTAAATCCCCAAGTACATGCTCTCCTATTCATCCAATTAAACATAGGTCAAGGAAGGTAAACATTCAATACATTTGTGACAAACTTGTCATTTTAATATTTTGCCAATTTTGTGAAAATGTAATCACACATTGTCCACATGTACTATAGACCTATTAGGAGAATCATGCATTATGGCGGAGGCATACCAGTCGCCATATTGTAGCGACATTTCTAGTTTACATCCTATTTTTGTCCCATTTATTGCACAGCCAGCACGGCTTGGTAAAAGATTAAGCGCTTGAATAGACACTGTACTTCAGAGCCTCTTTTCTCAGTTCACACTTTTCCTGAGTGTGTGCCTTCTTTCCGATATTTAGATAGGTTAGGAGAGTCAAATTTGTTTGAGTTATATATCATTTTAAAGCTAAAAGTCTGTTCTTTCAGAATATGCTCTTAACTAAAATTTCATGTCTGGCGACTTTTTGTTTGTTTTGAGGTGCAGGGTCACATATGTAAATAGAAGTTGGGTTGAATTTTGTGTTTTGTCTGATAGTGTTAACCTAGCTTGATAAAACTATACTTGTCAGTATCAAGATTTTAGACAGTAATTCTTTGTTCCATTTAATCAGAAGATCAGTCACAATTCAATGTGTGTATTTACTATTTAGTGTGATTTTCATCCTAGGCCTATGCCAAACTATACATTGGTTTTAAGGATTTGTGATTTTAGTTAACAAACACATGGCCTAACTGACTTGTTATATGCTATTATTTTTATCTAATGATGGCATATAGAGCATAGGGTTATTTGGCTTTAATGGGCATTAACTAAAATTTGATATTATTTGTTATTATTATGTTAAGTATTTTCTAATATTGATATGGAGTAATTTGTGGATAAATGAAGCTATAGAAACTTAATTGTTAATTTGACCAGGCATATTTAGTTGTTTGAGAATCCTTATCTACATGTAGTTGATCACAAATTTGAAAGCAACCGAAATAACATTTCATTATGATATGGTTTTAGTTTGATAATTATAGGTTTTATATTATTTCGATTAAGTTATTTAACATAGGTGATTTGCGGTCAACTTCTGTTCCCACCTTAGGTTTTTTAACCTAAATGAGACAATTATGCTACAGGATTACTTTATAATAATTAGCTCGGTTTAAAGCGACATTGAAACATACTTTTTATTTTGAATAATGGAATCATATAATTTTGTGGATTATCTAACAGTCCTTCTTACTGTCCTTTATTTCTAAAGCACTTAGGAGTTATATTGACATTGTGGTATGCGTTTTTTTTATAATAATGGTTCATTAATATAAATGTATTAAATCATCATTGTAATTAGCTTTTCTACTATGGATTTAATCTAATGTGTGTTGTACCATTATAGATGTTGGAGCCTCAACCAAGTTTATAACCTCTAACTTGGGCAAATGGGTAGTGAGTCGTTATAGCCAGGGTGAGTTCTCCATGAGTTCCTTCAATTGAATTCATTGTTGTTTTTTGTGGTGTTATAATCTGGATTTATTTTATGTGTAAACAAGCCGTTCATGATGAGTAATCTGTCGTTATTAGACAAATTTTCATGTTGCGTTAATTCTTTTGTGATTTGGAGTCGCTATATTATTTGCATTCATTTTCCTTATATGAGGCTGGTAATTGGTAAACCCTCCAGACTATAAATGAGAGATAACATTGGATGGTTAATTTTCAGTTGGCGGTTGTCCTAGCTCATAATCATTTTAATTTGATTGCGGCATTTTGATGCATTGTTGTATAATGTACTGTTGAGTTAATTTAAGACACTCAGTCTATTGTTCACAGTGTGACATTTTCTATGTGTAATGACATAGTAAATGCTCATTTTTGTCTTGTGCGGCTTAAACTTTGACCATTTCATTGTTACGATTTATGACATTGTAATCTTTGTGAACATTACTTCATTGTAAATGTTTCATTCTGTTTTTGGTTCTTGTTTATGTTATATTATACAGGTTTTTCTTCTGGTTATATTCTCGGTGTGTCCGATATAAAAAGTGATTGGAACTCCACTGAATGAGTCGTGCGTGCCTTTATCCTGTGTCACCATGATAATGATAATAATAATAATATAACCTGCCATTTACAATAAAGATGTGACCAAAAAGTAAACTAAGAGGACATTTTGTTTGTTTTTCCTCTTTCCTTATAATGTTTCAAGATACAATAAAAGTATAGATCATACTTAAAAACAGAAGAGGATAAATTGATGAACTAACTTGACAAAGAGAATGAGGAAAACATGGAAGAGATAGAAAGAGAGAGGGAGAGAAAAGTGCATTAAAAACAATAGCAAAACTGAGATCGAAATCAAGCCCTAAAACATAACAAGAGAAAGAACCGAAAAAAGAAAAACAAAGAAGAAAGAAGAAACAGCAAGAAAAAGAGAAGAGAAAAAACAAATAAAAGGAAAATATGTAAAGAGGAGAAAAATAAAAAGCCATAGAAAAGGGCTTGGGTCAGAAATTAAACGATTGACACAGCGGCTTAGAATTCTCTACCTAAAATATGACAAATTTACATATTATTGAGTATAGACAGGTTTTATACTCAGCTGGTTTTAGGTATAAATGACAGTTGATTCATTATTCGGTGGATAGCAAATTTCCCATCATGGATATTGCAAATTTTTGATGATTAAAAAAATTGGCTTTAAACATCATGTTGCTTCAGATGCTGACAATTTTGGTATTTTTTAAGTATGACATTAAACATTATATATAATTGTTTTGTAGATTTTTATCATAGCAAACATGTATCTAAAGTTGGCCACACCCTCCGGCCTCCCCATTCCAGAACTCTCACCGCCAACATGTAAACTAATGCCATACATGTTCTAAATATTTTGCTACGTACTTTTCTACTGTGTAAGCACAAAATATAAAATGTTATATATATTAATTTTCTGTGCAGCTTCATGTAAGACAGATGAACAATACAATCATCCTTGCTTAGAATAATGAATCTCTAGAAAGCGTAAGGTAGGTATCATGTAACATATTTTTTTTTTTGGTCCTTTTCATTTTTCAATTTGATGTTTGTCGAGGAACTGTATTATTTTCTTTGTCGTTGTTCTCTCCAATCTTTGAAGGTCATATTTTTCATATTTGGTCCGCTACAACAAAAAGTATCCGAAAGTCGGGGGAGGACAATTTTCTGAAAATGGCATGACATTATTCCCTTACTCTTCTATTTTAATTTCATATATATAGCACAACTCAGAAAAGCACTCGGTTGCGGAGATATCAATGATTTTATTAGCGCATGTCAAGTGCTTGAGGAAATCAGAGTTTCGAGAAAAACGCCTTCAAAGTTTACCTTCCGACGCTATCATGATCAAGGGGAGGAGAGATAGGTCGCTGGAAGTCATGCTCCTAGCGACCTCTGCAATGTTCATTCAAGCTTAGCGCCAGCGATCTACGCACGACGAATCAATAATTAGGATGCCATGCACTGACCAATAAGATCGCTCCCTCGTTGCTAGATGCGGAGTCTAGCTGCGTCGCCAAATCCAAATCATCAGACATGATTCTGTTACGTTGAAAGTCGGAAGATCATGGCCCAGAAAAACCCTGATTTGTTGCCTTTCCTTTGATCACTTAGCTTCAAAATTTCTGCAGATGATAATTATACAAAACATTAGACTACAAAATTATGCCAAAAACAGAAATCCGATTGTTTTGACCAATTTTGATGATGCGACCTCAAACTCGAATTTCTCGACACAGCCATCAGCGAATTTAGGATCCTTTTGTTGTAGCGGGTCACATATGTCCTCTTCTTTTGTTTCTTTTTGTAATGTCATGGGAAAGATACATTCTTTTTTCTACATCACTCTTCCGAACGTTGCTAAAATTTGCAGAATCGCCAGTTACCTCTCTGTTTTCCCACAAACTTGTCATTCAAGAATTTCTTCATATCACTGGCGTAACTCCCGGAGAGGATGGGGAGCGGGGGGGGGGGGGGGGTTGTGCATTCCCCGCTCCCAGGTTTTGATGGGGGTGGGGATGGCCTGTGCAAATATCCCCCCACCTTTTTTGTATCAAAGATATGGTATTTTGCAATGATATTATATGCATTCTTTCTCAATTTGAAAATAATTCCATGTTATATTCATAGATTAATGTAATTTCAATACAAACTTAGACATTTTCAGGCTATTACTATCAAATTTCGCAGCGCGCTCTGCGCACCCAATCATATTTTAAATAGTCAAATAGGCAAACTTAATAGGTTTCCGCGCTTCGCGTAAACATGCTCACCTACAAGGGCACGATAAGAGTAAAAAAAAAGTCATAACCTGAGCTAAGAGACCGTTACTGATGTGCATATCCCGCTCTCGGAGAGATCTGACAAGTTTCAAGGCGCGCACTGGTATTTTTGATATATTGAATACATGTTTTAATAGTATTACGTCATGCAGGGATAAGCGCCATCACCTCCACGAACTTGTTTTGACAAAAGCTGTCAAATCACAAAACTGCAGTATTTTTAGTACTACTGTTTGTAAATTGCACTGTTAGTTCATAATAATATTATAAAATACTCTCTTTGAAGCATGCAGTGCTGTTTACTTCATGGAAAGAATGAGTGTCAGTTAAAACTTTTAATGTAAACATATAGTCTTAGCAAGTAACAATTAGAGAAGGGTAAGGCAGAGACAAATGACTTACCCTCTTCTTCCCTGCATTTGTGGAATTATTGATGATTATTGATGATCACCTATCCAAACGACGCGCATATTGTATATATATATATATATATATATATATATATATATATATATGTGTGTGTGTGTGTGTGTGTGACCGTGCACCTCAAAACGAACATAAAGTCGCACACACTGATTTTGCACGAGGAGTGAAAATAAGTGAAATGGGTCAATCTAGCCGAAATTGACTTTTTCATATTTTCTGAAAGAGCAGGTCTTCTTTTACATTATGCCAAAATTTGGTATCATAAAACGGGCAGGTGCAGGAAAGTGTATTTTTTTAGCAGTTTATCTCGAACATTTTTGTTAGAATAGTGTGATAATGTGTGTCTTTAGAATCCCTTTTTCATTTCTGAAAAACCTTGTCCACACTTTTCACTTTCAACTCTAATAACTTTTGAAAGGATAGTGCTACTGCTTTGAAAGTTGGCATTAATTATGGACAGAATTATGAGTTAATGAGGCATGCTTAATTTTAGTTTAATCTGATAATTCCTTCAATGTTGTTACTCTGGTGGTTTACTTCCTGCTTTTTGTCCTATTCATCGCACAGCCAGCACGGTTTGGTAAAGATTAAGCGCTTGAATAGAAACTGTACTTCAGAGCCTCTTTTCTCTGTTCACACTTTTCCTGAGTTTGTGCTTTCTCTCCAATATTTAGATAGGTTAGGAGAGTCCATTTGATTTGAGTCATACATCATTTTAAAGCTTAAAGTCTGCTCTTTCAGAATATGGTCTTAACTAAGAATTCATGTCTGGCGACTTTTTGTTTGTTTTGAGGTGCAGGGTCACATATATATATATATATATATATATATATATGTGTGTGTGTGTGTGTGTGTGTGTGTGTGTGTGTGTCATCCGCTACATCAAAAGGATCGTATCCGAAAGTCGGGGAGGACAATTTTCTGAAAATGGCATAACATTATTCCCTTACTCTTCTACTTTAATCTCATATAATAACACAACTCATAAAAATACTCGGTTGAGGAAATATCGATGATTTTATTAGCGCATGTCAAGTGGTTGAGGAAATCAGACTTTCGAGAAAAACGCCTTCAAAGGTCTCGTTCCAACGCTGTCATGATCAAGGGGAGGAGAGACAGTTGACAATAGAATATATGCTCCTAGCGACCTCCGCGATGTTCATTCAAGCTTAGCGCCAGCGGTCTACGCATGACCAATCAGTAATCAGGATGCTACGTACTGACCAATAACATTACTCCCTCGTTGCTAGGGGCGGAGCCTTGCTGCGGCGCTATAAATTTCGCTTTTTGCAGATGACACTTGCTTACTTGCTCACTACAATTATTTGTTACCCTTAATAAACTTTGTAAATGATGAAATTGGTTGATATATTTGAATGGTTTTGTTGTAATAAACTATTATTGAATACTAGTAAATCTCAATATGTTGTATTTAGATTAAGAGGGAAAAGAATCCAAAATGACATTGTTCCACTGGTAATAGGCGGTAACCAGATTGATCGAAGCCATAATGTACGATTCCTAGGCGTTATAGTCGATGAATATTTATCGTTGAAAGACCACGTCAGTTACGTCTGTACTAAAGTTTCTCGTAGTGTTAGTATCTTATCCAAGTTACGTCTCTATTTACCAAAAGAAACCTTAATTACTCTGTATAATGCCATAGTTATGCCTCATTTAATGTACTGTAATGTAGCTGGGGGAAATACTTATAAGACTCATATAGATAAGTTGATTGTTCTTCAGAAAAAAGCAGTAAGGTATATTACAAATTCAAACTATAGAAGTCTAAGTTTGCCATTGTTTATTCAAGTTCATATTTAGCCATTTGAAAAATTAGTTATCATGAGTTGCTTGATTTTTATGTTTAAGACACAGGGTGATCCTAAATCTTTCATGAAGGATGCGTTTGTGTTAAATTCTACCGTTCATGCTTATAATACGCGTAAAAGTAATCTCATTCATCAACCCTTTGCAAGAACTCAAACTGCCCAAAATTCATTTGTATAATTATGTTTGCATTAGAGAATGGAATAATTTGCCATTGAGAATTAGGTCAGCCTCAACACTATCCAACTTTAAACGTACATGTCTCATCTATCTTGAGGGAAATTTGTAAAACAAGATTTGATCAGGGAAGCTGAATTTAAAAGTATAGTAAAATAGAAAGTATCTTTCTGCAATTTCATGTGAACTACATGTATGTGCATTTTTGTGACACGTGTTTGTGTGATTGAATGTGTGTGTGCGTGTGTGTGTGTGTGTGTGTGTGTGCTTGAGTTGCATCTGTCCTATGTGAATATGTTACTATTATACTTCTTGTTAATATGTTTAAAACTTTAGTATGTTTTGTTTTGTTTTATGATGGATATCCGGGACCCCTTTTTTACAAGCTCTGCTTCTTTTGGGGTCCCAAACCATTCATTATTCTTAATGCTGTATCCTTTTGTAAAATGTCAAATGTTTAATGAATTGGTTAAATAAACTTGAAACTTGAAAACTTGAAAATCCAAATCTTCGGACACGTTTCTATTACGCTGAAAGTCGGAAAATCGATGCCCAGAAAAAACTCTGATTTCTTGCCTTTCCTTTGATCTTTTAGCTTCGAAATATTGGCAGACGATAGACAAAACATTAGACTACAAAATTATGCCAAAAACAAAAATACGATAGTCTTGACCAATTTTGATGATGTGACTTCAAACTCGTTTTTATCGGCTCAGCCTTCAGCGACTTTAGGATCCTTTTGTTGTAGCGGGTCACATATAGTCAACCTTTGAAACATTGTTCAAAATACTTTTATAACCTAATGGTATGAACAAAGCATTGTGCTTTCAAACATTTTTTTTTTTTTCGGAAGAGATTGTTTGTGTGTAGTCTGATAGTGATGTATGACAAAATGTGTATGCTGTTTTTATTAACAGTGCTTCATTTCTTTCAGAAGTACAGTATTTGTTGAAGTATTCCGTCGAGTATAATGAGTTTGCTTTGATATCGTACAGAGGTCCTTGCAAGACCCGTTTCAACAACATTGATTTCAGTGAGATCAGTGCCACTTATTGCTTTCAGTTTCGCTTAGCAAGTCTTGTGACTGAAACATGCCAATCAGAAAAGTGAGATAGCGAGACTTAAACCAATGAAAAGTTTGGTGAAACACCCTACAGGACTGCAAGAAAGGAACATCCATGAACTATCCAGTTTTATTGGAAGTGGGGTGGAGGTCGAGGAGGGTCTCATTTTATGAGAAATTGACTTAATCTATATTCTATTTCCAATCGAGTTGAACGAAGTTTCAGCTTGTCTTATGATTGTGCCAAATGCAAAACAAAAAACAGAAAAATCCAGCTACTGGGATGGAATATACATAATACACCGCTAATAATAAACATTGTGAATTCTGGATAGCTATGTTATAATGGTTACAGGCAAGTTTGAATGTAACCATGGTAACTATGGTCTCTCACAGGTTGTAGGTCTCAAATCCAGTCAATTAAATAGCTATGAATTTACATACTTATATAAATTTATAATGGTGTTTGTCATTGAGAAGGTGTTGAATTTTTTTTCTGAGAAAAACATTGTTTTCAGCATAAAGTTGCCATAGAAATGACCTAATTTGTGCTCAGATTTTTTGAAAAAGAGGTCACAAATGGGCCGAATTTTGCCTGAAGAAAGGCAGGAAATAAGAAATACATACACTAGCATGATTACTGTCAGTTGCATAATGAACATTTGAATATCCTAAAATTCCCATTCATTTTACCGGTTTTGGGGGATGGCCATGTTGATGGGCATGTTCCGGAGCAGAACTTTTGGGTAAATTTTACTGGTAAGTTTGTTAACACATTATATACTTTCAAATAATTACAAAATTTGTTTGTTATACGACAGTTGCCAGTTGACCCCCAAATTCAGCCTAAATCCGCTGGCCTACACAGGTTAGCGAAGAATTAGGAGGTAATCGTTAATGACATTCCCAAAGATTTACCTCGAACTATGAGTTTAATGATTCCACCTCTTTCAGGCATGTCGTTGTAGTAGTAATGATGTACTCCGGCCATCGACTCGCTTGCCCTGCTGATGTACAGTTCGTCAGATGACACGGAAGCGGAAAGGTCTGTCTGACCGTTGAGCATCCAGACTAGTGAGCCTGTGCCAGCTCCCACAGCGTTCATGACGAGACGTACTTCTTCGTCAATGCTGGCAGTTACCGTCAATTTATAGGGTGTAAATTGAGCTGTATTTATAACAGAAGACAAAATCAACCAAATGCACCACGTACTGACGATTTGTAGTATAACGCCACATTCCGTCCATTCTTTACCCATTCCCTGCGGGATTCTGTGGCCTGTGTATTGAGTCTATGCAGATGTCATAATTAAGTATGGAATGTGTTTATTTAGATCAACATAATTATTACCTATTGATGCTTCCCATGAATGAAAAAAACAAACAAACTGACAATGAACAAAGAGAAAAGGGCTAACCTCTCGAATGTCAAGATTGGCACCACGAATGTTTGTTTTCATATTCAAACAGAAGTCATTACCTAAACGTTACTTTGTAAATAAATGTAAACGGAAATTTGCTGTCATTTAAGACTATGATCGCAACATGATTATCTTAACCATAATGCTATAGAACTTCGCTTGAAGATCTACAAACGAAAATCTATAATATGACCTGCCGACAGCCACCATCTAATACCCTCAGGAGTAAATACAACTTGCAAAGATAAACATCGCGTTAAAATCATACCGTAAATAGTAAGCATATTTCTGATAAGTCAGTGCCATTGCGATATGTGCGCCGCATTTACGTTGGGCCAATAAAGACACCCCATGAATCATAACTGAGTTTCGGCTTGAATTTTTATTGGTTGGGTTACGTACCTATTGCTATTGCGACTGTGTTTCATCGTGAGTGTTATGAAACAGTCCAGTAATCATTTGATAAGTAACCCTAAATTATCATGTCCGCAAGTCAGCATGTACAATTTAGATTCTGATTTACATAGAGGTCGTTTGTTGGGGGAAATCAGGAATGTTATATTATTGTCCAGTTTATTCTGCATTTAATAATTAGTTTGTTCCCTTTGGCTGGAAAATAAAACGTGCATAACATAAGCATTGTTGCTAGTCGGGGGTGCCAAAATATATACAAGCATGAAACCATAGAAATATACAGTGGTACATGGGCGCATAGTGGTACGTGCGCTGGGTGCCAACGCACCCCGCTTCAGACCAAAAACAAAACAAAGCCGAAAAAAAAAACACTTCAGTCTGAGAGCAGTGGCGGATCCAGGGGGGGGGGGGCAACCGGCGCACGCCCCCCCCCCCTCCTTTATTTTTCGTAAAAAAACAAAAAGATATAAAAAGAAAAACAATGAAATGAAACCCGGAAGTGGCACCAGAAATATCAGTCACGCCCCCCCCCCCCCTTTACAGAATTCCTGGATCCGCCCCTGGAGAGCGACATCAACGCCGGACGCTAAATAATGTTATAATTATGGAATTTTTATTCTTTTTATTCTTTTACCAGGGACAAAAAAATAGGAAGAGAAAAAAGGAAAAAAAAACTGCACCTCGGGCTCTGGCAGCATTGATGTTAAATATATCTATTTTACAGTGTTTACTATCGATCGACCGCACTGTTATATTCGTACGGTATTTCACTCATTGTGCAACGGAATGTTTCAATTTCAATGCTTACAAACGTTCCGTCGCGTGGGAGAGAAATACCCCTCCCATACCCTCCCTGGAGCCAATAAATCAAATTAAGAAAAAAACCTCGCGGGTTACATAAGTGTCAAAACGCAGCCCCCCCCCCCCCCCCCCCCCCTTGGAAAAAGGTGGTGACGCCCCTAGTGGTATGAGAATCTCAGAGAGGGTAAATGAAAATACAGTGTGTCATTAGTAAGAGTATCTCACCGTCAGAACGAATGAAGAGAGTCGTAGCGGTCGTTGTCCAATTGTGCCGTTCAGCTCGACATGAGTAAGCCCCGAAGTTGTTTCCATTAGAATCAACAGGTAAGGTGACCTTTGCCGAAGAGGTGAGATAGCTTTCGATATTTGAACCCGATGGTAACTGACACGAGGAGACATCATCATCGTAAGAACACCAGCTTGTCACATCTGACCCCGTGGTCAAGTGTATTGACCTCTGAAAGGTCAATGTACTTGTAATGTCAGAACCACTCAGAACAGCTGCAAATGACGCTGGTTGATTGGGATCGTAGGTTGGGTTGAAACTAACGCACGTCATGTCCAGTATATTCCCTGAGCAATGAGACAAAGGTACATTCACCAGGCTATAATAATCCCACACTGCAAGATTCAACTTTTGGCGGAATCTCAAAGGAAGCTATGAATTACAAATAATTTTCCGAGTAACCGATAAACACACTTAACTATTAAGAGCGAATAGCTAAAGCTACTGTTATAGGGGGGATACGTCATTAGCAGAATTACCAATGAAGTCAATTCATTTACGGTTGAAGGTATATCAAATGATAAATTATGCAAGCAAACTGGCAGCTATGCAGGAAGGTCATGATTATGTGTGCGAAATGTGACATATTGATGTTAATAGAGATTACTCTGTCTGTACTTTGCAATTATTGTATCGAAACGGAAATGAAAAAGAAAATTTGGAAAGTCCACATGAGATTAGTCAAAGTTATGGCATTACGTAATATTTTGTGAACAGCTCGATGGGAGAGTCTTGAGTTGACATTATCAAACTCAGCAAATTTTGGTGATAATTTGGTTTCAACTAATTTCAGTAGTCTGTGGGAGCGTGAAGAAGAATCCAAGAAAGATATCATGTAACATTCCACGATTTTATGTTCGAAATGGACAAAAGAGTTAACAGTCCTGTGCGACTGATTTTACTCGATTCAGCAAAGTCAACCCACCTATGGTGTATGGTGTAAACTTATAGATATAGTTTCATGTTTGTCATTGATGCAGAAATCAATCAACATGCAGTGAGGTACGACTTGCTTCTCGTCGGAATGAACATAATTTTGTAAAGTGTTTTTATTTGTTTTGTTGTGTGTGTGTGTGTGTATGTGTGTGTGTGTCTTTTGGTCTCACTCAACATGTTATTATACCATCTTCTGTTTCTGTTTATTTTTCACTTATTTCACATTTAATTTGCACGCGTATTTTTCTGTATTCATTTGTGGCCTTCTATCAAAAGTAGATGAACGAAAAAAAAAAATCTAATTGCCTACACCCACACATAATTGTTGAAGGAAACTATCCCATCGAGCGTCAGTGAGGCAAGGTATAACCTTCCTGGTGTTGTTGCAATCGCCTACGAAGTCCTGTCTCAAATTCAACCTAGCAAAGTGGGGGTATAGACATCTCCTTTCTGTGTGGAGAGTAGCAGACTGTGCAATATCTTCTTGGCTGTCCACTTTTACCAGAGCCTTGCTCACAAGAAGATCTGGCAGCTCTAACGCCCTGTGTCAGGCAGTGCATGGACATTGGAGTGGAAGAATCTATCAATACGCATTTTTTTTTTTTTTTTTACGTAGTGACTCGAGGAGAAGACGACATTCGCATGGATCTTGGAGAGCTACTTCGTGGACTTTTTTTAAAAATTAAATTCAATTTAGATACATTTATTCCAGTCAGATCAATGACAAAATACATGGGCACATTCACATGGAGAAAGATAGTTAGCAGTGATCTGAAAGGAAGACATTTCCGCGAACGTTACACATAGCACGTAACTTGTGTTGGGATGCTCTATTATAGCACTACGAATTATGAAAAAAAAAATGATGCAAGAATGACATACATACACTTACAATAGATAGTAAAGAACACGAAGAAGAGAAGAAGAAAGAAAGTAACTTACTTTGATATTCACAGATGTAATAAAGTCAACAATTGCAATTAATGTCAACGTGATAATGCATGTTATGTGTGTTCATCTACACTGGACCAACAATTCTGTGAAATCTTACCTTTAACAGTGCATTGATAATCGGTACATTTCTCAAATCTGCTCTACAATAACTTCCATAGATGCTACATTAGTAGCATGTAGGCGTAGTGAGTTTCACAGTTTTACTCCAGTATTGAAAATACTGATATCAATTATGGCATTGTTCTCTGACTTGCAAGATGTATAAAAGCCGACGATCGTGTGCTGAAATTATGAAAACTCTTGATGACAGAAAAAAGTCTCTAGAATAGGATATAATAATTCGTCAATAGCTCGCTGTACACACACACGCACACACACACACACACACACGCACACACAAAATCAACAGTGCATCATGGCTATTGTGATTGGTCTCATTCTATGATGGTATTGTTCAGCATTCTTTCTTCGAGATGCACCAAGTAGCATTCGAACAATACATTTTCATTCATTATTAGGTGTGAATGGTATGCAGTTGCCCATACGAAATTACAATTAAGAAAAATAGTGGAGGAAGCGCCTACAGTATAATATTTGCAAGAAACTTTTAAGAAAAACGTGCCGGAGTCTATTAATACTATCAGTGCTTTTTAATACATTTTCCTCAACTTCTCTGATGTGATACTTTCAACTTAACTTTTAGTCTACATTGAACCCCAGGGAACTTGATACACTCAACCATATTATAATCATATTCTTACACCATTCAAATTAATTTCACATCCACCAAACATTTGAATCCACTGTGGTTACTAAATATCACAGGGTTTCATAATTGCGGATCAACTGACAGTTTATTGGGGTGAAAACATACACTCACTTTCTGCGAATTTTTGATTGTCTTTGAAGCTCATTCAAATCTTTGTGTATATAGAAAGTAAATTTTTCTCACCGTCTGCATAAAAAAGAAAGGAAAGCATAGGGTATGAATTTCCATGACCGTTAATGTATAAAATGAAAGGTAAAGTTCCTCTCAGAAGCATTGAGGGACACCACAGGATTTTTTTTTTAGACGTAAAACAGATGACTTCAAAATAATACATTTATAGCGATTTGAGAGACAAGTTCGGAACATGTCATGAATAATTTTACTAGTATCATAGTGGGTCAATGTTAAAAGCATAATACTGTGATTAATTGTATTAAAAGCCTTCGATAAATCTATGAATATGCAATCATAAAAGAGTTCTTCTGGAGATCCTTTTCTTCGTCACATCTCAGTAGATATATACTAAAATCTTTCACAAAATAGATTGCTTTATTTCTAGCCACTGACCACATAATGGAGAGACAATCATATCCACAAAAAGAAACATTCACATTTGGAGGTTGGTAAACAACACCAGCAACAATTATTTCCCTCCTCTTTATTTCCAAGATTTATAGATATTTGATCACAAACATTTTCATCAAGCTACAAGTCTGGCGTGGAAAAATATTTTTATGTATTTGGTTTGACCATTCCTACACCACAACATGTTTTTTTTTAATGTTCTATATCAACTGGTTAAAGAAGGAACTTGAGCATTATCATCATCTTGTAACCAGATCCATTAACTTCTTAGTCTATAAGGTTACAAAATACAGATTATTGCATCAAAGTTTTCCGAAAAATTCTAGAATTTCAATGTATACACGAAAATCTAGCACTATCAGGAGTGTTTGTGAATACAAAGAAATTTTCACTTTAATGACAATGAGAATCAATGTTTGTTTATATTAAAATGACATCTCGGTCTAAATATGCATTACCAAAACAAACTACGCTAGAGTTGTTAGAAGTGTCAAAGTAAATCGTATTAAGTCTGTCCTTGTTACTCGTGTCGTATCAGTCATTGTCCAAACACATTATCCATATATATATATATATATATATATATATATATATATATGCAGAAGCTAAATGCGAACATATGAGTGCATGTGTGTTTTGTCAGACTGCTTTTGTCAATTTAATGATGTACATTCAACGGTAATCCTGCAAGTAAACAACCATGCAAAAGACAATGCATGTATACCCACAATAAACACAGAAAAGTAATTTAAAAGTAGCATAACTAAGACATTACGTTTATGTTATAACTCGCAAGGCATGAAAACAGAAACCAACTTGTAGAAAAAAAAAAGCCTGAACATAAAAAGGTGCAATATTCCAGGACCTCTGGACCAACTTCACGTTATAAAACAACCTGATTAATTACATGTTTTCTTTTACGATGAACATCATGATAAAAAAAAAAAATTACAATGACCTAAAATGATCTATGTTCCATGAAAAATGCACATTATAGTACACGCTGTGTACATTGTACCATAGGAAACCTGTATAGTTCCACAATCGTGTTTACACAAACTTGTTCCTAAATCATGGTATCTAGCAATACACAATGGATTATGCCACTAGTATACCCAGTCAATTCAGAATAGCCTGAACCGTTGCATCGTGACAATACTTACCAAGAACGGACATGTTGAGGGTGATAATAACTGCACATCGAAGGACTAAAAATCGAAGTTGTTGTTCCATTTTCTTGACCCGTTCAACAATATTATGTTGGTGATCACACTGTTATTCTGCGATTAATGCAGTAATATAACATACATGCACATGAATGGAATCACGCAGAAAATCACCAAAGGCCTTCATCTTTTGTTTCTTGTAACGTTCCGCTTACCACAGTTTGTCATGGTTTGGGGAGAGATTTTTGAGACTTCAGTTTCCTGGTTCAGGGGTTCATCAAAACGCTGATGTGTAGGTAAAAAAAAAATCGAGGCGTTTAAAGTGTTACAATGCTTGTTCAAAGGGCATACTGCTATAGCATCAATAAAACTTGCACTTCGTCACCACATTTGACTTACAAGTGTATTGATTCATGATCGTGAGAGGGACAAAACCAGATAGGGTCTGTCTTTGCTGCTGTATGAATAATCTAATTGTCATGTCTTCATGTTTGGTTCGATTTCATGTTATAATTCTCTTCGCAGTTCTTCATATAAAGGGAGATATTTGTTGATATTCAGCTAAGATCGTTGTACACTGAGCAGTGTCGCTTAAAATTATCCAAATGATTCATTCAAGTAAGCACTAGGCAGCATGTTACAAGATGTCTTTGTTCTTACACCTCACCATGTTATTATATATATTTTTAGACGACACTCTTCAGATAATGAAGGACACAGTAATAGGTACAGCAAAACAAAATTAATTACGGCTGAGCTTTTTGTTAATCGCAACCCCATGAGCAAACTAATGAGATAAGGTTACAACCATTCATGTTCACAATGTACCTATCAAAGCGCAACAGTTCTTTGTCGCCAATACAAGTTTTACACAGAGGTTTATTACATGCAAAAGTGGGAATTTCGGTGAAGAATCACGTGCACAGCTTTAATAATGAACAACATAAAAGTAAAGCAATGATTTCAATACATCATCTGATTTGCATAAGTGGTTTCAACTCATACTGTTATTTCATAAAACAATTTGAATGTTCTACGACTTCGCCATATTTTGTCAGATTGTTATGAAAATGTAATTACTCTATTTGTTTGACGCTTTTCGTCAAAGTCAGCTTTAATATGGATGGAATTACAACTGAAAAAAATGTGGGAGAATAGAATAGTTTCTTACCCTGTCTGTTGGAATGGCTGATTTCTACCTCAGGGGAACTCAAATCGTTTGAATAAACCTGGTAGACCAAAATCAATCAGCTGTTGTAATAAGGTTAAGCATCTTGGTAGAATTTCTTTTCTTTTTTTCTCACTGATATGCATACAAATTCACGCAGAATTATCTACTAAGAATATGCACCTAGGGCCTACTTGCTCCCCCATGAAATTCAGTATGAAATGATTTGTAATGACAATTTGCCCATATTCATGTGCCTTTGTTTTAAAACGATGCAGATCAAATATAAGAAATTAATAAGACAGCCATGGATCATAAAATCTCTTCATAAGTCTATCAATTAGAAAAAAACACATACAAACTATTTTGTAGCTACCGAAAACCACCCAATGTTTCAACTAAATCTCGTTATTTTCGTAAAAGAAAAACACTTTATTCTTCATAAATGTTAGCAAAGCAACGGTATTTTTCAGCCAGCTGCTTTCCAGCCAGTTAGATAAGTGTAAGCTTGATATAAAAAGAACGATGACCGTAAGGGGAAGGTGATGAACGCAGCTTTAAAATCCAGTACAGATATGAATTCCCGATTTTCAAACATCGTACACTGACAGACGACCCAGGGGTGTGGCGGGTATATTCAACGACCTTTTTGTTAACCTCGGTGAGGATCGTATGTCAAGCGTCACATCCCCCACGTCGACCCGCTGATGTGGAATTTCAATTTTGTTTTGCCTTTTAACTTTAAATATTGACTTTGTCCATAACTTATATGCCGAATAAGTATCCTGGGAAGAATTACTATATGGATTTTAACTCTTTATGTGCCATGGTGGAAACCCCTTGTGTGCCACGTTATTCTGAGACACGAATGTAGTCGTGCTTTGAGAGAGAATTCTGTTTTTCCAACTTGTATAACTTCTACAAAATTGTGTTAAGATGGGCATAATAGTAGGCAAAGTTAAAGAGGAATGCCAAGCTTTGTTTCGATATAAATTGTATGACAAATCTATTTTCATTTTTTCTTTTGAATGACCAGTTGCTACATTACTGTAAAGGCATGACTTTTGCACGTAAAACCGTGACAGAAACTTAGAATGTACGAGCGTTGGGAACACCGCTTGATAGTCAATCACCACATAGAATGCAAGCCGTATATGAGATATGTTGCAATTAGTTTCTACTGATTTAACTTATTTAAAATACTTAATCAAATGATACCAATCAATTGGAATCGCGGAATACATTTGTGATCCGCTACAACAAAAGGATCCGAAAGTCGGGGGAGGACAATTTCTGGAAAAGTGTGAACTAAGAAAAAGAGGCTCTGAAGTTCACGGTCTATTCAGGCGCTTAATCTTATCAATCCGTGCTAGCTGTGCCATGAAAGGGACAAAACACAGGATGTAAACCACCGGGGCAACAACAATGAAGAGATTATCAGATTAAGCTGAAATTAAGCATGTTCTATTAGCACAATCTGTCCATGAAAAAGCAGTAGCGTCATTCTGTCAAAAGTTATTAGACTTGAAAGTGAAAGACATGAAAAGCGGACTCGAAGTCATACCTGATCATTCTACTCTTCCCCCAAAAAGGGGGTGTAGAAAAACTGCTAAGAACACACTTTCCCATTCATGTTAAGATACCAAACTGAAGAATAATGTACAAGAAGGATAGCTCTTTCAGAAAATATGAAAAACTCAAGAATGACTTGGTTGAACCATTTCACCTTTTTTGAGTCCTCATTTGAAATCAAGGGTTGCGACTTTTTGTTTGTTTTGTGGTGCACGGTCACAATTACCTATCACAGACACTTATGTCGCAGATTAAAATTCTTTGTCTCCTGACTTGAAAACTGAATGATTCGTAGATGACAAACAGTTGTGAAGATAGATGGCACCTACATGCATACGATCAGTAGAGGTCGCTCTTCATCATTCTCTCCCTGGACATGGAGGATGAGCCCACAAAGGTTACTCTTTGATTTTGGCACACTCTGGTTTTTTTGTCCAGCCATGAAAATAATACTGAGTGAAACTGCGTGCTTCCTGACGGAAAAATTAATAACAATTAAAACAAATGGCGGGAAGATTATGAGGGCAAGATCAACAATGAAAAAAAAAAAGTTTAGCATACTTTTTACGTCCGTCCTTGCTCATGGTGGAATTAGCAAATGAAGATATGATAATAAATCCAGGTAAGTATTCCAAGAAATTAGGCTAAATCCAGGAAATGGAATCTTAAGACACTCAGTCGTGGCGAGTGGTTTGTGCGGCACGGAGACGAACGCAACACGCTGCCTCCCCCATTCTGTATCAAATGTAGTGACCCCCGAATGAGAATAGCGCTGGCTCAATGTAGATGTAGACGCATGTAGTTTAGAAAACCACGACAAAACCTTAAGGCGAAGACACCACGACAACACCACAAGATTTCTTAGGGTGTTGTCGTGGTTTAAGCGCGTAGTTTAAGCGCGCTGTGGCAGCGCGCTTAAACTATGACAGATGTGAACGGAGTTTTGTTAACCACGACGCTCAGTTTTTTCCACAATAGTGTGCAACCCTATGTGCAAACTAGGCGCCCTTTATTTTCTATCGTAGTTAGCTTTACCTCGAGATTTTGCTAACTGCATGTAGGTGTGAACGGCATCGAAGTTTTGTCGTGGTTAGGGGAAGGAATTTTTGCGCTCGCAGTTAGTATAACTAGAAGTTTTTGGATAGGTGTAGACATGGCTAATATTTGTGTATGATGCGTACACACACACGCACACACACACACACACACACACACACACGCCGCAGCGTCTTCTGGGCTCTCTCCTCCAATCACCGCAGCTCGCGGTGACAATGTTTGTGTAAGTTTACGTACCATTAGGGATGGCGATCGGCTGCCTTTAAAGTGGAGAGGACGATTCACTTGTCTATCAAAGTCGGGCCGCCATGTTGATTTTTATATTAATACATAATAATATTGTGAATTCAGTCAATTTTTTCTCAGTTTTTGAGTATTTGATTTGAAATTTGGGATAAATATTTGTGATGTCTATGATAATTATCATAGTTGTGTAGATTTAAATTCTTTTAATGTCAAACATTGTGTTCCCATGGTAACATCATTTTCTATTGACAATCATAGATTTTGCCGATTTATTTCTTTTACTTAGGTTTTGAGCATTTGACTTGAGATGCGATGTATGTGATTGTCAGTGGGCAGTATATATCTATTGAATGTTGATTATAATGCTGTTATTAGTAAGAATATAAGATGGTTGCTGGCTGAGTTGATTTTTTTTTCCCGTTTTGGGTTGGCGTATTAATCACGAGCAGTGAAAGTTTCGTTTTTGATGAAATTTATGGTTAATTTTTTGGCAATAATAGATACGAAGGCCCACCATGGTATCATCGTTTGTTTGATTAGATTGTGTATAATTGTCAGAGCATTGATAGCTATTGTGTGATTGTTTGTATGGGTCTCAGTCATTGTCAGTGGAAGAACTGTACTTGTCTACGTACAGTATGTTGTATTCATGTTTTGTCATATGTTATATTTGTATGTTCAGGGCCCCCAGGAAGAACAGTTCCTGCCTACTGATGGGGCCACCCTGTTGAAAGAAGACTGAATAGATGAATAAAAATCTTAAAAAGGGGCATTTCATCCTGATATTATTTTGCTTTACGTAAAAAAAGAAAAGTCAGAGAAGAAGATCATTAAAAGGATGTTGGGAAAAATCAGACACACCAAAAAGCTATAGATTGATAAAGGTCACAAAGTAAAACAACTTGGCAACTCTGTGTGTCGTAGGTGTTGAGCAGCTATCCATCTGTTTTGTACAAAAACTCACTTTTCTTTTTTACATTTATATCGGCACAGACAGAACATATAATACACTGAAGAGGACATACAGAGACGTATTTACTTTACTTTATACCCAGAACAGATCTAAAGAAAGTTTGCCTGCTGACAAAAATGAAAGGTATTACTTTTTGTGTACAAACGGAATTGAGAGCTGCTCAACACCTACGTCACACAGAGTTACCAATTTGTCCTACTCTCTCTAAGCTGTATCATAACTTTAGTCTAACTTTTTTTTTGTCAAGTTTTTCCCGCCAAAATTCACCGATCTACTTTACTGATTTTTCTATTCCTATATGCAATATGATATCAGGATGGAATTCCCCTACAATGTTTTGATTTCTCTTAACGAGATCTGTGCATCTGCGTTGCTGAAATGTTAATAACCTATCATAGGCACTTAATTCAATAATTGAAATTCTTTGTCTCCTGACTTCAAAACTGAATGATTCGTACCACAAACAATTGTGAAGATAGACGGCACCTACATGCATACGATCAGTAGAGGTCGCTCTTCATCATTCTCTTCCTGTATGTGAAGGATGAGCCCACAAAAGTTGCTCTTTGATTTCGGCACACTGGTTTTTCGGCCAGCCGTGGAAATGATACTGCGTGAGCCTGCGTGCTTCCTGACGGAGATATAAATAACAGTCAAAATAAAGGATAATCGCGAGAAGATTATAGGTGGAAAGATCGACAGTCAAAAAGTTTACCTACATTAATCATGAAAAAAAAATTGGTTGAGACTAATTTCAGTGAGTAAGTTTTTCTTTTTATTTCAGTAAGTTGTATTTATCCACTTGTAGATAACAAAAAATAAGTATAACAATATCAAACATACTATTCACAGTTCATGAAAATACAAACAAGATTTCACATTACAAGTATATGAAGAGTTTGTTTGCAAAAACCGATAAGTCCATATTTGCCAAATGGAGATAATTGCCATTAAAGGTCAAGATAAATAAAGAGAATAATAAGAAAATTGTTGCTTCTTTTGACCATAACTTCAAAAATGCACCTTTATATGTAGTGACCAATGTATCATTTAAAAGGTATTAAATTTTTGTAATTTATGACAGAGATCGTACTTCAAAATCTTCAAAAATGGACTTATCGGTTTTCGCAAACAAACTCTTCATATTATCATGTAAAATAATACATAAATTTCATTACAGATCTGTAAATGTACTTGTGGTGGAGACCGTTATCAATAAACAAATCGCTTGACTTGGATAACCACCTCTGAACATAAAATGTGACCGTGCACCTCAAAACGAACATAAAGTCGCACACACTGATTTTGCGTGAGGACTGAAAATAAGTGAAATGGGTCAACCTAGCCGAACTTGACTTTTTCATATTTTCTGAAAGAGCGGGTCTTCTTTTACATTATGCTAAAATTTGGTATCATAAAACGGGCAGGAAAGTGTATTTTTTTAGCAGTTTATCTCAAACATTTTTGGTAGAATAGTGTGATTAGGTGTGTCTTTAGAATCCCTTTTTCATTTCTGAAAAACCTTGTCCATACTCTTCACTTTCAACTCTAATAACTTTTGAAAGGATAGTGCTACTGCTTTGAAAGTTGGTATTGATTATTGACAGAATGTGTTAATGAGGCATGCTTAATTTCAGTTTAATTTGATTATCCCTTCATTGTTGTTACTCTGGTGGTGTACTTCCTGTTTTTTGTCCCATACTCTCTAAAAATAAAATCGAGTGAAAATATTCATTCTTAAAGGAGTGAATACAAAAAAGAGTGAATTTAGAGTGAAATTGGAGTGAATTTTGAGTGAAAATGTTCTATTTTTCACTCATTTTGGAGTGACCTCAGGGATCACTCGAAGATTTAGGAGTGATCCCTGAGGTCACTCCAAAACGAGTGAAAATGGACATTTTCACTCAAAATTCTCTCCAATTTCACTCTAAGTTCACTCTTTTTTGTATTCACTCCTTTAAGAGTGAATATTTTCACTCGATTTTTTTAGAGAGTACATCGCACAGCCAGCACGGTTTGGTAAAGATTAAGCCCTTGAATAGACACTGTACTTCAGAGCCTCTTTTCTCAGTTCACACTTTCCAGAATGTTGTCAAAATCTCGAGGGAGTTATGAATCACAAATCATTTTCAAAATAAAACCATCAAACAAACTAACTATCTAACAAACTTCAGCTAACACACTTTTCATTACAATGTTGTGCACATTTCCTTGCAAGTGCTAGTATAGATCATCGTTGAATAATTGTTGCTACATGTTTTATTCCCAATAATTCCCCGTCGCTTCTAAGTAGCCAGATACACTGTTTTCTACTAATGTCCAAATTGCAGTTTTACCCCATTTATATGCCGTTAACATTGCAATTATAACAATTAATAAATCCGTTAGCATTTATGTGGTTTATTTGCTCTCCTAATCATTCTGTATTTGTCAAAAATGTACTGCTCCTTCGAGATTTTCGTCTTTTCCTTTTTATCATTTTGGTCCTATGTTTTATCCGTGATCTTTATATCATCTTGATCTTAACACTCGATTCAATACTGGGACATTCACTTAGGAGGCTTGTTTATTTCTTGAACATTTATACTTTGATACAAACTTGGGATTGACCACCATGTTCTTCAATGTTCCCAATATCATATTGTGCATCAATTTACTTTGATATATTTGATGTATTTTCCATTGAGAAATACGAAACTAAATTGAAATTGAAATTGGAACGAGTAGCGATATTAATAATTATAGAGAAAGCCACTGTTTTAAGGGGATGTCATTATTAAACAGAAACGTCGAAGAAATACATTAATTGAGGGTTAAAGGTATCCATAGATAAATAAAAGAATAATGAGAGTCAGATATTGAGGAAGGAACTGTGAATATAGATATGTTTGAACTGTAACACACTGGTGTTAGGAGTTCGTTTCCTGCACTGACATGACTGATAAATTATTGTAGGTTTAAAACGAAGCATGATATTAGAAGAAAGGTGGGAAAATCTCATAATTATACATGAGATCAGGCAAAGTCATGACATTATGCCTTTTGTGAACAGATCAATCCATCATGGGAGAGTATTATGAGTTGATGGCGGTATCAAACTCAACTGATTTGTATAATTATGTGGTTGCGAGCAATTTCACTTGTTGGTGAAACTGTGAAATTAAAATGAAAAAAGTTTAAAGATACAATGATCCCCTGGTATGTCCGCATTAACAAAACGTCGACCATTTTGGTCAACCGATTTCTTTCAGATGAACGAAGTTGATCCAAACTGTCATGGTCAGGAATAACACTTAAACGATATTTCGATGTAGGTTTTGTTTCTGCCGAGTATAGTACAAATAATAACGACTACTCAGATCTGTTCGACTGGACTAAACTTGTAAAAATGACGGAGAGTACACTTTCGTGACTGTTACGAAACTGTACTGCCCGAGACGTTCACTTGTAATTAAATTAAGATTTAATTACCGTTTGTTATTTCAATACTTTTTCATAATTATTTGTTAATTATGAAAAACAAAAAATCAACTCAGCAAGCACTAAAACAGTGACTTGGTTCTCCAGGGAAGGGACAATATTGTCATCGTGGGGGGAGGTCTCACTAAAAACATTATTGTGTCATCATTTGCCTCTGCTAAATTTCATTTTATATCCCTTGCTTGCTTAAGTGTTGCTGTTTTTCTCTGGCCGTCTGTTAAAATCAGACGAATAATACCTTGACAATAACACGTTGACAGCTATACTTCCGGGACACGATTCAGGCGTAGTGTCACAAAACTTACCGAAAACGGCCACTTTCAGGCTGATAATGACAGTACATCGAAGCACTAATAATCGGAACAGTTGTTCCATTTTTTTTTTTAAAACAAGGTTATGTTGCCGACCAAACTATCATTTGTCCATAAGAGCAATTACATGACAGGGAAGTCACCCGCTGCATGAGAATCACGAAGACCGTCTCATAACTTCGTAATTCTGATGGTTTCTTCTCTCGCCTCATGTTGCCATCTGATGGGAGAAACTTTAACTATGATATATAGCAGTTTATTACAGCATTCTGCGGGAGTGTCTTTTCTTAAAGGTGAAAAGTTTTCGCTCAGTTTAAAATTCTAGGAAGATCGTGTGAAGGGCAAACCATGTATAATAGCGCTATTAACGAAATTCACTCTTCGTCGGTAGATTTATCTTTATAATCACAGGTAGAAGGCTATGTACCGTGAATGATCTGGTAGCAGTATTTATTCGACTTGATTATTTTCTTCATACCTCCTCATACGTGATGGAGTATAGGCCCCTGAGTATCTCTCGTTATTTTGTCACGAACTTTGTATACTCAGCAGCGCGCTTATTTAAACAATCGATTATGATGTTCTCTTTTACCCCTCAATGACACTAAGCCTTTGGGACTTAGCAATAATTTACTTCATATTCACGCTAGTCTAAAGGTAAAATGAAAAAAAAAAGTTTAAAGATTCAGTAACCCCATGCTAAGTCCGATATCAACAAAATGTTGACCATTTTGTTCAACCTATTTCTCTCAGTTGAACGAAGTTGACCCAAATGGTCATGGTCTGGAATAACACTTCAGATATTTCAATGTAGATCTTGTTTCATCCAGGTATAGTGCGATAACAGCGACTAATCAAATCTGTTCGACTGAACTTACTTTTAAAAATCATGGAGAGTACACTTTCATGACTGTCACGAAACTGTACTCTCCAAGATGTTCGCTTTTAGGTAAAGTCAGATTCGATAATGTTTTGATGCTTTGATTTATTTGCTTTCATTTGTCAATTATGAAGAAATCAATCAACTCAGCATGCACTTAAATAGTGACTTGGTTCTCCAAGGAAGGGACAGTATTGTCGTCGTGGAGGGAGGTCTTATTAGTAACATTATTTTGCCATTCTCTGCCTCTGCTATTTTTCTTTTTTTTTTAAATCCTTTGCTTGCTTAAGTGTTGCTTTTCATCTGTGTTAAAATCAGACGAATAGTTGTACTGAGTTGCGCTGAGGTAAAGTGCAGACATGGTAGTTGGGGCTAGAGCATTCTCAGGAATCTTTGGACGTCGGAGTTTTATGAGTGCCACTCATCTATGAGAAACTGGGACTAAGACAGGGTTCCAAGTCATTAGGAAAGAGAAAGAGGAGAGTATGTTCGGTATTAGAAAGGTTACCTTCACACTCCAAAGAAGTGAAATAATCATTTCCTTCAGCTCAACTTCTTTTGCATTAAAGGTTACTCAATTGAACAAAGGGGGAAATTCAATAAACTTCCCTTTGCAGGTATACACCGCGACGAAACTTGATATTATTATGGATAATGGTCAGTTGATGGTGGAGCTAACAGTTGGGATGAGAGTTCCAAACTCTTGACCGTTCAACAGCACAACACATCTTTGAAGACTTTTGTTGTGGTGTGGTTGCAGTGTTGGTGTCGTGGTTGTGGTGTTTTGTTGTTTAAGTACTAGAGAACTTCCAAAAAGCACAAGACGTCTTAGAAGACATTTGTCTTGGTCTCTGTAGAGGTAGTATTGAAGGGAGAGAGAATGTCTGGGTTGATGCAATGTGGATAGCCCGGATTTAATACCGATGCATATCACTTACGGAGTTCTCCAGAGAAGGGCCTTTATGATACATGTATTGAAAACAGACACCATACATGAGAGACGAAATGTCTTTATTTTCATCATTAATACAATACGTATAACACATGTTTCCATGAATGCTACGATTGTCGATGTGTTTTTATAGCATTTAGCCCAGCAATCCTAAAAGACTTTGTTAGAGGCAAACTGACTGTAAACACACACATATCGTTTTATGAACATGAATCTAGAAACCACACAGGCCTATTATACTGGTGCAATGCAAAATTCAGTAGGAGCGCTTTCCAGCATCACACCACTTGGCATGACATCTGTTTTTGAATTTCAAATACCAACATTAATGGTCTTTGAATTTAAATCTGTATTTGAATTCCAATCAAATTCCCCTCTGCTGAGCTTTCTAAATGTTTTTTTTTTTTAAACTTGACGATTAATACATGGCAAGTGGGTATAACAATATCAGAAACTTACTATGCATAAGCACCGTGCCGTATTACATTATATCTCTGAGCCTGAGGCACTGGTGGTATAGGAAATGTTTGCAAAGCACTTAATTGTATCGTTAAAACATTGCTACTACGTACATGGGCATACATTTGAAGATAATCACATGTAGTCTTGTTAACATGATCGTCGAAAGAAATCACACGAAATCCATGCTATACCACAAACAGCATGAAACGCCATGCTATGACACGTATTGTTATTGAACATGAAGAGTTTGTTTGCAAAAGTCGATAAGTCAAATTTGCCAAATGGAGATGTTTTCGATCAAAGGTCCAGAAAAATAAAGAGAATAATAAGAAAACGTTTGCTTCTTTTGACCATAACTTCAAAAATGTACCTTTATATGTAGTGACCAATATATAATTTAAAAGGTATTATTTTGTACGTTATGACAGAGACCGTACTTCAAAATCTTCAAAAATGGACTTAACGGTTTTTGCGAACAAACTCTTCACATATTTACGAATGCAATAAATAAGAGATATGCTTACACGTACACGTTGTACGTATCAACCTTTGATATCTTATGAGATAAATTTTGTTTTTCTTTGAAATTTTGTACCATCCTAAAACGAGTTTTATTTGCCTTTATCACTATGCACTGTCTGGAGTTCTTATACATTTTCCTATAATTATGGTGTTTAAAATGTCCTATTGTTGTATGTAGGTATAAAAATTCTGATGAAAACGTTCGGAAATGTGGTGCCCTGAAATCCTGATGTATAAAATAGTAGACTAGATGCCTTGCTACACGGACTTTCATCCAATTTTTCATCGGATTTTTTTTTCTCGTCGTTGGTAACTAGATCTTTGGACATCTTGGAGCATAATAGACCTGTCTCTTTCCGTAATATACCAAATTGAGAAAGTTTCAACTTTGATAACAGGTTAGGGATTTAAAAAGATTGCGGATTTGTTGTCAGTGTATGATTTATGTTTTGTAACCTGTTTGTCAATACAATACAGAGTTTACACACTCATTAGCCATCATAGCATTACATTAAAAGTACACGTGTCGGGTCGCATCGCAAAACGCAGATTTTTTCATCAATACAGGCGCACACATTACTGCATACCGAATAATCAGATTGACATTTGACATATGGAACGAATTAATATCACATTGCAAAGATGATAGACGAGAAACACCAGTGAGTAATCAACATATATGAATCATATTGGCCGTTATATTCTTTCACTCCTAGTTAACTTTATTTACAGTCCATGCGTATTTCTCTTATTTAGATCATTACAAGGAATAATGATTATGAACTTTTATTATCGGAGATATCATTCTGAAGTGGAGTTTGCATTCTTGTCATTATAATGACAGCTAATTGTCGTAGGTGGCAGCAATCATTTAACCCGGGGAAAACGACAGATGAACTCTATGGATGAAAAATAGAACATTCATAAAAATCATTCAAAAATAGAACATGCAATCGCAATGAACAAAAGTGTGGACCTAAATCATTCTATTCCTAAGGGGCTCACACGTATAACGTGCCAGGGCAGCAGAACTTGTTGAAGGATGGGAGTGGGCAGCAGCCTTCCTTTTAAAAAGTCGAAGGGGGGGGGGGGGGGGTAACCATTGACCCCTTTCCAATGCTCTCATGTACACATGCACACCCCGTCCCCCACAAAATAAAACAATATTCAAGAAAATAGTTTCCAGCAGAGGACACTGTGCGTATACACAAGCGTGCTTTAAATAGTATCAAACTAATCTCTTCGTGTCCGTATCAAGCTGCCGGTTATCAAATGAATGTAATCTGGTAATGGGGAATCACAAACACAAACACAAACACGTGTCACAAAAACGCTCATGCACATACATGTAGTTCACATGAAATTGCAGAAAGATACTTTCTATTTTACTATACTTTTAAATTCAGCTTCCCTGATCAATTCTTGTTTTACAAATTTCCCTCAAGATAGATGCGACATGTACGTTTAAAGTTGGATAGTGTTGAGGCTGACCTAATTCTCAATGGCAAATTATTCCATTCTCTAATACAAACATATACGAATGAATTTTGGGCAGTTTGAGTTTTCACAAAGGGTTGATGAATGAGATTACTTTTACGCGTATTATAAGCATGAACGGTAGAATTTAACACAAACGCATCCTTCATGAAAGATTTCGGATCACCTTGTGTCTTAAATATAAAAATCAAGCAACTCAAGATAACTAATTTTTCAAATGGCAAAATATGAAGTTGAATAAATAATGGCAAACTTGGACTTCTATAGTTTGAATTTGTAATATACCTTACAGCTTTTTTCTGAAGAACAATCAACTTATCTATATGAGTCTTATAAGTATTTCCCCAAGCTACATTACAGTACATTAAATGAGACATAACTATGGCATTATACAGAATAATTAAGGTTTCTTTTGGTTAATAGAGACGTAACTTGGATAAGATACCAACACTACGAGAAACTTTAGTACAGACGTAACTGACGTGGTCTTTCCATGATAAATATTCATCGACTATAACGCCTAGGAATCGCACACTATGGCTTCGTTCAATCTGGTTACCGCCTATTACCAGTGGAACAATATCATTTTGGATTCTTTTCTCTCTTAATCTAAATACAACATATTGAGATTTACTAGTATTCAATAATAGTTTATTACAACAAAATCATTCAAATATATTACCAATTTCATCATTTACAGAGTTTATTAAGGGTAACAAATAGTTGTGGTGAGCAAGTAAGCAAGTGTCGTCTGCAAAAAGCGAATAAATAAACAAGCTAGATGAATTGATGTCATTAATATAAATAAGGAACAATAAAGGCCCTAGGACTGAGCCCTGTGGAACACCACATGTAACTTGCCTCGACTGTGATTTAACTCCATTTACCGTTACATATTGCTGTCTATTTTGCAAGTAATCTTTAAACCAAGCTAAAGCTACCCCACGAATACCATAATGCTCAAGCTTACACAGGAGTATCGAATGGTCAATAGTATCAAAAGCCTTCGACAAATCTAAAAATATACCAATACAATACCTGCCACTATCAATAGCATTAATGACAGTATTCACTAAATTCAAGACACCCATGCTCGTGGAACATTTATATAAGTTAAATTAGCAGAAACTAATTGCAAAAACTTTCTAATCATTCGTTACTGTTATGTACAATATAAAACGAGGCATTCAACGGGTGAGATGATCCACGTTGCAATACGTACATGTACGAATTACAGGTGTGTTTTGTTTGGCATCATCCATGAGGAAACACAGGTTCTGAAATGAAACAAGAGACTGTTATCACAATTAGAGGTGTTGAACAAGGATTCCTTGAATAACTTCCCTTCCCCGCTGGATACGTATACTGTCAGACTACACTTCGCTGTTTGAGACAGCTTGGTTGAAGTGTAAGAATGCTCACACCAGGGAGGTGAACAATCCACCTCCCTGCTCACACCTTTGAGCCTACTATCGTCTCGTTCAGTGTGTGTGTGTGTGTGTGTGTGTGTGTGTGTGTGCTTGCTCATTTTGTGAACAGGTGGGGCCCTATGCCCAGTGTGTAGCCCATACAAGAAAAAAAAAAAACCCGAACAAAATATTAAAGGAAAATATTGACACAAATATTGAAATTCAAGGTTTCAAATTTTATTTAAAAAGATATGCATATATTATCATACACATCACTGCACACTCCAGTCTCAGTACTGTGACAAGTACGAATAGTTGGGGGCCTAAGGGCTCAAAATGGGTCGTTTGGTTCAGATTCTTCCAAAAGCACCATATTTGGCTCATAGGTCCCTTGTACCATACTCTTTCGATTTTTGATGGGCGCCAAGACTAAAAACCCTTGGGGCCGCCATATTGGTGAAATCCAATATGGCCGCCATCCGGGTTAAAGGTCAACTGCAGTTACAAATTGAAAAGGCTGATTAATGTTATGAATCCTATATGGAAGATTTTACGGGGTTAGAGAATGTAATTCTAAATATCATTTCTGCAATTCAAGGTCAATATTTCCTCTCAAGGTCACTTTCAAGGTCAAATAAGGGTCAAATCAGGCATTTTATGCATTTTTCGAAATGGCGTCTGTGAGCATTGAACTGCAATTCACTGGTACCCCTATTTTGTCCCATTTGTCATCTCTTCCATACTGCTTAAATGGTCAATTAGGGCCAAGAGCGGTTCCACCCCCTACATATCAATAATGATTATGACAAATGAAAAATATATATCTAAGATAAATATATATATATATATATATATACATACATACATAAATTGAAATCTTTGAGCACAGAAAACGGGCTTTCATCGGTTTTGTTTTATTTTCTCATTTTCTTTGCTCAAAGTTTTCATTATTTATCAATTGTTTCTGGTCAGTTTTTCCTTTCTTTGTTTCAATATATATATATATATATATATATATATACGCTTAAATAAGGCCGCCATCCTATTCCAAGGTGCCGAGTCAGGGTGCAATGGCAAAGAGGGTAATAAACACGCCTAATCTTATTTTGTCTTCGTTTTTCCTTTTGACGAGATAGCTGGATAGCCCGTATGCAACTAGTTGGTCAATTGTATGTACTTGGGGTGGACCACTTTACCGGTTTATGCACCTTGAGTTTTTCGATAACGGAATGCCGATTCGGAAAGTAATGGCCGAAGCTTCCAGGGAATCGAGCTCCTCAATCCCGGTCAGACCAGTATTCTAGGGCAGTTAACTAAATTCGATCATTAAAGTCCTTTAATGGCAGTATCTTATAAGAGTCGGTGAAGACAATTCAGCTGAAGGATTTTCTTATCTTTTTTATTCTCTTTTTATCAAACGAAACCGTTTCTTTACTGAAAGCGCAAATGACTAGGGAAACTGAACACCTATTGATGTTGTATGGGATACTGATCCTGAAGAAAACAATCTTAAAATTTTTGCGCAGCAACACTACCAGTCCTCTGACAAGAGATGGTGATGGCAAGTACAACTCAAATCTCAAATTATGATTGGAAGAGCGTAGCGGCTTCCTGAAAATTAAGATTGAAAAATAAAGAACTGCCCTCATTAAATCAGCGCACAGATATGCAAGAATAAATGGGACGGACAACTCATCCTGAGCACCTGATTCGAGACGGAAATATCCAACAGGAATTGTGATCTCACAACCCTTCAGCTTTCCAACAACTTAGATGCGATCTACGCAAAGATATCCTTACAAAGGATGACATAATGTTTTCTGAAAGTATTTTCTGAAAACAGTATACAATTGCACGGATGAGCACAACATCACATTTTCGGTATAAATAGTGTGCTTTTTTTTAATCCCTTTGATCTGAGGGAGTTACGGGTGGGTCGTGGTATTGAAAAGATAAAGGCCTTTTCAGCTCTTTCCTGTACAGCATACCTCTCTTCCAGAGCCCAAAATCAGGCACTGACAGGGTGCGACATTACTTCAGACTTGCTTTGATGTGGCCTACAAAATGCCTAAGTAGTATGGGTCAGCAAACCAGAGCTCACTGACACATTAACTACTTTAATAATCGTGCTCATGTCCAGCAAGGACTGATGAGCAACTAGGTTTATGGGGCAGCCAGCGTCAACGAGGGTAGTCATCATCTCGTCATAACGTGGGAGCAGATCATCAGAAACCATCTGCTCAAGCGGCGCTGTATCAACATTTCGAATATGAGTGCTGCTGCAAGTGAGTTTCTACTGGAATCATGACAGCATGGGTCATGATGTGATCCCTGACTTCAGGGAGTGGAGTTGGAGGAAAGATTTCACAGGTACATGACAATTACTAGTACTATCAGCCACTCTCCGCAATGCTTCAGTACCAAATTTCATTCTTCTGCACCACAGCTGCTTCAAGGCATGCATCGGAAGGTGGAAAACATGGAAATGGAAAAAAAAAATTAATGAAATGAATGAATGCACAATGCAGAGCAGGTCAGTAGTTCGATATTGCTGCAAACTTAAAGTGGGGGGGGGGGAGGATTGAGGGCCTATCTGACGGGATGAGACATTGTCGCAATGTCGGCTTCTCGCTAAAATTATTTTCGCTGTCACAACTAACGCGATTTCCAGGGCGACGTCCAAGACGTCTTCAAACAAAGGGACAACTTATATGCGTGGAAGTCACGGGGATGTTGGCACGGCTTTTGCAGTCACAGGGACTTATCATAGACGTCTTTTCTCAGCGACTTCTCCCTTTCGTCGCCATTACGTTATTACGGTCTCCACAAGATGCGGGGACATCTCGAAGACGTTGCAGACAAATTTAGTCCCCACGAGATGGCCACAGTGATGGAGACTTCGCAGAGACGTCTCGGAGACAATCTGGAAGACGGAAATAGTCTCTGCAAAAAATCGAAAATGTTCGATTCTCCTGCGAATCCTGGAGATTGGGCTCGTCTCCAGGAGACGTGCGTCGTAGAGATGTTGCGGAGAGTAGAGTTGCAACCTATAGTCTTCAGACCAACGAGATACCAACTTATAAAGTCTTGTGATATCATACCAATTTGCGTCCAAGCACTTTGGATAGAATCTTAATAGACCCTAGAAGGTGTCATGAAAGTTGTACTATAGCATATCTAATCTGTACCCTGTTAATGGTGTCACTGTGGCACCTGTGAAATATGCTTGTTCCCTACATGGCGTCACCAGGACCGTCATATTCTCCGAACGGCATATTTAGTTGTGGAGGCACATAAAATTTCCTATAGGGACTTTAGAATCGAACACTTTGTTACACAAGTTCGAAAATAGCAAATTGATGCCAACCTGATGTACTAAAAACTCTCTTAAACACGCAGATTTTTTTTTCTCTTTTCATCCAGATTAGGAGTGATCTTTATAATTATTATTCTATTGAATTTAAATCTGAATTATGAATATCTATTTTGATTGAGGATCCCTGAACTGCAACAGAGAAATAAAAACACTTCTCTTTTTAGTGGCAACGTCAAGGACGCTGGTAATATGGAGAGTAGCCCCCCCCCCCCTTATTGCTAAACTATCAATATATTAGATAGCAATAGGATTCTATTTCTCATATATGTATGTTTTTATTGCATTCCTTGCAGATGAAGATGAGAATAATAATCCAATAATCAAATCTTGAAAACTCTTTGAAAGGGCATTACCCATAATTCTAACTAGCTCTTTTGGCTGTCATTAAAGAAATGCAAATATATTGAATTCCACAAATATGACCAGTCGGTGAGGACATTTCCTCTTAGGGCCTGTAATGTAAAAATAATTAATGGAATGATTGTGACATGAACTATGATATTCCATAGCTTTGGACAGAACCTCACTTAAAAACTTGTGTAGCAATATTATAACAGGCCATAATTGAAATGATGCAGAAAAAAAATACCGTAAGTAATCATTAAAAATGAAATTGAAGGGTTACCAAGTCTTCAAATTTAATTGTGAAATAAGGATCTGAGTAAGATCCCTTAAACCTCATTACTCGCAGAAAGGGGTTCTTATTACAATTCATGAGTGTATACCTAGTGTTTGAAATCTTAACACGAAAGCAGATATATTGATGTTACTCGTGAGAAAGCCCACCTCTCCCTCTCCCACAGCCCTCAACAACTGCAATTCTATTAGCAGGGCTGGCATTCCTCCTATATTGACTACTAGTATAGGCAAGCCAAATTACCTATTGTGAATATAATGGTTTGACCGCAAATGACCCTTAGGGAGACTTTATAAGGAAAAGTTGACATCAGACCATAAAAACAACTTCAGAATCGAATTCCTTGACCCATAAGACCTCTAAAGCTGACTTTTCAAATTATTGTACCACTTTAAAGATTTTTAATTTTTATACTGGCCTTTAAACGTAGGTGGCAGCCATATTGGATTTTGCAAATATGCCACCCCGGAGGGCGCCATTCACAAGAAATACGTTTTTTTTTTTTTTGTTTTTTTTTCAGCCGTCGACACCTGCAATTTTATTGCTAAGGCTGGCATTCCTGGAATATTGACCATGGGCAAGCCATTTTTTTTTCAATAAACTGTTATGAATACAATGGCTTGACCCCTAAATGACCTTAAAGTGACCTTATAAGGAAAAATTGACTTCAGACCATAAAACAACTTCAGATTCGAATTCCTTGACCCAGAAAACCTCTTAACCTGACTATTTAAATGATTGTAACCCTTTTATGTTTTCAAATGCAAGTGACCTTTAAACCTATATGGCGGCCATATTGGATTTTACCAATATGGCCGCCCCAGAGGGCGCCCTTCTTGGCACCCATCAAAAATCGAAATAGTATGGTTTCGGCTACATGTGTGCCAAATTTTGGTGCTTTTGGAAAAATTTGAACCAAATTTCCCTTGCGCCCCCCACAAGAAACCTTAGGGGAATTATTACTTCTACGGAGGGGGGGGGGGGGGGGAGGTGTTGTTGCTTTTAGAGTGAAATTGATTCGATGCTTTGATTTTTTAAAAAAAAAAGCAAAGTAGTGAAAACATAAAGATGATTGACGCAATTATGATACAATCATGGAAAGTATTAAAATATCAAATAACAGAAAAATAACACGGTTGAATTTCATGTGAGCAAATGAAAAAGAAAACAAATAACTCAGAGGGAAGTTTACTTTAATCACACTGCACGTACGCATCATAAATATGGTCTTAATTAATTAAATAACATCATTCAGCAGCTGCCGATACATAAACATCGAAACCTCATAGACATTTTCACCATTCTGGTTTGATTCAGTGTGCTTTTTGCATAGACTAACAAAGAGGCGTGATATGAACTTTGCTCATTCTGACCTTGATTTCCTTCAATGCAAAGGAATTCTCGAAAGACAAAAATGGCTTTCGAGAATAGTTGTACATCCACTTATACAATCAAAACTGCAGTAATTATCAGAAAATGTCCATATTGACACCTTCCCCTGGACAACAATCAAGACCTGCCATTGAATGATAATACCTTGATAAACAATAATTGCGTTTATGGCTAATTAGGTTATCAGTTATAGTTGTTGAAAAAGTGACACGGTGACAATATTTACATAAGTCAGGTATTCACCAACCTACGTATGTCATTATTCCAGTGAAGGCGGAACTTCATAAACCATAATCATTTTCCTGTATGGTACCGTTCCTATCAACTCATGAAGTCATTGGGTTTTTCCCTTTTCGGCAACGAGACCAAAAATAAATACGTCTTTGCTAAAACAAACACGATCTTTTGTGTGTACTTATCGAAGAAATGCCTCAGTGTAGAATGAGCCGGTGCCCCTCGTTCTTTTCTCTCTCTATCTCTGTGCCTCTGCTGACAACTGCACTATTGATGAGAACGTACGCTCTGTGTGTGTGTGTGTGTGTGTGTGTGTGTGTGTGTGTGTGTGTGTGTGTTTTAGAACATGCAAGCTACACCTGTAATTGACTTCTATTAAGGACAAGTGACAAAATTTTGGCACATTGTCTTTCCATTTAAATTTCAGTTGTGGTATCGTATCGAGATGCACAAAAGAGCTGAACTGAAACAAACCCACACCACTTTATTTGGAGTTACACTCACATCAGGACAATAAAACAAACGCTACAGGACGGATACGGCCATAACATACCATACACTATAATTGTGTGCTTACGTGATTCTTTTTTTTTTTTTTTTTGTTAAATGCTGTGGCTTATATTTTCTCTCTGTTCAAGGGCAACAAAAGGAAATAACACGTTCACATTGTATGCGGAGTTGATTTCATAATGCCAACATTGTGAGATATATGCGATTTAAAGTGCAGTTGCACATGTTCATGTTGACCCTAATAAAACATGTAAACAGGTAGAGTGGAAAAAACGAAAGAACCACATAAGTTCCTCCTGATACCAAGGAAACAAAATTCTTTTAAAGAGATCAAGTGTTTACACAAATTAAATCTTATGAAGATATTCTTTGATACAACATTATTCACATTCAATGCGGCTGTTGAGAAAAAGAAATGTTTGTGATGTTTTAGACAAGAAGCAATTGTTTCGCAAGCAGATGACTTCATCAACTGAAAGTACATTTGCCTTTTTATTTTATTTTTTTTTTCAGTATTATCATTTAAACCAATGATTTGGTGAAGGTTTATGAAAACTTCCTAAACTTGGATATCTGAACTTTATTTCACGTCGAACTTTCATTAAACTTCTTCGTCTTATCATCATCATCATCATCATCATCATCAATGATTTACTTGATCAAGAAAAAGAAAATATATAGTCGACGCTACCAAATACAATACAAATACACTACATAATAAGAATGGCGCTGGACAATAAGGAAAGGTAGATGCCATTTATACATCCTGGTAAGGGTCGGTAAAAGCAGAATGGATTGTTGCTGCTCGGTTGTATGTCAGCTCAAACCAAACGTGAAACTCCTACTTTTCTGTTCGTCTGATTTCAATCTATTCATCAAAGTTAACTTGGAAAGGGTGAACAACGATGTACCAAAATAATGATGTCGGGGTTTTGTTTTGTTTTGTTTTTTGTTTTGTTTGTAATGGTGCATCAAAATCAAACTGCAGCTTAACTAACTGATAATGCCCCTTGGTTGTTAGCGCATACATGCGGTCAACTACGAGGAAATAAAACGGTCAGTTTGTAATTTCAGACTATGATTTAATGATATGATAATAACATGCAGAAGGAAGTGATAAACACGTAAAAAAACTCCAATATGATTTTTTTTTTCTTTTTGTCTCCTTCCCCTGAAGTGAGGAAATAACAACAAAGGAATAGTCGGGGTGTGAATAGTAGTGCGCTAATACGGTGTTCCGATTTTAAATGTTTAGGCTCTATGTTGACAATAAACGCATCCAAGCTTCCAACTATGAAAGAAGGTTAATTTACTCTTATGACGGTGTGCCCTTTGAACGGGCAACTCGGAATTTGTAACATCATGACTGTGGCTCTTATCCAGTTACCCAAAGACAGACTGATTTGCTACAAGAGAATGTTATAGGCCTACTAACCGGTGAACCAGGAAATTAAAGTTGAGAAAAATATTGTTCCTGGCCTAGAGTTCCAAGAGACAACACACATGTATGCGAGTTATGGGAATGACAAGAAAGACGATCATTTTCATATGCGCGTGATCCTATTCTTTCGGCTGCATGGGGTAATTCTTGCTGTGGAGAAATTACAGTATTCCGGGCAGAGCATAGATCCACTGAATGGGTCACAAGAATGGAACTACGATCCCGAATGTTAGCACTTCGATGTGCAATCATCATCGGCATGAACGTGGCAGTTTGCGGTAAGTTTTGTGATGTGAAGTTGGCACGGTGCGCCGGGGGCTATAGCGTATAATATAAAATTGTCATGTTGACATGTTCTATTCAGATGGATTGCAACTAGAGGCAACAAGTGGCAAAATGACACAAAAAGAGCAAAACAAAACGGATGAAGCAAAGGTAAATGAAATACAACTTGGCTATGTTCAATATTTGGCGTATTGGATATACAATTTATTCGTAGTATAAAGATAACTGAGTGATAGAGCTGCTCATGTTTCTGTCAACCTATACAAAGAAAATTAATGCTGGTCTAGAGTCATGATGGATTTGTGACCAACGAAGGCGAACACTCACATCCACTGGATACGGTAATATAGTGTAGTAAATATAACAAGAATTGAGAAGATTTGCTATCAGATTCAGTGTGTTGTCAGTGAATATTCAATCTTGCAGATATCAATAATTAGAATGAGTCTCCTGTCACTTACTCAGTGCAGAGCTACCAAGTCTCACGCATTCTGCGTGAGACTCAAGTATTTAGGGGCCGTCTCACGATCTCACGCATGGCACCCATTTTTCTCACGCATCGGGCGAAGTCTGCAACTTGGGCCTATAATAATGAGCATAGCTCAAAAGATCAAAATAATAGTTGCAATTGAAGGTATATTTTCATTTTGTCTTTCGAAATAAGTAAAAAATAGTCACTTAAGTGTGCACCTGATCGCATCATTAAGAGCTAAAAATTGAAAAAGCTCCCTACCGTGGGAGGCCACGGGGGGAACCCCTCCCACATCCTCGCTCGCGCGGACATTCGCTCGCCGAGATGCCGAGTCATGAAAATCTCACTCATAAAAATTGTTTGAACTTGGCACCCAGTGCCTGTCAGTGGTAAAAAGAAAATAGGACGAACTCTAACAAACATTCCGACAAGCTCTCCGATAAAAATCGGGTACCTTCTATGTGGATAGAATATAGCCAGGGTGGCTATTATAATGTTATCTATTCCCAAATACCAAGCCTACTTTTGTAGATATTTAAATGGCCATACATATGGCAGGGATTGAACTGAATATTAGCATTTCATTCCCTTTTTATTTGCATACCGTCAAAACCGTCTCAGATTTAACTAATCTTCATGATGTCTTATGTCCCTTGTTGTTAGAGCAGGAATTGTCCCCTTAAGTTTTGCTTTCCCGACAGTAATTTTTATCACAGTTGTCGTGACTGGTAAAATCATTCTCAGACCACTGTACAGGCTGCACAAATAAGGTATGTAGATGAATAATTTTAATGTCTTTCCTCTTTTCTCTCCTGGAAAGCAAACGTGATAATTTCCGTAATCTATATATGGTATAGAGAAAAAAAAAAACTCAGAGATCTTTGTAAGTAGGAAATGATGGGCATCATGCTCTATTTTTGTAAATATGCCCTTCCCTTCCGTCATTCCTCTACTTATTGGGAAAAAAAAGACAACTGACTAAGTAACTTTACATCTTACGAAGGGACTCCAAACATTTTTGATTTTTCCTACAATAATCTTCCACCATTCTTGCCTATCACATCCATATACTTCCAAAATTATTATTTTTTGTTATAAGCCCACCCATATATTCTAATGTATTTCCTTATATTTCTGTTTCCCCGTCTTTTTCCCATTCTCTAATTCAGCAAATCTAGGGAATGCAGAAAAAATAAACATGCAAAAGTGGCTTTTTGGGAAACTTGGTCAAGTTGTTTTAGAATAATATCAGTTTTGATATCGCGGGTCTTAGAGAGTACATTGTATGGGTGAAGTTACGAATTTGAAAATTCACAAATTTGGAGTCCATAATCAGACTTTCTTCAAACTTCTATGATGTGTTTTATGAATGTTTCAGTGTTCACTAATATCACGTGTTTATCTATAGGAAACCGTCAGTGGAACAAGAAGCTCAATTCGTTTTCCATTGTTTCTCTCGTGGACTTCCATTTATTTCACATTTACAGGAAACATCCTGGACATGACCTGTGTTAATTTCAACCCAATCTACGATCCCAGTCAGCCCGCTTCATTTGCAGCTATTGTGAGCGGTGCTGATTCGACAAGCACATTGACCTTTCAGAAGTCAATAGACTTGACCACGGGGTCAGATGTGACAAGCTGGTGTTCTATCGATGATGATGTCTCCTCGTGTCAGTTACCATCTGGCTCAAATATAGACAGCTACCTCACCTCTTCGGCAAAGGTCACCTTACCTGCTGATACTGGAGACACCTTCGGGGCTTACTCATGTCAAGCTGAACGGTACAATTGGACAACAAGCGCTACGACTCTGTTTATACGTTCTGACGGTAAAATAGTCTATCCCTTTGTACTAACGATAGTCAGTTTTACCTTTATCGTCGGCGGGAACGGAAGGGAAAAATGCCCGGGAGCAACTAAACATCTTTGACTTTCAAATTCAGAATGAGTACTTATGCCCTTCAAGCTGCAGTCTACATAAAGTCCTTAAAATCATCGTAGATACCGCCGTTGGGATTAATACAGGGCTATATTTTTGTTGTTGTTATTATAGTGCATGTGACTATAGACCTGAAGCAGACCGACTTGGACAACAGAAAAGACAATTTTGAAAGCGGTTCGTATGCTCAGTTGAAAAAGTATCGCCTGTTTACGAAAACATGTAATTAAGCATAATCCTGCACGTTAGTCGTGCGATGTTCCCATCTATTTAAGTTCCTGTGTTCACAGATGTAACCTCAATGCCATAGCGTTTATCAGTGCTTTACTTACATGATTCTTTCGATTATTATCATACTTGCTTTGCGTGTGACGAACATCCTGGCCGTGACATTGCTACACTTTTTCATTCACAACTTAGGTACTATAGGCCCATAGTAAATGAATAACGTGCATGTTAACCAGTCAGGTGAAAAGGGACAAAACGAAACAAAATGAGAAGTTAAATCTAATTAAAGTCTTTCATGTTTAGTATACTGTTGATAGGTACAAGTCTCTCCTGATAGTGCCTCAGTCTTTATCATATTGAATGATAGAGCAGATATAATCAAATTGTAGGTTAAGGCGTACACGTGACTATTTTTTTTTCGCCTACAATGAAACACATAATTTTGCTTATGACTGGTCATTAGAAAAGTGTAATGACCGACCATCAGCACTTTCACGTCATAGTGACCGGGCGAGATTTCACGTTTTATTTAGGCCCTATTTGCTATGAGGATGAATTATCAAACTAAAGGATTTATTTCATCATTTTATAAAACAATCAATACACATGACTTTGTTCGCACATTATATAACCACCCACTCACGGTATTTTCGATACAGTCCAAACTTCCTCTTCCAAAGGTATACATGTACCTACGTGGGTAATTATTACTGATGACCTTATTGATGTATTATAAATTTTGTATAATGATAGGTCTTATATTGTAAAGACATTGTTTTTGATACCAAGTCGGAGGAATAGGCCACGAAAAGATAACAAAAGTTACAAAGGCAAAAATTATTTCGAAGCACACTCTTATAGGTCTCAAGTCTATTAGGCCGTAAGGTCACGACTGTCTTTCCTATGTAAGGTGAATAGCTTGGAAGATATCCACATTAATGTGCCCGTATATCTCGCATCTCTCTAGGGGAGAAATGACAAGACAAACAGTATGTTCCCTCTGTCTTGACCACTCCCTTTAAAATGTTAATATCATCACCATGGCAGAACCATCTACCCCCTCCGCTACTTATTACAGTAATTCGTAGATTTCATTATTTTCTCTTTGTCTTCATGCCATGTATAAGCTGATAAAAGCATGCAGTCACAAGAAAAAATGGTAGTTCCTCCTAAACCAAGGCTATAAAAAAAATATATCACAACCGTGTGAAACAGCCTTTCTGTAGTCATCTCATTATGATAATGTAGTACAAGCATTGGAAGAGTTCTTTAACATCGTCTCCGTATCAAAATACGCTCAATTTTACAGTTAAACATAATACATGTAGATTATGATGGACCCTCGAAACAATAACACTCATTTACTGTAACAAGACTGCAACTTTAATGTTTACCACTAAATCTCATGACATCACATGTTTTTCTTTCCTTGGGTATCTTGTAACTATTTTTAGTTTAATGCATTGCGATGTTCTAAACCTAATGACAAGGAGACGATGATCTGATAGCGAAACGAACAAACGTGTGAGGCAAAGTCATACTTATTCATAAATGATCACTTTAAAAGCTTATAGCTGGGTAGAATGATGCAACTTTTAATGGTTGGTTTGTGTACTGAGTACCATGCAGGACGTTGTTGAGAGTTGTTGCAATTCTCGCTATCGCCAATGACGTAAAAAGTACCCGGATGTGGATTTTTCGTCAAGATTTAGTGCACTTGGTAGCAAGGGCACTTCCGGCGCGGAGCATAATTTGCACAACGCTAGCGTGCGCGTACGTGTACCTTACCTATAGCGCCGCGCCGACCACGGTAGTACAGTAGGCGGCTGTACCGCCCGAGCCAGCGAGTGGCCAGGCCTGTCATACTCGTACACTGTAGTCGAGTCCCCGCCGGCGGCCGGCCTTGCATTAGCATGCACCACTGCACGCAGCGCATAAGCTAACACATACCGGTACAGCGTGCTGCTTGATCATGCGATCGATGTGCACATCACAGATCAGTCATCTCTGCATACGCTGAAAATATGCTGGAAAATATTCACCCACCTGGATATCGTCATAGAATGCCCATCTTTTTTTTAATTTGTTCTCTCTCGAAATGTCGCGAACACAATCGGGAACGAACAGTGATCTCGTACTTATCCTGTCTCCGAAGCAACTTCTCCTAAGTAAGTACAGTACATGTACGTACAATGTACGTAGGCACTAGGCCTACTACCTAGTGCTATGCTACTACCACTACTAGTAAGTCTAGTCGCGCGTGCACGTACTGCGCTGTGGAGTCACCCGCAAACTTCACCCACGCGGCCACGTCACGTCTCCCATGCCAGTAAGGGTCCTATTTCTGCAGATTTTTTTTCATTTAATGTCGTGCGAACAACACATGGCAGCTTCGCAGCAACAACCAATAGTCGTATTAACAGCAATTTCTTAAGAATGGAGAAATTTCAAATCATATTAAAGCTGTAATTCAAGTCGAGAAAACCGGAAGTACACGTAGAATACAGTCGGTTGTGTGTGTAAATAGCATTAGTCACGTATCACGCGCGTACGAACGGAAGTGATTTTGCTACCGGACTATCCCATAATGCACCGTAAATGACGCTTAAATCAACATCCGGGTACTTTTTACGTCATTGGCGATAGCGAGAATTATTTCAGCTATTGTGCAAACAACCTGGAGCATCATTTCTGTGCTTGTCATAATCACATTATACACTCTAAAAAATCCGGGCCAGAACTGACCCGAAACTGGGTCCGTTGGGGTTACACACCGTTCCAGGTAAAAATGACTTGGAATTTGGTCATGAAGACCCGGAATGGGGTCACCCTGACTCATGACTCTGGATGGGGTCATATCTGACCCCATTCCTTGTCATTTCTAACCCGGAACGGTGTGTGACCCCAACGGACCAGTTCCGGGTCAGTTCTGACCCGGATTTTTTTTTAGAGTGTACGTATTGACAAAGCATCTTCGTGGAATGAGCTCCCTCCCTCTCTCTCTCTCTCTCTCTCTCTGGGCCCGAGGACGTTGTATTAGAGGTTCGCAAAATTGTCAGCTGATATTTGCTGTGTATAGTGTGGCGGAAGCCATGCGTTATCCCTATCAAGTTTTCAGTATTTATGGTGTGTGTGTATGTGTGTGTGTGTGTGTGTGTGTGTGTGCGTGTGTGTGAGAGAGAGAGAGACAGACAGACAGACAGACAGAGTGGGGAGGGGGGGTAGGCAGAAAATGCAATTCTTGCAAGTTTTAATATAATTTATGAACATTTCAATGCGGGGGAAGGCGGCTGGTCCTCCGCGTGAATGTGACAATGATAATATTTATTCATTATCGTGTTATTATGATATTAATGCAAGAAACAAAAGACATCATGTCTAAAGTACCGAATGAGCACGTGAAAATTTATATCAGAGTATAATTTAATCAGGTTTTTCATTTTCATTGAGTAAAAGGAGTGTAATTCCTTCGAAATGATACATCCTATAGTTAATCATTTAAGAATTCAGTCGATAGTGCCTATAATCCCTTTTTATTATCCGTCGGACACACACATAAACGTCTTCCGAAGATAGTGTAATCACACATTGATAAGATCTAAAGACTTTTTTTTACATGCATTACATGTGTCCATACAACTCCTACGCTGCTTTGTTACACAGTTTACACAAAACAAACATTATCAATAATTGATTATTACAGTTACAGATAGACAGTGCCTTGTCATGCATTCCTGTACATTAAAGGGATGGTACAGTATTGGTGGAGATGAGAATTGGGCTTTTAACTTTTTGTGAGATACCAAGAAAACACCTATGAAATAGTACAGAGTATACCATTCTTAGAGGAATTCAAAGTTTATTTGATGAAAATCGGGTTTGGAATGACTGAAACATCCAAAAACAAAGTAAAACAAAGCGATCGTAAAAAAGTGTGGGTCCCACACTTTATTAGAATCGCTCTGTTTTGGATATCTCTGCCATTTCAAAACCAATTTTCATCAAATAAGCATTGCATTCCTCATGGAATTACATGCTCTTTCATAATATTTCATAAGAGATTTCTCATTATCTCACCTAAAAATGTTAGAAACCTGAAATTAGGTCTCAACCAAAATTATACAATCCCTTTAATAATTGAATTGAAATAAGAATATAATTATAATGATATTCAACGATTTCTATACATCCAATTTTAAGACTGGTTCATGAAATATGCGGATTCATCTATGGGGTTCCGCCAGAAAGGAAATTTGAAAACAGGAAAAAATGCACCTTGTTTACTTGTATTGGTGACTTTAAGACAATATAGGGAGTTGGGTCGACTTATCCCACCTCCTCGGTACGACCAATGAAGTTAAGCGTTGTTTAACATGCATGACTGAGTAGCCGGTTCACCACAAGTAATCATTACAACGCAGGTTCCTTCATACTTAAAAAATATAGAACGCCAGAATGATGACTAAGTGTCCGGGTTTGTTTTGTTTATCGGATTCATTTACAAATCTGCAGCAGTTAATTAAACAGCGTAAATTATAATGATTGTATTAAAATAAAACTGATATAGACGCGGTCACACTCCAAAGTTCATAGCGCCATGACTCACATTATAGCCTATAAATGGGCTATCACCACGTCTCATACAGCGCTGATTTATTATGTTATGGATATGCATTTTTTCTTTTGTTACCATTTTCTATAATAACAAAACAAAAATCAACATTTCTGTATTTCCTGCTCCAAAAATATAAACATATATATCAATAAAAGACAGACATTGAATCCAAATAGAAGGAATTAGTGTAATGTTCATGAACAACAAGTAATGCCAATGTTTATATCAAGCCAAGGCGAAATTTTGACCCATTGACTTTATTTTTAAGCATCACCATAGATAATGGAGATAATGATCGATGTAATCATATTTCGCACATTTTAACAGAATCATGAGGAAACTTAGAACTGAGACACTTTCTGTTCTTATCATGATTGAGCACGATTAAATCAATGTATTTCTTCCATCCTTTTCTCTCTTTTTTTTTATAGTTTAGAGTCCTGTCCGTGTCATAATTTGCCTGTACATGAAATTGAGAGAATGTTTTTGTATCTCAGCCCTGAAGTGTAAGATTTGATAGCTTAATTATGTGTCCTCTTGTTCATTAATGTACAGCCAATTTCAGACCCAATAAATTGACGGTAACTGCCAGCATTGATGAAGAAGTACGTCTCGTCATGAACACAATGGGAACTGGTTCAGGCTTACCCGTCTGGATGCTCAACGGTCAGAGTGATCTTTCCGCTTCCGTGCAGGGTAATGAGTTGTACATCAGCAAGGCAAGCGAATCCATGGCTGGTGTATATCAATGCTACTACGGCAATGCGAAAGAACAAGGAGGAATCGTCAGACTGATAGTTCGAGGTATTAAAATAGGCCGACAGCATATAGAGAGAAACTGCTCACTGTCACAAAAACAGCGACCCATGACCTTGCTAAATATCATCTTTTACTTAAACACTGCTTTTCGAATCAAAATTATTTATATTCTCCCACTGACATTGGATAATTGCGTTCGTTTTAAAGGTAGTTAGAGTTGTATGTTCCTTCTAGACAAAGGTTCACTGGCATCTCCTGTCACATTGTAACTGATACCAGTAAAGTGCAATTTCCACTTGATTATTTCCCGTGTTTACACTACAACGATTGGAGTGTTTCTATGGTTTCTAATTGTTATTTAATTTTCCTTTTCATATCTTCAAAGCTGCAATACGAAAACATTTTAAAGCGCTGTATCGGACTTCACAGGAAAAGCACACAACGGCCTACTTGGAAGGAATTCTTAATTGTAATTCATTTCTTATAAATGGAAATATAGCTGAAAATTACATTGTCTTAAAAAGGGATGGGTGATACCCTCCTTAGCACTAATCATCTTTCAAATTTTAAAACCAGGTTGCTTAGATAACCTCTGGGGGCCAAATTGTAAGTTTACCTGTCCGACATGCTACAATGGAGGAATCTGCGACGACATTAAGGGGCGTTGTGTTTGTCCGCCTGGATTTATGGGCGATCATTGTGAAATGGGTGAGTTTATTTTGAATGTCTTTGTGTATTTTAGGAGCGCATCTTTGCAGTGCTAGCCACGGGCCGCTATAACTTTGTTATAGTTAATATAGTGTATTTTAAACACTTATTTTTCTAGCTATAGGATGGTCTAAGCCAGGACCGTTTATAGTCGCGTTAATCTGCACAAACAATCAGAATTCCATCTTACGACTACAACTGTAACTTTGTTACTGTTCCACATACCAATACCCTGCACGGTCCATGGAGAATCAGGCCTGTGTTTCCTAAAAAAACCCACAAAAACATGCAAATTAGATGTTGTCCAAATATAAACAGTACGGATCAGAAGGTTGTATACTTTCCGCGAACCTCTCACTGAGTGTGATATTACGTGCCCCAATGCATTTACAAAATCATGAATTATTCGTTTATATAACACCTTGTCCATATCACACTAATAATTTCCTATGACCGGCAACTCAGGAAGGCCCAAAAATGAATGTATCAATTAGGCCAAGAATAACCATCCAGCGTATTCAAATGCTCGCCATGATTCGACCACACATGAATCTATTTGCTTTTGTTTGAAACTCTGCAGGGTCTATACCAAATCTACATTAGATCGAGAACGTTGATAGGCCGATATGAAATGTTAGTAGATCTATGTAATTGATGTAATACCAATCAGATCGATCTCTCACGTTAGAGATTAGGGCCCGAATTCACGAAGGTGGTCATGGTGGTACAATTGAAACCATGGTTCAAACCATGGACATGATTATGGAGCGTCAAGTGTCGCATGGCCCATTTCGTTACGAAATCAGTTACATTTCGTCAACGAATTTAATGTTCATTTCGAAATGTCATTTCGTTACGAAATGACTGATTTCGTAACGAAATAAGCCATGCAACACTTGGGGCTCCATGGTTCAAACCATGATTTCAATTGTACCACCTTCGTGAATTCGGACCTATAGGTCTAGACTATGTCTTCTTCCGACAATGATTTTGTATAAAAACACAGACAAATCAAATTACGGTTTCTCAACCTGAAGTGAAGGCTTAAATTGAGATCACTGTGCTCCATGTAGCAGATCCACAGCCGCAATACGTAATAGTGTACATGCGTACATACAAGTACTTAACACAGAGAAATTTAGATATCGATCACACAATCACGATTGCATGCAGATCGTGGATTCCCAAATGTACTATATCACGCTAGATAGTAAGCACCGCATTCAGCTGCTCGTAGATAGCTAGTAAAACTACACCCTTTTCGTGCTCTGCACAATCATATTGCAAGAAACTTTATTTGAGGTATATATTATATATTATAAAATGGGTTCAAGAATGTAGCCAATAGGAAGCGCTGGAATGAGTCACGTGGGCGTTGTTTATTTTAGTCCCATTGCACTTGCGTGTTATCCTATGGTAAATTGCCGATCGTCTGTGCGCGCGGCTCCTTTGAATTGCATGCAATGCTTATATGTAAAGGTTGATATCGCGATATCGATTGCCAGCGAAACGAACGAAAAAATGGCTGCCTCCAGCTCGGATCCGCTGCAGGCGCAGTTTGAACTGTAGAATGACGAGGAATTGGATGAATTAATCAATGGAACTGATTCGGCGAGCACGAAGCGATCTCTGAAATTCGGATGGCAAAGATTTGAGGCCTTTGTGAAATTTACCAAGACTTCATTGACGGATATTTCCCGTGAAAATTTGGATCAGCTACTGTCAGCAAAACGTAGTACAGTTGTATTCAGACAATCAGGTATGCAGCAACAGTTACAGTACAGCACAGTACAGTGTTACTGTTAGATCTACTGTTAGTAGTTAGCCTAAGGTTGATATCGCGATATCGATTGCCAGCGAAACGAACGAAAAAATGGCTGCCTCCAGCTCGGATCCGCTGCAGGCGCAGTTTGAACTGTAGAATGACGAGGAATTGGATGAATTAATCAATGGAACTGATTCGGCGAGCACGAAGCGATCTCTGAAATTCGGATGGCAAAGATTTGAGGCCTTTGTGAAATTTACCAAGACTTCATTGACGGATATTTCCCGTGAAAATTTGGATCAGCTACTGTCAGCAAAACGTAGTACAGTTGTATTCAGACAATCAGGTATGCAGCAACAGTTACAGTACAGTACAGTACAGTACAGTGTTACTGTTAGATCTACTGTTAGTAGTATTCAGACAATCAGGTATGCAGTACAGTACAGTACAGTGTTAGATCTACTGTTACAGGTGAAGAACATAATCATAGACCCATTTTATAAAACAAATGATCCACAGGATTATTTCGTGGCGTTAGTGTGCGCCTTGTGCATGTTGCATTATCAATACTCTCGAGTGCGCCGCACCTTCACTAACGCACTCTATCCTGTGCATCATTTGTATAAGATACACAATGTGCCTACGCCTCCGTTGCGTGGCATGGCTGCAGCGTATTTATGCGCAGTGTGTATGAAGCGCTAGCACGCTCGTAGCAATACACATATTACATGTGTGTACTGCAAGTTTTGTCGTCGTATTAGTACAAGTGTCAGTACAACCCAACGGAAACGCTAGACGACGACTGTACATACGCCATGACTGCAGTAGTGCAAAATAGTTATATTTACCGTGTATTATAACAAAATTTATGCACGTCACGTGGTATCAATCTGGCCAGTCACAAATGTTGCTATTGATGGCACAATTTCTTATATAAAATTATATACATGGGCAGACAGATCGAGCGGGAGGATACACAAAATGATCCATCAGCAAGGAGTGATGGGCAATAGACTGATGTTTTTTAGTCTGGAGACAAGATTAGAGCTTTATGCATTTCAATCCATATAATTAGAATGTTCTGTATACTACTAACAACAAAAAAACTGGTGTATTATAATGGGCTTACTCAAAGTGCTTTGAGACAAGTAAGTGCCTTCATTTTCACATTCCCGCCTATTCCCTGCACGTCAGAAGTTACCTGTCACTCAGTTTTTACTTTTGTGTAGAATGAGAAAATTTGCCCCTTGTTTAGTAATACTCATACACGAAAACATAAAATGTTATCTTTATTCACTGTGTGCATGACATTCACTTCTAGTTCGTTTCCTCCATCAAGCCCCGAGTCCAACTCAATTCTTTTTAATTCAATTCAATTTCATTTCATTTGTTTTCCATCCAAAAAATGAAAAAAATACAGGCCACGCATTTCACAATCACATTGTTTAATCAAATTGAAAGAAACATTGAAAAAAAGGCAATGTTGGTCCTAGTGTGTGGATGTAGGCCCTACAACTAAGTAGAATAACTCAAGACACTAATGCATGCTTTAAAACGTTGACAGAGGTCTAAGACCAAGACCAAGACCAAGTAAGCTGGAAAATAAATGGTCCACTAAAAACAAGACTAGCAATACGTGGTATACTAAAAACGTAATCAGTCAAAAAACATCATCATTATAAACAGTGATTCAGACTACTCTAGCAATGTCACAACCTGCAGACGCTTTTTTTTTCTGAGCTGAGTGTTCCACCAAAAGAATGGTGAAAAAGTAAATACATGCACATGGGTATGCACTCAGAAATAAAACATAAAAACCAACAGATAAATGCATACACAAAAGACGCGACATCGTTTATATCACAGGAAGACAGTACAATGACACTACGAAACTAAGTACAAGATGAGGAAAGAAAGATGATAAAGGAAAAGAAGCAGATAAGAATGTGGAAAGGTCTGCATATTAGAACACGCCACTCCATCGTCAGGACAGGTGCTGTTGTTGCATTTAACGATACATAAAACAATACAAATTTCGTTCACACGATAGCAATTTTGGTATGTGTGTTTCTGTGTGTGTGTGTGTGTGTGTGTGTTTGCATGTGTGATGATGCCTGTGTTTTTAATGTCCTTGCTAATGACGGCATTTGATTATTTCATGACAGCATGCAGATCCGGTCATGTGGGAAAAAAATGCGAAGTTTCTTGCACGGATATTAACCCCCAAAGCAACGACTGCCAATGGGCGCTATTCTGCCTTCCAGACCCGTACGGATGCTCATGCGCAGCCGGCTGGTCAGGACTCCACTGCAGTACAGGTAATCAAATAATATATCCACCAGATTGTTGCTGTTGTTGTTGCTGTTGTTGTTGTTGCCGTCGTCGTCGTCGTTGTCGTCATCGTCATCGTCGTCGTTAAGAGCATTAATTCTCAGCAAACAGAAAAAAAAATAGATATTAACAATGTGGCTTCGAAACCTCGGTACCGTTGTGAGAATATTACAATGGAACCTCTTGGTTCGAGGCCCTTGGTACAACCAAACTGAACATCGAAACATTTGAATATCAAAATTTCGTGTAGTTTGTGAGGGCCACTTCGACTATATTGCATTAGAGGAAGACCGCAAATAATTGCATTATTCCATATCTTAAAAGATCCTACAAGCTGAAGTCTAGCACAGAAACTATGAAAAAATACCAATACTTTAAAGGGATGCCATAGTATTGGTTGAGATGAGAATTCAGCTTTTAACTTTTTGCGAGATGCTTAGAAACCACTTCATGAAATGTTAAGGGCACAAAATATTACGAGGAATTCAACATTATTTTTTTTTCCTTTTGAAAAACGGTTTTGAAATGACTGATATATCAAAGAACAGAGTAAAACAAAATGATCCTAATACAAGGTTGGTCCCTCCTTTTATTGGGATCGCTTTGTTTTTGAGATCGCAGGTATTTCAAAGCTAATTTTCATCAAGTAAACGTTGCATTCCTCTTAGAGTTATTATGCTCTTTCATTTAACATTAAAGGCTTCTCATTTCATAAAAATCATCATTAAAAAAAATTGGAAGCTCCATCTCAACCCAAACTGTACCATCCGTGTAAAGCTTGGTCACAACGGACTGCTTCGAACGCCGTCAGAACGATATGTAAAACTATTCCGCAAGATTTCAGAAGACCATTACTCACGTGACCCTGCATCACAAAATAAACAAAATTCACACCTCTTGAAAGGTGAAATGGGTCAACCGAGTCAATTTTGAGTTTTTCATATTTTCTGAAAGATCTATTCTTCTTCTACATCATTTTTTTTTTAGTTTGGGATCAATTGGATGGGAAAGTGGGTTTTCAGCAGTTTTTCTGCAAACACTTTCTATGGTAGAGTAGTGTGATCAGGTCTTTTTTTTTCATAACTAGAGGCCCCTTTCATTTTTTGAAAATCCTTCCACCCTCTTTACTTTCAACTCTGATAAATTTTGAGAAGATAATGCTACTGCTTTGAAAGTTGACATATATCATGTTCAGAATGTGGTTTTAGAGCATGCCTCATTTCAGCTTAATCTGATAATCCCTGTGTTGTTGTTGCTACAATCGTTTACTTCATGTGTTTATCCCATCATTGCCAGGTAGCACGGCTTTAGGAAAGATTAAGCACTTGAATAGACCCTGTACTTTAGAGTCTCTTTTCTCCGTTCACACTTTCTCGAGTGTGTGCTTTCTTTCCAATATCAAAAAGGTTAGAAGAATCCATTTGAATTGAGTTATACATCAGTTTAAAGCTTAGAGTCTGCTTCTTTAGAATGTGCCCTAAAAATCCATGTCTGGCAATTGCATGCAGTGGCGTATCTAGGGGGGGCAAGGGGGGCACGTGCCCCGGGCGCCACTCCTTGGGGGCGCAAAAAAAAAAAGAAGAAGAAGAAAAAGAAGAAGAAAAAAAAGAAAAAAAGGAAGAAAAAAGGGGGAAAAAAGAAAAAAAAGAAGAAGAAGAAGAAGAAGAAGAAACCACTCACCGGAAGGGGGGGGGGGGGCAGAAAACCAAATCAAAAAAAGATAAAAACAAAACATAATGATGACTCGGACAAAATGACAATGTTTATTGTGTTCACACAAGAATTCCATGTTATGTAAGCTGAAATACAACAATTTTCGGCTCGCTCGCTGCGCTCGCTCTCTAAATTTTACATAGAAGAAGGTGAGAACAAAATGTGATGATGGCGCGGACAAAATGACAATGTCTATTGTGTTCACACAATATATGTCATTTTATGTTTAGCAGGCAAAATGTTTCACGGAGCAGCGGCTGCAATTTCTTTCGTTCTGAAGCGATCGCCAATTGGATCAAAAGAAGGCGCCAACGGTTTCGAAAATACGGGGAGGGGGGAGGCGCCAAAAAAATCAAACAAGATAAGAACAAAACGTAATGATGACGTGGAAATATACAAATTTCGGCTCAATCGCTCGTACTAATTTAGAGTATTTCTTCAAGTCCTCAGTTTGTTGGCAAAAATCGTTATCTATAAGGCCGTCACTATATCTTGATTAGAATTGTAAGATTTGATAAGCAAAAAATGACAAGAGTTCCATGTTTTGTAAGCTGAAATACAAAAATTTTCGGCTCGCTCGCTGCGCTCGCTCGCCAAAATTTATCAAAACAAAAAGGAGATAAAAACAAAACGTGATGATGACGCGGAAATATACAAATTTCGGCTCACTCGCTCGTACTAATTTAGAGTATTTTTTCAAGTCTTCAGTTTGTTGGTAAAAAACGTTATCTATAAGGCCGTCACTATATCTTGATTAGAATTGTAAGACTTGATAAGCAAAAACTGACAAGAGTTCCATGTTTTGTAAGCTGAAATACAAAAGTTTTCGGCTCGCTCGCTGCGCTCGCTCGCCAAAATTTATCAAAACAAAAAGGAGATAAGAACAAAACGTGATGATGACGCGGAAATGTACAAATTTCGGCTCACTCGCGCGTACATGGGGGCATTTCATGAAGCAATTTGTCAGATATGTCGTCTGACAAACTGTTAAAAGCTACTGAAATCCTTGCTTCTGATTGGCTGAAAGCAAATTTTGTCCGACAAGTTGTCGGACAAAATGCTTCATGAAATGCCCCCCTGATTTAGAATATCTTTTAAAGTACTCAGTTTCTTGGTATAGATAAATCGTTATCTATAAGGCCGTCACTATCTTGATTAGGTATTGTAAGATTTGATAAGCAAAAAATGACAAGAATTCCATGTTTTGTCAGCTGAAATACAAAGATTTTCGGCTCGCTCGCTGCGCTCGCTCGCCAAAATTTATCAAAATTCATTACATTTAAATCACCCTCAAAAGACCCCTTTTAAGGGCTTGAAAAGCATATCATGTGGACTTTGCTTAAAGTCCCTATACCGGGATCGGGTTGGGGTTGAACACTATTCTTTTTCAGAAATTAGGGGCGCAATTTGCGCGCTTGCCCCGGGCGCCGTTTTCCCTAGATACGCCACTGATTGCATGTTAGTTTCGTGGTGCAGGGTCACATATGTGACCGTGCATCACAAAACGAACAAAAAGTCGCACTCATTGATTTCGCGTGAGGACTGAAAACAGGTGAAATGGGTCGACCTAGCTGACCTTGACTTTTTTATATTTTCTGAAAGAGCACTATGCTAAAATTTGGGATCATAAAACGGATGGGAAAGTATGTTTTTAAGCAGTTTATCTCGAACATTTTTTTTTTGGCAGAATAGTTTGATTAGGAGCGTCTTTAGAGTCCCCTTTTCATTTCTTAAAAACCTTGTACACACTCTTCACTTTCAACTCTAACTTTTGAAAGGATGATGCTACTGCTTTGAAAGTGAGATTGATTATGGACAGAATGTATTAATAGGGAATGCTGATAATCCCTTCATTATTGTTACTCAAGTGGTTTACATCCTGTGTTTTGTCCCATTCATCGCACAGTGAGCACGGCTTGGTAAAGATTAACCGCTTGAATAGACACTGTACTTCAGAGCCTCTTTTCTCAGTTCACACTTTTCCTGAGTGTGTGCTTTCTTTCCAATATTTAGATAGGTTAAGAGTATCCATTTGATTTATAGTTATACATCATTTTAAAGCTTAACGTCTGATCTTTCAGAACATGCTCTTAACTAAAATTTGATGTCTGGCGACTTTCTGTTCGTTTTGTGATGCAGGGTCACATAATTATACGAAACCAGCACTATCGTTTGCCTTTCTTAAACGGATTCTAAGTTCGCAGCCTTGTTGATGGTTTTATCTAAGATTTTGTTTTTCCTCATCATACAAACCCTTTTTATTATTAAGGCGACAATATGAAAGTCGTGAGAACAATGTAAGATTTTTTTTTCTGTAGATTTCGTAGGGTCGTAAGAACATTCTAGAAGTCTCAAGGCCGTGTCACCCCTTTTCCGGGCAAACTACGCGGGCTTGCTGCGAGAAGGTTTTTCAGCACGCAGGAGAATATTCCGCGTGCGGACAAGAATGTTTGTGAGTTTAGCACTTGTTTCTTACCTGCTAGACGCGTACTACTTACTAGTACCTTGTACGTACGTGTATTCCATGTGACCTGCGTGAGAGCTTTGGAACCGATCCGTTTTACAAGCGACTTACGATACTGAGAAGTGCCTGCGTTGTAGTTGCCTGCGAGGTTCTTCCGGTAAGGGTCTCCTACTAGTGTTCTGCGTGTACCTCTGGGAGCGATCGAACCCCCACGACTCACTCGGAACAAGTTTTGAGCGTGCTCAAGGTATGGCATACCGTATCGGGGGAAGATTTGAGGGTTGACTTGTGGGGAAACAAATTTGCTACCCGGAGCTCCACACCTGACAATACATAGCGCGTATCTCGCCCGTAGTTGCCCGGAGGTGCGCACGCAAGTCCAATTTAACCACAGCCAAGTTTTTAGCATGACCTAATTTTTTTTTTCCGGGTGAGTCGCGGGGATGTCCGGAGAGGTCCACGCAGAACGCCAGTAGGGAGCCCTTAGTCGCAGCACCTCGCAGGCAACTCCCACGCAGGTACTTCGCAGTCTCCGTACATGCATTCTGTGGGAATTCTGAGGAATTCTTCAGAGGAATTCTTCCACTGAGTTGTCAGCCCCACGCGCCTGGCACCCATGTCACACAGTATACGCGGGTTCCCACTTAGCCGACTTAAAGAGTTACAGTGCCGAGCTTTGGCGAGTTGTGGCGAGTTGCCTCAAAGGGACACTTGCGCTAACTCGCGTAAAGCTCTTCATGTAACTCGGGATAGCTCGCGACAACTCGCGTAACTCGTAGTCAATCTGCAAAACTCCCAGTGAACTCGTGAGTGGTTCCAAAATGTTTGAACATGTTCAAAATTTTCCCTAACTCGCAGTAACTCGTGCTAAACTCTTTTAAACTCGTAATATACTTGTACTACTCGTAACAAACTCTCAATACTCGGACGAAGCTCGCGATGAACTCTTCGTAATTCGCCACCTTCAAGTATACGCGAGTTTTGCTCGAGTTTTGAAGAGTGCGATACGAGCACTACGACCTTACTACCACTATGTGTAGGGGGAATAAGCTAATGATAAACTCGTAAGTCGCAGAGCTCGATCTACACTCGCGCCTTACTCGAGGGCAATTCCCCCTTATACCCCGTTCCCACTGCCGATCAGATCAACTCGATCAAGCGAGATCAATCCCGATCACCTATTTTTACCAGAGCAATCCCGACCACATGCTCGATCGTTCTTGAACACGATCCCTTCCCGACCGCTATTCGATCCTTTACGATCCACATCCGACCACTCTCGACATCTCCAGAATCTCTCCTCGACAACAACACAGATCTCTACTCGAATATCCCGATCTACACACAATCACTACACGATCGCTACACGGTCAATACTCGATTTCTATTAGACCTCTTAGACCAGCTCGACATGACTCGATCTGTGTAAAGCAGCGTTTACACTTTGGCGAGTTGACATGGCGAGCTATGGCGAGTTAATGGTACGTTCCCACTGCCGATCAGATCAACTCGATCAATCCCGATCAAGCTTTTTTAGCCTGGTCGGGCTCGCTCGGCATTGGTATTCGGGGTCGATCTACCTTGATCGGCATCGCTCCTGCTTCCTTCACGATAATTTTGGACATGTCCAAAATATTCGAGTAGGAAGCCCGAACACCAACAGCTCGGGTAGTGATCGAGAAGAGATCGTGTTGATCGGGAATCGGTCGTATAGAAATCTAGTGTGGTCGGGACGGATTTTTCCCCGAGCTCAGTTCCCGATCATCTCGAGTTATACTCGAATGCTACATGATTGATTTCAGGTCATCTCGATCCAGGATTCATCAGTTTCATGAATAACTCGACAGCTACACGACCGATACAGGACTGCTATCGATTGATACTCGACTAAACTCGATCATGCTTCGACCGGCACTCGATCAAATACCGAGCACTTTTTGACAGTGGTTGCAGCAGGTGCATACGTACTTTCTTAGCACTCATTTATTGTTCAGGTATTAAGAAAAAACATATGCAATCCTTGGTCACGTTAAAAAGTTAAATGTCGTCAGTTTCTTCATCCACTCCTGGCCCACTGAAGAAAAGAAAAGGGCCACGAAGAGAGGGAAAAGAGAACAAACCCTAAACAGCAGACATGACAGAATTAGACTCTCCAGACAAAAATACCAGAAATAAGAAAAGAAACACAACTGAAACTGAGAAAAAAATCGGTATTCTGGTAATATGACTGTAACGTGAAAGGAAATTTTCTAGATTATATACTTTACTTATAAACTGAGAAATGTTTCTTAAATTCTTTTGCTAGCTTGCCTGTTTCAAAGTTGAAGTTGGTTACGTTGATATAAAATCTGTTTCTTACGCTGACGTGTTAAAACAGTAGTTGTCACGTAGATTCATAAATGCTCAGTGACTTACTTTACTTTTATTTACGTAGATGTTACACTTTTTTTTATTGAGAGTTGTATGTACATTGCTTGAAGTCCACCTCGATATCGATTGGCTGGGATGAGTTGACAAAAAAAAAATAAACAACCAAGATTTTCATCATTTTTCTGCTAGTGTAAAATGTTATATTATTTTATTTTCATGATAATGTACTCTGTTCCACATATCAGCACACTTCATGAATTTAGAAATTCATATGATACATGTATTTTATGTTGCACACTCTTGGGCCTATATAATTTATCAATGAATACATAGATATTTTTCATTCACTTTTTCATTCTTTAATAATGAGAACAATAATTACAAAGATAACACGACTCATTTGGGGTGTAGAACAGTCAATTTTTTTTCAACTCTATATAATGGTGCATTTATGGGCATATAGGCCTTTGTTTCATTTTAGACCAAATTAATTTCAGCCAACCTATATGTCATGCACTTATACGAAGCGTGGCGGTGTGACATTTCTTTTTTTTTAATGAGACATCAAACTTAGATTTGCTATTCTTCACATCCAGTGAAAATATCGAATGCATATGTACGAACCTATTATAGGTATTACACATGGTGCAGACAGAGTGCTACAAAACTGTCTCTTACTTAAAAAGATATGAGCGACTGAATGAAATCGTTGCATTATTCAATAGAAAGAACATCTCAAATTTTATTTGACACAATGATAATCAATCTTCGTGCAGGTGCTTTGATCTCCATGAAAATTTGTGATTTACAAGTCTGTTACTTTCCGCACTGATATCCTACTTGACTGAGCAATAGTGAAGCCGTAAAAACTGATAACGAATGCGTCAAAAATAGCTACTGAAAACGGATAAAATAAATGAATACAAAAGAATGCATTTTCGGTACCTTTTTGAGTGGCTCACAAACAGTAATGATCAGTCTTTGTCATCGTTTTTTTTTCAGGAAATATGACTACAGAATCGAAACGCCTGCACGAGAATTGATGATTGTGGTTTCAAAATATGAAGTGTTCTTCTATCAACTATAGGTTTTCCCGGCCAATTTCGCGCTTTTGTCAGTCCAATTCCTAATTGCTGCATTCAATTTAGCAAAATATACCAAAGATGACATGTTCGGCATAGTTTAATTTTATGATCGCTTCATTCAAATTCATTTTGGAGCATTCAAATTACCTTTAGCCTCATTCTATAAGAAACACTTTTTCTATTGAAATTCGTAACACAAGCACTATTTGGTTATTCGTTCATTCAGTTTAGAATGATAGTCACGTGACCACGGACATGCTGCTCTCGTTCATTCCAATTCATTTTTGGGCAGTCAATTTAACATCTTTTGCAGTCAATTTAGCACGCATGTTTTTGCTTCTTTCTTTATTTTGTTAACATAGTTATTGTTTTCCAAGCGTCATTACATTTCATATTTTCGTACTCATTTCAGAGATTTTGGCAACATTTTTTTCTCTTTAATGTGCTTAGTGACTCTTCAATTCCGAAGATAGTGCAACATGTGCATGGCCACAACTTATCTCGCCGTTGAGCGCTTTATTCCGTGTGTCGGCCAGTTATAGGAAGTCAAGGTTATGATCATCAAATATTCCTATAATTCGTTTTCTGTCCCCTTGAGAAATACGTCTGTATCTAACTTGTGCCGTCATGACTGTAAGAAGATGAAGTTAAACTAGAGTATTGGTACATGTAGGCCTAAAATGGCATGTATGAAAGAAAAGGGGCGTTACAGAACAGCAAAGTTATATAATATGGTAAAAAGTACGATACTTTTACTGCTTAACAGTGTGTGGATGAAACAATAAGTCACATAGAAATACGCTTTTAAATGTTATCACCTTTTCAAAAAAAAAAAGAAATGACATGACGTTAATTTGAATGAACATGTTTGGAATTTGACTGCCCATACGCGAAATTGAATGACTGAAATATCCCTTTCGCCAGTGCTGGCGAATTTGAATGACTGAAGAGCACGTGCCAATTTGAATGCCCGTTTTACGAATTCGAAAGGCACATGTGCAAATCTCATTGATTGGAATGCTAAATTGAACGAACAACTTGCAATTTTGAATGACCGAATGTGCAGTGATGAGGATTTTCGCTAAATTGAATGAACCTTTCATCAAATGGACTGACAAAAGGGCGAAATTGGCCGGTAAAACCTATACTTAAGATAATCCTTTCTTTCGTTCATTCATGCTTTTGCAATTAATAGTCAGTTTGTAGCACTCTTTTTTAGCCACGCCGTATTCAAGCAGAAATACTGAGTTGTCTCATATAACCAAACGAATACTGTAACCAATTCTTCCTTCACCCGATCACTGTACGAACCTGCCGACCCGTTCGATGCAAGATCTTACACAGATTGAGTCATGTCGAGCTGGTCTAGGAAGTCCAGTAGAAATCGAGTATTGACCGTGTAGCGATCGTGTATTGAGTTTGTGTATATCGGGATGTTCGAGTAGAGATCTGTGTGGCTGTCGAGGAGAGATTCTGGAGATGTCGAGAATGGTCGGATGCTGATCGTAAAAGATCGAATAGCGGTCGGGAAGGGATCGTGTTGAAGGACGATCGAGCATTTGGTCGGGATTGCTCTGGCAAAAATAGGTGATCGGGATTGATCTCGCTTGATCGAGTTGATCTGATCGGCAGTGGGAACGGGGTATAAGGGGGAGTTGCCCTCGAGCTAAGCGCGAGTTTAGATCGAGCTCTGCGGCTTACAACGAGTTTTGTGTTCGCTTATTCAAAGTGCATTGAACTGACCTATTGATATGGAATTACTCACATTTCACAGGGATTGCGCGAACTCATAACGGACTCGTAACGGGCTCGTAAGGGGCTCGTAACAAGCTCTTTATAACTCGATGAAAGCTCGATTTAAGTCGTACACAGGTCATCACAACTCGCCCCAAGATCGGTGTGACTCGTATCACGCTCGGATCCCTCCTACCGCTATCGTAGTAAAGTCGATGTTGCCTCGTAGATCACTCATGCGCAGCTCATTAAAACTGGCAAATTTTACGCGAGTTCACGCGAGTTCACGTGAGTTCAAGCTCGCGCAGCTCGGCACAGCACGGGACTCCAACTCGGCTAAGTGGGAACCTTGCTAGTGACTAGCTGTCTTAATTCGCATTAAGAGCTCTTACCGAGTCATTTCGAGTGCTGCTAAAACTCGACTCGCATTCTCTCTCTGTAATCGCTACTTCACTTCTATTTTTTTGGTTTTCACTCGGCACACACTTCGTTGTCCTTCATAGTTCTTATAGGCATTTTTTTTAAAGGAGTTTGATGTACCACGAGTTTGTTACAGAGAAGCGGTATGCGTGACGTAAGTGTTTCCTTTCTTTAGAGGAACATCAAATACGAAATACTCTACATTATATCAAATATCAAATAGTCTGGAAAGGAGAAGATGTAAAACTGTTCGTCTTCTTTTTAGTTAGGGCATTTTAGAAAATTTCTGGAACATCTGTGAAAAAAATTGCTTACCAATAGCTTTCTTCACCAGTGTGTTCATAAAGGTGTCTACTAACACCTCTCAATTAGTTCCAACCCAAATCCTTGTGGAAAATTCTGGGGAGCCAATCAAAGTTGGGCATCCGGAGGGGGGGGGGGCGGGGCAAAAATTGAAAAATATATATTTTTCCCAATATAGGCGTGTGAGATGTCTAACTAGGGGTTTCTGGGGGTGCTGAATCGATTCCAACCATTAATTTTGAGTAAAAACTACTATTTGACAGTAAAATAGACCACGCCTCCTTTTTGCCCCGGCCGAAATACGTAAATATTCATATCTCATTGGGTTGATATAGTGGGTTTTTAGGGTGCACTGAAAACATTTATGTGCGATGGGAAGCAGTCGTTCCCATTTCTCTTACGTCCATTACACTAAATATACCAACATCCGTGTGGAAAAAAAAAAACTGGGGGGGGGGGACGGATAAACCATAGGCAACAAGGGGGGGGGGGGTCGAACAATGGGAATTTTTTCAGTATTAACATCTGAGATGCCTAATTAGCGGTTTCTGGGGGTGCTGAATGGATTCTGAACATTAGTTTTGAGTAAAACTACTACCTGACCATTAAAATAGGCCACGCTTACTTCTTGCATCCGCCGAATCATGTATTATTGGTATTTTGTGCGTATCTCAGCGAGTTTAAAATTATAATGAGTTCCTTAGAATGCTGAATTGAGGTCTATCATTGAATTTGAGCTATACCCACTCTACAAACAGTTTGCAAAACACTGCAACATAAGTGTGGAATTGGAAGTAGTCGTTCCCACTTCTCTTACTTCCATTATGCCCCATTATAATCCAACAGAAATGTATCTCAATATTAAAACCTTGGTACTTTACCCTACTCCCCGACATCTCCCTCACTGCTCTCATCAGCTGTTTGGTTGATATTCTGGCAAGAGTTACCACGACATTTGACGTAAGCAGAAAAATACTTGACTCCTTGCTTTTTACAACAGCACCTAAGTGTGCTACAGTCCCGTCACAGTTGCAGCTGACAAACTTCAGAAGATAGTCCTTTGCGATGGGGTCTGTTGAAGGGACCGGTGCGTAACCTTGGTCACTGAGCTTCCATCCGTACTCCAAGATCTCCAATGATGGAGTTTGCAACATTAGCCAATCTCTGGTTTGGAGATAAGCTCGTAGAGAATGCTGCGTTGCAGCTTCTGTTGTCAGGGGCAGTTTCTCAAGTTAGATGCCCCCAGCAGCAGCCCGCGTGCTGAAGATGTCAAATGTCAAGTTTCCCATTGCAAGTCTTTGGGTGGTTTTCCATGGAACATGAGATTTGAACTAATTCACAGCCAACTTTAATGATATCATCTTTCTTGGCTCGGATGTCCAGAAACACATCCATGGCCCTTTCCGCCTTGTCAGTCTCGCAGAGCTTGTTTATCAAAGTTGATTTGCTGAACCCAGAAATCGCCGACCGTCTGTATCGCAGCCAGAGAAGCTGTGCAAGAAGATCAAATACTCTTGTAACTCTCTTGGAGGGCCTCCCTGATCTTTGCGCTATCATAATATGTTTCTTTGGCTGTTATGAGGAAGATGGGGTGGTCTGCAGCATGATGAACCAGCAAAAACCATGATGTCGGTGTCCTCAACCCTCACCTCAACAGGAGAATCTTTTGCCTCATCTAGAGCTGCCCGGACTATTGCAGTGTCTGCATCATCGTGGCATTGCTGTACACTGATCCCATTTCTACTGAATGTCTCAGCAAGCAGCAGAATGAGCTGGGCCTTGTTGCTCTAAACTGTTGTCGAGGAACTTTTCTCTTGGAACGAGGCTTTTGATGTCTGGGCGAATCAGAATGTCGCAGCATGCATTCTTTGTTTGTCTCAGGTGACGATGGTCCTTAGTGGAGCTGCCGTATACATTAAAGACCACAGTGATTTGGAGAAACTGGCTCCCCATGGACTCCACAAACTTTAGGTAGCTCTCGACAAATGCCCTTCCAGGTGAGGTTATCCTCCTACTTGAAGTTATGCATGCGGAGCCATCCACCATCAATCACCAGACTCGTGCAGGGGGTTTGTTTAACGGGTTCCACAAATGCCTTCAGAAATCTTGCTAGGGCAGCCTTGTCTGGCTTTCGCAACTTCTGGTCTTTGTCAAATAGAGACATTGGTGTTGGCGTCAACTCAAATCACAGAGTTTCTTTCGTCTTGACTTCACGCTCACTGATGATGATTAGACTGTTGAAAAGCTTGAGTGAGTCAATAACCAGCTTCTTTCAATTGACTTTGGGTCCACTTCTGAGGCTCTCTAATGACTTCACCTTGTGCTAAGTTTCCATTGAATCAAGAACCGTTCGTCCATTCATCTTGGCCTGCATGGCTCTGCCAACCTCCTCTGCCTGATCAGCGTTGACTGGGTCCTCTGGAGTGCTGCTGAAGTGCTACCAAGATGAATGGACGAACGGTTCTGGATTTGAGTTGACGCCAACACCAATGTCTCTATTTAACAAAGACTAGAAGTTGCGAAAGCCAGACAAGGCTGCACTAGCAAGATTTCTGAAGGCATTTGTGGAACCCATTGAATAAACCCCCTGCACAAGTCTGGTGATTGATGGGGGTGGCTCTTGCACAACGTCAAGTGGGAGGCTAACCTCACCTGGAAGGGCATTGCCAAGAGCTACCTCCAGTTTGTGAAGTCCATGGGGAGCCAGTTTCTCCAAATCACTGTGGTCTTTGATGGATACGGCAGCTCCACTGAGGACCATGATCACCTGAGACGAACAAAGAATGCATGCTGCGACATTTTGATTCGCCCAGACATCAAAAGCCTCGTTCCAAGAGAAAAGTTCCACGACAACAAGAGCAACAAGGCCCAGCTCACTCTGCTGCTTGCTGAGACATTTAGTAGAAATGGGATCAGTGTACAGCAATGTCACAATGATGCAGACACTGCTATGGATCGGGCAGCTCTAGATGAGGCAAAATATCCTCCTGTTGAGGTGAGGGTTGAAGACACCGACATCATGGTTTTGCTGATTCATCATGCTGCAAACCACCCCATCTTCCTCACAACAGCCAAAGAAACATCTTATGATATCGCAAAGATCAGGGAGGCCCTCCCAGAGAGAGACCAAAAGTATTTGATCTTCTTGCACAGCTACTCTGGCTGCGATACAGTGTCAGCGATTTCTGGGTTCAGCAAATCAACTTTGATAAACAAGCTCTGCGAGACTGACAAGGCGGAAAGGGCCGTGGATGTGTTTCTGGACATCATGTTCCATGGAAAACCACCCAAAGACTTAGGAGACTTGACATTTGACATCTTCAGCAAGTGGGCTGCTCCTGGAAGCATCAAACCTGACAAACTGCCCCTGAAAACAGAAGCTGCAACGCAGCAATCTCTACGAGCTTATCTCCAAACCAGAGATTGGCCAATGTTGCAAACACCATCATTGGATGTGTTGGAGTACGGATGGAAGCTCGGTGACCAAGATTACGCACCGGTCCCTTCAACAGACCCCATCGCAAAGGACTATCTTCTGAAATTTGTCAGCTGCAACTGTGACGGGACTGCAGCACACTTAGGTGCTGTTGTATAAAGCAAGGAGTCAAGTATTTTTCTGCTTGCGACACATGTCATGGTAACTCTTGCCAGAATATCAACCAAACAGCTGATGAGAGCAGTGAGGGAGATGTCGGGGAGTAGAGTGAAAAGTAGCATGGTTTTATTATTGAGATACATTTCTGTTGGATTATAATCGGGCATAATGGAAGTAAGAGAAGTGGGAACGACTACTTCCAATTGCACACTTATGTTGCAGTGTTTTGCACGTTGTTTTTAGAGTGGGTATAGCTCAAATTCAATGATAGACCTCAATTCAGCATTCTAAAGAACTCACTATAATTACAAAACTCATTGAGATACGTAAAAAATACCAATCATACATTATTCGGCGGGTGCAAGAAGTAGGCATTTTAATGGTCAGGTAGTAGTTTTTACTCAAAACTAATGTTTCGAATCCATTCAGCACCTCCAGAAACCCCTAATTAGACATCTCACTTACTAACAATGGGAAAAAAAATATTTTCCCATTGTTTGACCCCCCCCCCCCCCCCTTTGTTGCCTACGGTTAACTGTCCCCCCCCCCCCCCCCCCCCAGTTTTTTTTTCCACACGGATGTTGGTTCGAACTCATTGAGAATCAAACATTTAATAAGTATTTACAGCAGAAATAGGATTATATTTGGTGTAATGGATATAAGAGAAATGGGAACGACTACTTCCCATCGCACATAAAAGTTTTCAGTGCACCCTAAAAACGCACTATATCAACCCAATGAGTTATGTATAAAAATACCAATATTTACGTATTTCGGCGGGGGCAAAAAGGAGGCGTGGCCTATTTTACTGTCAAATAGTAGTTTTTACTCAAAATTAATGGCTGGGATCGCTTCAGCACCCCAAGAAACCCCTAGTTAGACATCTCACACGCCAATATAGGGGGAAAATATTTTTCCATTTTTGCCCCGCCCCCCTCCGGATGCCCAACTTTGATTGGCTCCCCAGAATTTTCCACAAGGATTTGGGTTGGAACTAATTGAGAGGTGTAAGTAGACACCTTTATGAACACACTGGTGAAGAAAGCTATTGGTAAGCAATTTTTTCACAGATGGTCCAGAGATTTTCTAAAATGCCCTAACTATTTGAAGGCCTAACAGAGAAGAAACTTTCTGGACCCAGACATTTTCCCGAACGCGGATACGACTTTGTTGCGTCTGTGTGTAATTGTAATTGGCAAAATAACTTGAGGGGATAATGTAACATATGATTGCAAAACGACTTTTCTCTCTTTTTTTTAAGTATGTGCTGCCGGTACGTATGGAGCGGACTGCACCCAGACGTGTCACTGTGCGTCTTCCAACCAATGTGACCCAGTGACTGGTTCCTGTGACGGTCAAGGAGGCTGTGAGACAGGCTGGCACGGCCCCCAATGTCAAGGTACGAAGTAAATTGCGTTATTGTATGCTAAACATTGGTATAAGGGAAAAATGCAATGAACTCAATTCCAGTAAAATGTTATGCGTTTATGACAAACCGAATAATTTTTCTTTTTGAAAATGGAGGAGGCTGCTAAAAGGTCACGTTCATATTTGGCAGACTAATCATACGCAATCCTTCATATTTTTTTTTTTGAAAATGGAGGAGGCTGCTAAAAGGTCACGTTCATATTTGGCAGACTCCTCATACGCAATCCTTATTTGCGTGACGATACGAAACATGATATGAATGTATAACACCTACAGTGCATGGACCCATACAGTGTTCATTATCTATACAGATAATGATGTTTGTAACGAATGTGTTTATGTGCCTGATTATAATCTAATCAATGTTAACATTGTTGATTACAACTCATATGGCATTATTATTTTTTTCTCTTTTTTTCTTTACAATGGGTCAAATATTTTGTACAATGTAGTCTCCACTAAAATAAATATGAGTTCTGCATTTGAGAATTGTTCCAGGAAAACGGGGATAGTTCATATAGATATTAATTTATGAAATATTAAATTCCTTCAAATAATGAAACATAATTGGAACGATAACTTAAACAGCTTTCTTGAGGTTTTCTTCAAAGTTCCTTTGTATGAGATAATACACATCACATGCGCACAAATTTCAAAGCCATCAACGGATAAGATGTTTGTGTGCTCATGCGCTGGCCGTAGTAGTCAGTGTATGTAGCTCTCCCAAGGTCCTCTCGACCGAGTCACATTCAGTCATCAATTCGAAAAGAAAGGGACTATTGGCAGAACCAAACGTTGTTCGAAGCCTGTTTTCAATATTTCAAATTAATTGGTAAGTCTTCAAATCGAAGAAATTTTTGGATTTTAAGTTGACATTTACCCGCGATACTAATTCTGTCATGATCCTGAATGCTACAATGCGAAGCCCCATTACGCTATGCGTATGGGGCTGCTGGTCGCAGTTAGCTATGCGTACAATGGGCTGCACGCTGCTAGTCGCAGTCAATGGTTTCGTACAATATTTATCGACGCTGTACGGCGACGGCTCTGGTACGAAACCATTATTGCATGATTACTATGACATGAGAGCACTTTGGGGCGAGTAATTCTCACAGACAACGTCCTTTAATGTGAAACACAAACCAAGACAAGGAAATTCAGGGAAACTTTTCAGGTACCAAAACTTTTTGTTATCTTTAATGACAGAGACCGCACTTCAAAATCTTCCGAAATGGACTTATCGGGGTTTTTTTTTTTTTTTTTGGTATTTTTTTGGCTAACAAACTCTTCATGATTTGGTATATAATATTAAAGCAATGAATTTTGCTTGGAATTATAAAACATAATCACAGTGGTTTTGATACTGATGTGCTTTTAATGTGTACAGGTTTCTCTTGTTCTTTCTTCCTTGTTTGTTTGTTTTAAAATATAAATGTACATAAAAGAACTCCCGGAATAAAATCTTGCTAATTTACTGCGTGAAACCATACTCCTTATCTCAAGCAAGTTCCTCTCAATGGCATCTTCAGAGGACACTCTAATTTTGAACCCTTTAGTTTGATCTTTAACATCTTGAAAAGATGCATTTTAGCTTGAAAATGTTTGCGGAAAAATGAAAATCACTTAAAAAAAATTAGACCAGCTAGCATACATAAGGTGCTCTGAATAGGATCATGCGAAATTCGTTGAATTCGCCTTACTCCATCTGAAAATTGCCCAAATCTCATAGGCAACTCTATCTGATCTGAAACTCCACACTCGATGTGCTCGAACTGCACTCATGGAAACTCGCATAGAACTCGTATGATATACTTGAAAGGGGTAAGTGTAGTTTTGGTTGGAAGGGGGTTTCATATTTTTGACTTTCTTGAAAGATAAGGTGGAACCGCTTACATGAGATTCGAAAAAGAATGCAGTTCTAGGAGAAAATCTTGATGGTCTCGATTTTGAAAGAGTTGAGATATCATAAACCAACAAATAGTCGCACCTCTTGATTTTTCATGAGTACCCAAACAGATAAAACGGGTCGACCTAGTCAATCTAAAGTTTTTCACATGTCAAAAAGAGCTTATCTTCTACATTACTAGTAAATTTGGGATCATTAAGTGAATGGAAAAGTGTGTTTCAGCAGTTTTTCTTCAACCCTTTTTTCTGTAAAGTGTGATATCAGGTATGTCTATAGCGCCCCTTTTAATTTCTTGAAAATCCATTGAACACTCTTCATTTACATCTTTCATAACTTTAGGGTTAATAGGATAAAGGATAATGCGACTGCTTTGAACGTTGGCATATATTATGGGCAGAATATATTAATGTGGCATTCTCGATGTCAGTCTAATCTGATAATTATTTCATTGTTGTTGTTCCAGTGTTTAACAGGCTGTTTTTGTCCCATTCATCACACAACTAGCAAGGTTTGGTAAAGACTTTGAATAGATTTTTGTTCTTCGGAGGCTCCTTTCTAAGTTTACACTTTTCAAGATTGTGTGCTTTCTTAACAATATTTAGATAATTTAGGAGAGTCCACTTGAATTGAATGATACATCATTTTAAAGCTTAGAGACTGCTCTTTTAGAATTTGCCCTAACTTAAAATTCATGTCTTGTGACGTTGCGTTGGTTTTGTGATACAGGGTCACATATGATCCTACTAAAAAAGGTAACCACACTTTGGTATATCAGTCATTTAAAGCCAATTTTCACCAAATAACATGTTCAGAATTAAACAGCCTTTAAACAGAAATATTCGGAGTTTTTCAGAATAGCAGACTAGTTTACGTTCGGTTAGTGGGTAATTTGATGAAAATTATTTTTGATGTGCCTGAGATATCCCAAACAAAATGGTCCATATAGAAGGTGGGCCCTAACATGCGATCAAGATCAATTTGATTTTATATATCTCATCTATCTTAAAACCAGTTTCCATCAAATAAACTTTGATCTTTTATAATTACATTCTTCTTCTCGGTGGAAACCTTGGTTTTCCCACTTTAATAGCCGAGTGAAGTCGACGAAATACCGATTACTCAGTATTTTAGTAATAACATTGGCATACATACTCAGATTGGACGTCGACAACAACTTGGGGAAAACTACCCGCTGCTGCATTTATGTTTGAACTTATCCGAGTTGAAATATCGAGTGATGACGAGCTAGGGCGAGCTTTAACTTGCGTTAATTCGCACACGTTATCTTTTACTCAATTAGCCGAGTTGTAGTGGCGAGTTATCGTGAGTTATGGCGAGTTGCCTTAAACGGGCCCTGAAATCTCAGTACATGCTGATCTGTGTTGATTATGATACCCTCAACATCAATTTTGCGGTGAAAGGAGTATCTAGAAACATTCCATATATATATATATATATATATATATATATATATATACATATTTAATGTGCGTTTATTCTATTTCTCATCTGATTTAATACTCTGGAACTCCCACCAAAAAAAAAGATCCTTCCGAACCAATTATTTCTCAGATGATCTCATCTGTCAATCATTGCTAAAGGATGGTAAACTGTTTAACAAAAGACACTGGAATGCACCTTCCCCTCCACTCAGCATGTTTCTGTGATATTGATGCAATAATGTTGATGTGAGTAACAAAAGACATGGCGAGGGAAGTCCGCGATGTTTGTACATGTTCAAAAATTCATGAGAGATCAGAACCATTACTGTTTTTTTTTTTTTTTGACGGAAGCTCGGTAGTCACAATGGATATGACGCCTGTCTAGTAATCAGGAGGTCGTTGGTTCGAGTTTTGCCTATGTAGGAATGCCTATGATTTTGCATTACTACTATTAAAACACCGAATAATCGGTGTTTATTTACGTCAATGTGGGGTAACATATCATTCATTTACAAGATGCATTCTCTTTTTTCTTTTTTTCATTCCCACGCAGTGCACATTGTTGATGTGACGGCGTTCAATCATAATGCCGGAGTTTATAATGGCGTCAATAATATCATTGGCCCATATATGATGGAAGACCTAGGTGAGCCGTCCATCGAGCATTACATCGGACGAGAGGTGGACACCGGACCGGGGGAAACTGGTCATGGGGTGACTGTGGCAGGGACATCAAAGTGGCAGGATTCAGGCTTACCAAGCAACACTCTCGTGATGACATTTCCGATAAGAAATAAGTTTAAGAGCTTGCGCGCGACTTTCTTCGCGCAAAGTGGAGGAGATGCTAGAGCTGGGGCATTCAGGACAGCTGTAAGCTACAAGGGAAGGACAGAAAAGGTTGTCATGATTAACGAACATCGAGGTGGTAAGAGTTGATTTCTTTTCCCTTCGTTACATAAACAAAACGCTTGCTTGCGTTGAGTTAGAATGCTCGTGGAAACAAAATAAAAATAGTATATATCCTTCTGCGGTAGGCTTCAGTTTGTTGGAATACTGCGCGTATAAAAAAAAAATGGGGTGATCCAACTTTGGAGGGCTACCATTTCATAATTATCAGCTATGGAGAGCGCAATAATATAATGAGAAAAGGAGAACTCTTCTTACTTCCACTGGTGCCGAATTATGTTGACTTGTAGTGTCATGCATGACTGAGCCCATGACCTTTAAATGCAACAATGACAATTGCATTTTTCCAAGTTTGAGTGTCACATGTAGGAAAAATAAATGTCTCACTGAGTGGATGACATCTGTCAATAAAAGTGTTCAAATTGACAGGCCAGCCTGCACGACTGCAGGTTTGTGTTACTGTGTCTTTTAAAGAGACAGGTTAAAGGTTAAGGTAAGGATTTAGCTTCAAGTTCAAGTTCAAGTTCAAGTTCATATTTATTCGTTTTTACCACAATGTATAACACAAACATAAATCTCACTTTCTTAAGTGACAAAATCAATGCATACAATTGTACAGAGAAAACAACAATAATAGCAAAAAAAAAAATAACAGTAGCGATACATTGCAATAGTTGCTAAGATAACGAAAGTGAAATAGTTTTCAATATATGCACTGTGTGAAAAAAAACGGAGGGACCCACTAAAAAGACAGAGCTTGTAGAGTGTGGGCCCCTCTTTTATTAGCTTTTAACGTTTTGCAAGATATTCAGAAACCACTCTATGAGATGTCAAAAAGCATGCAATTTTAAGGGGTATCAAAAGTTTATTTGATGAAAATCGGTTTTGAAATGGGTGAGATATCCAAAAACAAATGTGAAACAAAGAGATCCTAATAAAAGACGTGACCTGTCGCCTTTTATTATTATCACTTTTTTTGGATATCTCAGCCATTTGAAGACCAATTTTCATCAAATAACCGTTGAATCCTTCTTTAATTACATACTCTTTCATATTTCATAAGAGGTTTCTCATTATCCCACTTAGGAATGTTATAAACCTGAATCCCCGCCCCAACCAGTACTGTACAGCACCTTTAACCTTTAATGTTCTATAACCTTCAACGTGGCCATGTTGTCGTTAGCTTGGTCAGTCCCACAAAGGCTATCCCATTATCCATTTTCTCTCTTCACATTCAAGACATGGCTTGTCGCTGCAAGCTATGTGTTGAATATGAACAGAGGAAAATGGACTGTGCGGAATGTCCGTTGTAGTAGTGACCAAGATCTATCGGACAGGTGGCCATGCTAAAGGTTATGGATCATAACATGCTAAAAGAAACCCTAAAGCGTGCTCAGCACAAACCCTAAACACAAACATTGGTGTATCACTAACCTGTGCAACGTTCATTAAAGACGAATTTGACATGCCAGCCCAAATGACACTTAGTTATAAGATGGCACACAAAAAATCAACCTCCCACCACCAGAGGCTAAAACCGCAATATTTTACCATGCTTTTTCAGTCTTACATACAGTTCGCATTAAACTTGTTTGAAACACTATACATAATTATTAATGGTAAATATTATAAGACTGGCAAAAGTTCATCCAAAATCAATCACATAAAGCATGGTTGTACACTATTTCCATTCACATCAAATTAAGAGAGCAACGACTAGAGACGACATTCTGTAATTAAAAAAGCTACTTATTGATTATGTGTATGATATACATAAACTGTTAATTTCTATTCAATCCAAAAGACATAAAAAACGAAAGTTGGTGAAAGATTATCGGTTTCTCCATTAAAATTAAGTCACGTCGAAGTAAGACAACAATACATCAAGTTACTTAAAGAAATCTGAACAAAGCTCAAACAGTTTATTTTTTCCACCACTGATCTAGTTCTTCCATATTTACGATATCAACTCAGACATTCATGCTAGCTAACTCTCCCAATAAAACAAAAGTTTTTTGCTACGTCATCAACCTCCAGGTGCGCGACGCGCGCTCGCCCTATACGAAACTAGAACAAATGTCAATGTATTGATAAATAAATTAAATATCATATAGATTTATTTGTAACTTGTAAATTACGTAATTGGTGTTGTACTCCCATACCCCTCGAGGGTCGTTAAGTTGATAAACTTCAACTTCAACTTCAACTTCAAAAGCACGCATTTTTAAAGCGCGCGCATTCAAACCTCAAATACGAGCAGCCAATTGAACACTCAGTTCATCGACCCTACCTTCCAAGATATCGCACCCCTTGATTTTCATAAATGAGGACTTACAAATGTGAAAAGGGTCAACCACGTCAATTTCTATTTTTTTCCGTATTTTCTGAAAAAAAAAGCTTTTCCTTTCACAATCTTTATAAGTTTGGGATCAAAAAATTAACTGGAAAATGAGGTTTCAACAGTTTTTCAAAAACTTTTTTTTTTTGTGTGTGTGTGTAGAGAAAAGTCTGATCAATTATGTCTTCGATGCCCCCTTTCATTTCTTGAAAATCCTTTGCACACTATTTACTTTAAACTCTTGAAAAAACTTTTGAACTCTTGAAAAACTCTTGAAAAACTTTTGAAAGGATTATGCTACTGCTTTGAAAGTTGGCACTAATCATGGACGGAATGTGTTCATAAAGCATGCTGAATTCCAGCTCATATAGTGATAATCCTTTTATTGTAGTTGCACAGGTGGTTTATATGTTTGTTTGTTTTTTGTCCCAGTGTGGGTACAACACAAACCATCTATTATGAACGTGGGAAAACGGCAAGTTACGGCGATTTACCTGTGAACGGGAATTGTTCAAAATAGTGATGCCTTTGTCCAAATTTCAATGATTTGAAATGTTTTGAAATTCCAAACTTTTTTTCTATCTTCATGAATCGCGTTTCTCCGATGGTGTTTTGACCTAGCCCATTGCGTTTCAAAGCATAGGTCCCAATCTCTGATATGTTTGGCCCGATATAATTCTCATAACCGATTTCCTTAAACTTGAATTTCTGGCTTTCTTATTGCATCGCTTGAGCCATCCTTTGCAGTTTTTTTTTTTTTTTTAGATTATTTTTTAAGTATGTTTTTAATGCTTGTGCTAATAATGGCAAGACAGAAAAAAACAACAACAGAGAGATTGCAGAGCAGTCCACAAAACAGGACTGTTAACTGCTCAAAACTATCGAAATGTTGTAATGTAGGAAAATAATATGACATGACAACTTTCTCATGTGTTTACAAATTTGTTCCAGATTCTCTTTCTGAGGTTTGGGCAGATAAATTGTCATACACAGTTGGAGCGGGTGAAACTATCAGTCTCACTGTCCAAGTGAAAAGCGGAGTGGATCAGACAACGCTCCAATGGCGGCGTAACGGAGGCGATGTCATAAATGAGTGGCAAGGGTCAACGTCTCTGACACTAACCGACGTCAGGAAGTCAGATGAAGGCATTTATGAATGCTACGTTGACGGCAACAGAGAAAATGGACAGCATGCCATAATGCGGCTTTTTATTACCGGTAAGCCTATACGTTGTAGAATAATTTACTTACACTTTCTGCCAATGTAATCACTAACGATTCTTAACAAATGTGTGGTTAGGCCTACATGACGCAGTGAAGAAGTGAACTTATACATCCAAAGACCATCTTCCTTTGATAGTGGATCATAACGAATGACCCTGATAATTGACACAAAGAGGCAAACGATGAGAGGAGCGTACAATACAATAAGGGCAACTAAGAAGCCGAAACGTTTGTTAACTTTCTTAAGCAACTTTCAATTTCATATTTTTTTTTCTACACCAGAAAAGACCAAAACAATAAACATTACCTATTAAATTTGAAAGAGTTTATGATCTTAAGGAGCAAAAACCATATCATAAATCGACGGTTACTTCATGAGAGAAATAAAATCAGTAATAATGATGATTTCCCTCAAGTTCTACGTCTGTAGAAAATTAGTAACGCAGTTAAATGTGAATGAATTCTTCTGGGCAAGTAGGTTTATGATGCTTGTCTAGTTTTCATAGTCATGTATTCAATGCATTCTTTTTCTTCTATGATTATAGGTTAGCATAATCATTGGCTATGAAGTATCCGTATGTAAACATTTTCGTATGTTGACGTTGGTATGGAAGTGTCAGTTGATTTTTTTTTTTCATGTCCCAACTAAACTGTCGTTGGAGGCGACTTTCGTGTTACCATTATTAATGACAAACACCACTCATGTTTTACCATACAAAGAGGCTTTTCATTTAATTTGCACCCGTTTCTGCTCATAACGAGCTATAGTTTAAAAAAAATAAATGACATATCCTATATCACAATGACCAGACTATTTTTCTATGACACAGATTGTCCGTCTAAGAAGTATGGGCTAGATTGTTTGAATGACTGTCCAGACTGTTACGCCGGGGGCGTTTGTCACCATGTTACGGGAGAATGCGTTTGTCGACCTGGTTTTAAAGGCAGCAATTGTGAAACAGGTATATATAAATCATCATCACGTCATTATTTCTCATGTGTCATATGTGATAGTAATTTTACCTACATTCTCCAGAGCGTGTGTTCGGTAAGTAAACTCTGCTGCATTAACGGAGTTATTAAAAGGTATTAACATTTCTGTTCACTTTGGTCAACCTAAATGGATGTGTTTGTAGTACTGTGTCAACGCACATAATGAGGGTGTAGTAAGGCACAAAGTGCATCATAAGATTATAAGGGCAATTAAAAAAAAAGAATTGTATAGCACACTGAATTCCTAGATTACAGTCATTTTCGTGACTTCAGCTCTACCGGAGACAGATGAATATAAAGCACTTAACAAACATAAGTTTTAACCCTAAAAAGACTGGGCTATTTTGGATGTTTTGAGGACAGGGGGAGGGGGAGGGGCATGATGCCCCCTCCCGATAAGATCTCGGTCATTGAATAGTCGATTGTCGCCAAATTCGGCATGCATCTAGTTTATGATGTACCCTATACAAGAATGCATTGACCGTTGACCTTTTGGAACTTCACCCATGTTCAAACTTAACCGGTATCTTTAGGTTATTTACCTGCGGTGTGAGTTTAGTGATCATAGCTCAGATCTGTGAAAAAAAAATAATTGAGAGACAACCACAATACTGTGTTTATGTGATTGCTTATCAGCAATCAGGGCAAGCTTATTGACTTGTTTACCATTGGACTTCACCGATATTCAAACTTGACCAGCAATGTCAGGTCATGTACCTTTAAAGGGACAGTGCAGTATTGGTGGAGATGAGAAATAGGCTTTTAACTTTTTGCGAGATACCAAGAAAGCACTTATGAAATAGTACAGAGCATACCATTTTCAGAGGGATTCACAGTTTATTTGATGAAAATCGGGTTTGGAGTGTCTGAAACATCCAAAAACAAAGTAAAACAAAGCGATCGTAATAAAGTGTGGGTCCCACACTTATTAGAATCACTCTGTTTTGGATATCTCAGCCATTTCAAAACCAATTTTCATCAAATAAACGTTGAATTCCTCATAGAATTACATGCTCTTTCATATTTCATAGGATGTTTCTCATTATCTTACCAAAAAATGTTAGAAATCAGAAATTAGGTCTCAACCAAAACTATACGATCTCTTTAATGTGAGTTTGGTGGTCAGAGCTCAAAGCTGTGAAAAGTTATTTAGAGTACACTAAATTGTTGACGACGCCGACAATGATGAAGACCACTGAAAAATGACGCCTATACGAACGTCTCACTTCTGCAGCTATACGCAGGAGAGACAATGAATGGAATGCTGAAAATATCGTATTGTTTGTATCAAAACTTGCTCGTCATTGGCATTGTTATCAGTAACAACGAATTAGTGCAATTTCATTATTTTAAAATTCCAGGGTTGTGACCACTAGCATATACACAAGAAAAATAAATAAAAAATGAAGGGAATTCGCTGGAACGAACGCAATGTAGCATTGGTAACAAGACGTGCTGTTAACGATGATACCCTTGCCGGCGGGAAGAGTGTAAGACAAGTGTACGATATGTTATTACACTGCAAAAGAGACGTTTGCGCCTGGATGCGCTGACGATGTATCGACTCTGCAGATACCAGTATCGAATTCACTATACGTCAGGATCAGATAAATGACAAGATTGTAAGAAACCAGTAAATCATCGTATAATATTATCAATTTTACTATAACGCGGAATGGTTTGTATGATTTCTTCTCTCTCTTTTTTTTACAGCGTGATAGGGATTCATTTTGCCGTGATATGTCAAGATATTATTGCCATGATTGGTGGATGATCTCTCGTTCAACGTTATCTTTATTATACACTTACTCTTCCAGGTGCTGTTACTGAGGGTAAAGGTTGAATCAAAGTGTCCATTGCTGCTTGCCATTAATCATTGTGGTGATTAGTAATCACGATCCAGAAGTACATACTGAGAAACCCATAAGCTACATCGCTTTACAAAGAGGCAATTCAAAATAAATAAAAGCGTCCAGGTTACTGACTTGCAAACGAATGTTTCCTCACGTAAAGAGTCGACGAATACTGATCAAACTAAACACCAGTTTCCTGTGGTTGCTATTAACTCTTTATTTGCCATGGTGGATATCCCCTGTGTGCCACGTTATTCTGAGACACGAAGGTATAGTCATGCTTTGAGAAAGAATTCTGTTTTTCCAATCTATATAACTTCTACAAATTTCTGTTAAGCTGGACATAATAGTGAGCAAAGAAAAATGCCAAGCTTTGCTTTGATATAAATTGTAAAACTCTATTTCTATTCATTTTTGTCATGACCAGTTGCTACATTACTGTAAAGGTATGACGTTTGCACATGAAACCGTGAAAGAAACTTAGAATTTACACGCAAATTTAGTTGGGAACACCGCGTGATAGTCAATCACCACATAGAATGCAAACTGTATGTAAAAGGGACAAAAAAGAATTAAATATACATTGCACTCATAATTTGATTCGTGAGGAAACTTTTCAAAATAACGACTTTGATATATAGCTGCTCTAGCAAATAGTACGATTTTCTGGCTTTAAACATTCGTTTATTTAAAGTTTACTCGAGGAGGTGCACACAAAAACCTAAATTTTTGGCGTTATTTTTGCTGTGAATATTGAACAGTGCGGGACTGATCAATATTATGATCCACAAAGCTATTTTGATATATCACGCATGCATGACATCAGACAACAATATATTGCATCGTCAAACTATTTTTTTTTTTACTTCCGATAATATGTGACCCTGCACCTCTAAACAAACAAAAAGTTGCCAGACATGAATTTTTAGTTAAGACCATATTCTGAAAGAGCAGACTTTAAGCTTTAAAAAGATGTACAACTCAAACCAAATTGACTCTCCTAACCTATCTAAATATTGGAAAGAAAGCACAAACCCAGGAAAAGTGTGAACTGAGAAAAGAGGCTCTGCAGTACAGTGTCTATTCAAGCGCTTAATCTTTACCAAACCGTGCTGGCTGTGCGATGAATGGGACAAAAAAGAGGAAGTAAACCACCAGAGTAACAACAATGAAGGGATTATCAGATTAAACTGAAATTAAGCATGCCTCATTAACACATTCTGTCCATAATTAATGCCAACTTTCAAAGCAGTAGCATTGTCCTTTCAAAAGTTATTAGAGTTGAAAGTGAAGAGTGTGGACAAGGTTTTTCAGAAATGAAAAAAGAATTCTAAAGGCACACCTAATCACACTATTCTACCAAAAATGTTCGAGATAAACTGCTAAAAAAACACACTTTCCTGTCCGTTTTATGATACCAAATTTTAGCATAATGTAAAAGAAGACCCGCTCTTTCAGAAAATATGAAAAAGTCAAGTTCGGTTAGGTTGACCCATTTCACTTATTTTCAGTCCTCACTCAAAATCAGTGTGTGCGACTTTATGTTCGTTTTGAGGTGCACGGTCACATATATCGATTCCTTAACAATAATATACTTCCTAACATTTTCAGTCAGACCGCAGCACGTATGCTAATGAGCCGATCCGGCAAGATTTATTTAGCACTCTCGTTGACGATCTTTGCGTTCAAAAGGTGTTTTGTCGTGCGAGATTTTGTGAGAGTTTGACAGGGCTATGGTTTTCACAGTGTAGCGACTTGTACATACATTCATCATGGCTACAAGTCACGGTAAATTGTTCTGCAGACTCTGATCTTTATTTTGGGGTCTAGGAACAGTACCCCCTGGAAAACCACCCTCCGGATAACTACCACCCGGATAATTACCCCCCAGGACAATTCCCCCCTAGGGCAACTACCCCCGGACAACTACCCTCCAAGGGCAATTACCCTCCAGGGTAATTACCCCCTAGGACAACTACCCCCCGGACAACTACCCTCCTAGGGCAATCACCCCCCAGGGCAATTCCCCCTTAGGAAAACTACCCCCTGGATAACTACCCCTCGGATAACTACCCCTGGATAACTACCCCCTCGGAAAACTACCCCCTGGATAAATACCCCCCGGAAAACTACCCCCTGGGTAACTACCCCCCGGAGAACTACCCCCTGGATAACTACCCCCCGGAGTACTACCCCCTGGATAACTACCCCCGGAGAACTACCCCCTGGGTAACTACCCCCAGGATAACTACCCCCCGGATAACTACCCCCCGGATAACTACCCCCCGGATAATCACCCCCCGAATAATTACCCTCCGGATAACTACCCCCCCCCCCGATAATTACCACCAGGATAATTATCCCCAGGTTAATTACCCCCTCCTCCGATAACTAGACCCCAGATAACTTCCACCCGATAACTACCCCCTCCGATAACTTCCCATGGATGATTACCCCGGATAAGCAAGCCTACAACTCCCCCTCCCCTATAACTATCAAGACGAAAATTACCCCCAGGACAGTGCACCACGCCAATTACCCCCTGGGTAACTACCTGCCGGGTCATTGCCCCCACCCCCCCCCCCCCCAATCTTACCATTAATAAAAAGAATATCATTACTACAGGAAACGAAGTTCTTTGTATTATTTGCCAGGAATCACGGAGATGCCATACTGATACATCATCTTATGAAAACAACATCTTAAGGATTTACGATTTGTATCGTTTGCACGTAGGACGATTTATGTACAAGCTTAATTTCTCCCTGTGTATTTTGACTCTATGTTCATTAAAAAAAAAAAACGAAGCTGTCCCTTCATATCCTAACCGGTAATTCAGTAAATGTCAATGCCTTTAACCAAAACTATTTTCGCTAAATCTGTATTTTCTTTTACTGTTCCAAAATTTCGGATTCCTCTTGATAGTATATAGTATAAAAGAAGTTTTAAGTTTGAATGCCTTTACCATTGAACTAAAGACATTTTGAAGAAATGTTACACTTCAGAATGAATTAAACTTTTTGCAATATTTTTTTAACCACAATCGTCTATCGTTTACCACAACTCCATGTAACACTTCTTTATTTTGAGGAGCTTATATCTCATGCCTCACGTGCCCTGGTTTTGACCCATCATCTTCCTCTTCCCTCTCGCTTTTCTCTGTCCACCGTGAAGGTAGTCTATTCCTGTCATTCATAACTCACCTTTCCTCTTTCTCTCATTACAAGGGATTTATCTCGTGTGTGTTCATGTGCAGTGCACTCACGTTAAAACGAAATGCTCAGGACCGGCAGTTTTTTTTTTTTTTTTCGTTTTAACGAAATTTCGTTGTATCGAACAAATATGATATGCAATGTATAACGAAAAGAAGGAAACCACGCATAAAATATTCTCTTTGCTGAATCCTCATCATACGCTGGAAAGCTATGTGAAATGGGAGAATACTTTTTTAATTTCGTTTAAATATTACATTTTAAAAAGAGCATAAAGTTGTTTGTGTTGTCACACATGTGTAGAAAATGACGGTGTAGGATTTGGTTACAGTTCGCTATTCCAAAGGTTCTTTTCTTACTAAAGTACGTTACTCCGAAGGCTCCTTATTCCGAAGTTTCGCCATTCCCGGGATTCCGATGGTTTGTTTATGTGAAGGTTCGCATTTCCGCAGAATCATTATTCCGAAAGTTCATAATTTAGATCAAAATAATATATTGTTCATTTTCCGAAGGTTCGTTGATCTGAAAATGAAATGAGGTTCGTCATTCTGAAGGTTTATAAATCAAAAAAAGAAAAAGGTTCACTAGTCAGAAAGTCCATTGTTCCGAAGGCTTTTTCATCCGAAAATGAAATAAGATTCGTTATTCCGAAGAAATTTTGTTAATGAAAAAAAAATGAGAAAGGTTAGTTATTGCGAAGATTTATTTATCTTAAGACGATTATAAGGACTGCAATTCTTAAGTTTTGTTAGTGTACTCTCCTTTTTCCACCATGGATTAACGATACTTTTTGTAATGTTCCGATTAACAAACGTTTTGAATTCCTATCATTTTCGGTCTAACGAACCGTATAAGAATAAGAATAAGGACCATAATTTATTATCGAATTAACGAACCTTTGGAATAACGCCAAAATGTGCTTGATAACAAACCCTCTTTCATTTCCGAACTAACGGACATTTAGTTATATCAGAATCTGTTTGTTTTGTATTAAATGACTTCGGAACAATGAAACAAACCTTATCTGAATTCAGATTATTGTATTACAATAACGCAGGTTCGGAAACTGTGCGTGATACACGAAGTGAACATTCAATGATGCGTTGGCTCATGCAGAGACGCTTTAAAAATGCTTGTTCCGCTACGCATTTTCGAATGCGATCCGCATTTCGTTATAACGGAGCACATTTCTTTTGTTTTTCTTTGTCAGTGGCGCTCAGAAAAGACTTCGTGATAACGAAAATTTTGTTATAACCGTCTTCGTTATAAGCGAATTTTGTACCATAGACTTTAATGGCGATAATTTTGGGACCAGAAGTTTTGCTTCGTTATAACGAAATTTCGTTATAACCGTGTTCGTTGTAACGGGAGTGCACTGTATCTTTATTTGTGTACTTCGTCTCTGTCTTAATTTGCTTTCTTTGCATTGTTTCATCAATTTTGTAACTATTTTACTGTTATACCGTTAACGCTCATTTCAGAATTGCCCTACTGCATTATTGGGCATATTAACAACTAGTATATCAAGGATGTGGGAAGAGATTGTCACCTCCTTGGTATGATCACTGCAGAGCATTACCTCCATTGACAATTACTCCTTATTAAAATTAGGCTCCAAACAATCACCCCTCTTACAATAACTCCCCCCCCCCCCAGAAAATTACGTCTCTCATTGTTATTTTCGAACAACGTTTGCTATTTGAATTGAAAAAAAAAAAACAACATTTTTTCATCTCGTCTGGTTTTGGTCGAGACCTAACTTCAGGTTTTTAACATATTTTGGGTGAGATAATTAGAAACCCCTTACGAAATATTAAGAGCATGTTATTCCAAGAAGGATTCAAGTTTTTGAGAAAAAAAAAATACTCTTGAAACGGCCGGGATAAAACAGAGCAGCTCTATAATGTAAAAAGGATTCTGTCAATTACAACTCTCCATAGATCTATTCAAAAAGAGGGTGCAGGACAAAAGACTTCGTTAACAACTAGGGGTGTTTTGTAAAAAAAAAAAAAAAAGAAGTACCGTTAAACTCGTAATATTTTACTCTTTCTAATGAGACTAACTTATATTTGAACTGGATTTCCTCTTAAAGTGTCGAGAACATTTAATTTGAAAACTAGCACAATTCTACTTCTATGTAAAACAAGCTGTAATTTTACTCTTATGACAGATTAGGGCACCGTTTGATAAAAGTTGCCAGTTATGACATCTTGTTAGTCTCTAATAATTTCAATAAAACCATGGGTTCTGCTTGATTGATAAGCTCGAGTCACTGAGTTGTTACCATGGACCTGCTTTGATCGACCTACAACGATTGGTATTTGTGTGGAACTGACAGCTTGTCAGGACTGATAACTTTCATAAAACCGTGCCCGGATCCTATCAGAAATGGCTTTATATCAAAGGGTCCCTCGCTAATGTTAAGGGAATATGAATTGCAGTGAAATCAACTCTCCTTTTCTTATGTTTATCGTCTAATGTGTTATAACGGTAGAAAATGACAAGCCAAAAGAGTGATGACAGTGTAAGAGAAAGGTGCATCTTCTGATATGGTGTTATGAACTTATGGAAAAAAATACAACGGGTGGTAACTTTCGGGGGGCGGGGAGGGAGGGTTGTCCAGTAGGTAAGTATCAGGAGGGGGGGGGGGGTTCGGGGTATGGTTATGGGGGGGGGGGGTAGTAATCCGGGTGGTAGTTATCCTGGGGGTAGTTATCCGGGGAGTAATTATCCGGGTGGTAGTTATCCTGGGGGTAGTTCTCCGGGGGGTAGTTATCCAGGGGGTAGTTCTCCGGGGGGTAGTTATCCAGGGGGTAGTTATCCGGGTGGTAGTTATCTGGGGGGTAGTTATCCGGTGGGTAGTCATCCAGGGGGTAGTTACCCAGGGGGTAGTTATCCGGGGGGTAGATGTCCTAGGGGTAATTGCCCTTGGGGGTAGTTGCCCTAGGAGGGTAGATGACCGGGTGGTAGTTGTCCTAGGGGTAATGGCCCCAGAGGGTGATTGCCCTAGGAGGGTAGTTGTCCGGGGGGTAGTTGCCCTAAGGGGGAATAGACCTGGGGGGGTAATTATCCGGGTGGTAGTTATCCGGAGGGTAGTTGCCCAGGGGGTAAGTGCCCGGATACGTTATTTTGATACTAAATTTGCGTATAACATCGGATCTTATCATGACGATATAATCAGTTGAATTTGCGTAAATTTTACCTGCTTTTCACGTAAGATTTTGTCGTCTAAAGTTCGTTTTTGGTTCCTGACCGGTTTAAGAAACTGTTGTTTCTGATTTTGGCTTTTTCGTAGAGAGGAAACTTAGATATTCATCATTTTATTGGAGTCAAGGAGATGCAAGCATGATTTATACTAGTTTTTTCTGTTTTGAAATGTCTGTAAAATTCACTCCTAAGCCGGAAGTATGCTCCACACAAAGTGTACAGTGGCGCGAAAGAGCTCTCTCATTGGACAGTGCTTGCATTCAGCACTTGAACTTGGCTTGAACTACACGCGTGCCAAGAAACCGCAAGTGGCATCAAACCGTTATGTAGCAGCGTAATGACGTAATGCAAGCGCTGAATGCAAGCGCTGTCCAATGAGAGAGCTTACTCTTTAGATTGCACGGTTTCAAGCTGATCAGCACTGACATCGATGTATATTTTACTGGTTCCTGACCGGTTTAAGCAACAAATTGTCAAGATGTTTACATGTATAGAAAGATTAAGAGATAGACTACCAAATAATGCATTTTTATTGAGATGCAAAGTGAATTCGGTACACGTATTCTTTTGACGTCTTGAACGTGTACTGCACGAATTACTTTTTTCATCACTTTTCAAGCTCAAATTACGCTATGATACTTTACATTTACAATAATTTGAGTAACATGTGACGATAGTTTACATATTTTCCTTGAATTTGCTGCCAAATTTGTGAATAGAAGGTGTATTTTTGTTGCCGAAAGCCAAAGGACAAAATCCCCTTCCGCAGCTCATTACGTATGCAAGCCTAGAGCGGGCTTGCGTACGAGTTGAATAAATACCAGCGAATTATCGGGTGCTGCGGTCTGACTGGTTTTATTCAGTTTTGTCGATGTGTCTTTTTTTTTTCTTTCTTTTTTCTTGGGGGAGGGGGGGGGGGGGTGGGGAGGCGTGGGCTGGACAGACAGCAATTCTTATGCTGTAAATCAAGGCATATTCCGCCATTACTTACATAATTAAGAAAGACAGTGTGTGCCGCAGTGTGCTTCTTTATTTATGTATTCCTGCACGTGCTTCCAGGTTGTGGCAACAATAATTGGGGAAAGGGATGCACGGTTGTCTGCGCTGGTAATGGAAACTGCCGTAGTCACCTTTTGTCCGTCCCTGACCCTGTGGGTGTGTCTTGCCAAGCCGGATTCGGAGGAAACAGATGTCAATCAGGTTGGCTCATTCGTTGTTTCCTTTACTATTGTTGAACAGAGCATTCGTTTGTATGGGGTCTAATTTTTCTACATGACTATTACCTCTGTGTATACCCGATCCGTTTTCTTGAACTTTGTGGGCACAATGTTGATGTGGGTCTGTCTGAGTGCGTGCGCGCGTGCGAGCGTGTGTGTGTGAGTGTGTAATGTGTGTGTGGGTGGGGGTAGTGTTAATGAGGAAAGGCCGGGAGGAGTACAGCTGCTCGATTATTTGGGCATGCGTGCTTATGCTCGATTGTGTATCTGGGAGAGGAGGTGTAAATTCTTAAAACGCGCTCGCACTCTTTTTCTTAAAACAGGAGAATGAGAGGATATATGGCGAAAAACCTGACAAATAGTATGAGAACATTGATGGAGGAGAAAATATTAGGTGTGGGGTTGAGGGAGAAAGCACCAATCATTGAAATTTATTCATAAGGAATTCATACTTGCCCATGTTGGCAGTTTACATTAAAAACGCAGGTTTAGCAATATTCTCGAAAATGGTTGTGTATGATCATTGGAAAAGAAATAATACTATTGATAAATTGGCCAAAACTGCACATCACTACTGTGTGGCATAAAATACTAGAAATCTTATCATTGTGGTGTGAATTATTTCAAAAAAACATTCAATAAGTGCTTAAGTGAATTTTCGAGGATTATGAGCAGTGTTATGAAGTAACAAACATTTTACAAAATTTGTAAAATGTTTACCTGATTGTTCCACAGCTAGTCTTAGTAACAGCTATCAGCTACATTATTGACTTTACATTATGATAGAAGCTATAAACAATTATTTTTTGAAGATAAAGAGAGACAATGAAGCTATAAGACAACACTCGAAGCTTATTATAAGAGATATGTAAACTCTGTGTTGTTGTTGTTGTAATTGTTTTTGTTGTTGTTGTTACAGTTGTTGTTGTTGTTGTTGTTAGATAGCAGGGCAAGTGAGTGTCGATATCTGATCGCTGGTATAGTTATTACCTCTTCTAAAACATTTTTCCATACTGTTTCCTAGACATACGATAACCAGAAAACATTATGCTTAAATTATTTAGACGAATTATGTGTTGATGAAAATTATTGGCATCTGATTTCAGAATGTCAGTTATAACACGATAGAGCCCCCACCATCCCAATAAAAATGCGTTTTACTACCCTCGTGCCTTGTTTTTGTTATATTATACTCCCAGTTATTTCGGAGCTCTAGTTCTTTTTTATTTATTTTGCAAAGCCGTTTCTACGCCTGAAAACAGGGAGCTTTAGAACGCGGACAGGGGGAAAAATGTCCTGCGCATGCGCAGAATCGTTTATATATGTAAATAAATCATGTGTATATCTCGCGTTGTCTGAGTTTTCAATACCCGTTCTGAGCTATTTTTGCGTCCGCTCAAGCCACTACGCTATGCTTGATGTAATGATCGTATGAGGACGCCATTTTACTTTGTATAGGTAGCGTCCTCGTCTAATCTAAAGGCCGCGTCACACCAGCCTTGCATGCGACTTAAAAAGAACAATTTTGACTACCCGGAGGTCCCCGTAGATATCCGCACATGACAGTACCTAGCATGTATCTCAAAAGTAGTCGCCCGGAGGTGCGCACGCATATTTTTTTACCCGCAACCGTGTTTAGGCCCTGTCACACCTTTCCGGGCAAGCTACTCGGGCTTGTTACGTGTAGGGATTTTCTAGCATACCGGACATTCTTGAGGGCGGAAAAGGATTTGTGCGAGTCAGCGCATGTGTCTTACTTGCTGGACGCGTTATACTTGCGAGTATACTGTGTGACCTTTGTACCAGTCGCGTGGGGGCTGACAACTTAGTGAAGGAATTCCTCTAATAGTCTGGGTGCCAGAGGCTGAACCTTGTTTTACCGTCCACCCAATGTTTTCTGATGGTTTCAACCTATTTTGGGGGTGCTGAATCCGAATCTGGATGATGCAACTCTTGCATCCTTGAGGGTTTTGAGATATTCAAGATGGCCGCCAATATGGCCGCCCAAACCGGAAATTCCCACGTATTTCCTTCTAGATGGTGAGAAATGGAAAACAATTGATGGTTTCAACCTATTTTGAGAGTGCTGAATCCGAATCTGGATGATACAACACTTGCATCCTTGAGGATTTTGAGATATTCAAGATGGCCCCCAAAATGGCCGCCCAAACCGAAAATTCCCACGTATTTCCTTCTAAATGGTGTGAAATTAAAAATAATTGATGATTCTACCCTATTTCGAGGGTGCTGAATCCGAATATGGATGATGCAACTCCTGCATCCATGAAGTTTTTTGAGATATTCAAGATGGCCGCCAAAATGGCCGCCAATTAGAACCGGAAATTCCCATGTATATCCTTCCAAATGGTGAGAAATTGGAAACAATTCATGGTTTTACCCTATTTCGAGGGTGCTGACTCCGAATCTGGATGATGCAACTCTTGCATCCTTGAGGATTTTGAGATATTCAAGATGGCCCCCAATATGGCCGCCAAAACCAAAAATTCCCACGTATTTCCTTCTAAATGGTGTGAAATTGAAAATAATTGATTATTCTACCCTATTTCGAGGGTGCTGTATCCGAATCTGGATGATGCAACTCTTGCATCCATGAAGTTTTTGAGATATTCAAGATGGCCGCCAAAATGGCCGCCAATTAAAACAAGAAATTCCCATGTATTTCCTTCTAAATGGTGAGAAATTGAAAACAATTGATGGTTCAACCCTAATTCGAGGGTGCTGAATCCGAATCTGGATGATGCAACTCCTGCATTGTTGAAAATTTTGAGATATTCATGTATTTCCTTGTAAATGGTGACAATTTGAAAGCAATTGGTGGTTTTTATCTCATTTTGAGTGTGCTGAATCCGAAGCTGCAGGATTCAACTTTAGCATCCTTAACGGTGTAGAGATGGTAAAGATGGTCGCCAAAAATGACCGCCAAAAACGGAAATTCATAGGTAGATCCCCTATTTCCTTCTAAATGGTGTAAAAATATAAAACAGTTGGTGGTTTCACCCTATTTTGAGTTTGCTGAATTTGATGCTCCAGGGTACAGCTCTTGCTTCCTTGAGGGTTTCGAGATAGTAAAGGTGGCCGTCAGAATGGCCCCCAAATGGCCGTCAAAAACGAAATTTTCCATGTAAGCCCTATATTACATTCTAAATGGCGTAAAATTAAAAAAAAATTGGCGGTTTTACTCTATTTTGAAGGTGCTGAATCCGAACCTGGTTGATGCAACATTCGTGTTCTTTTTTTAGGGTTTTGAGATGTCCAAGATGACCACCAAATTAACTGTCAAAAATTGGAAAATTTTAGACCCTATTCAGCACCGTGACCCTCGAAACTTGGTTGTTTAAATTTGTCCATTCTTTTAGGGTTCTTAGACGTCCAAGATGACGGCCAAAATAAGTGGCAGATATTCCAATGTTAATATATTTTTTCCTAATGGTTAAAATTTTAAAATAAATTGATGGTTTTACCCTATTTCGAGGGTGCTGAAGGTTTTTGAAGGTTTTGAGACATCTATAAATGTCCTGTATAAGCGGAAACTCCTTAACATTTTCTTATACTTAAATGGTGAAGTATTGTGCTCTAACGCGAAACGGGGGATTAAACCCAGGGTGAAAAGCAATAATTCGTATTCTAACATTCAACTCAGTTGAGTGGATTTGTCAAATCAGCTGAAAGTTTTTGGCATCCAAAATGACTGTCACAATGATATTGTAATATACTGAGATATTCCGATATGTCTCAAACGGAACTTTAGCACGTACTGGAAAAAAAAAAGTGATATTGACATCATACTGAAACGTACAAACACAAAGATACGACTGAAAATTCCTTTATGCATAATTGTTAATAATGCTTGTGGTCGCCAATATGGCTTCACAGATGTGAAGTTAATCCTTTTCGGCTATAAATAGAGTAAAATTAAATTATAGCTTGCTGGTATTTGGTGTTGAAACTTGTCTTGTATTCTGACAAGTCTCGCCTCGTATTTTTATGAAACTTGTCTCATATTTTGATTACGTCATTGGAAATGGTTGTATCCATGACCACTATAGTAGATATCAATAAGGGTAATTTCAAAAGCACTCTGCGCGATTATGATATTCGTAAGTACTGGATTATCAACTATTACCTTACATGTTGTCGTTTGGTTTTTTATTCATTTTTTTTTTAACAGCGCGTTACCTGTGATTTGTCCATCCCCTCTTGTGTGTTTGTAATATCTATATATCTATATCTATATCTATCTATCTATATATATATATATATATATATATATATAATGTTACATCATATTGCCGAAAAAAAATGAAGCATAACTATAAAAATGTCCAACTCGTATCTCCAACAATGTCATCAAGACCACCAATATAAACCAATTAACCAATTTGAGTATTAATGGATGAAGAGATTTGAACTGCTCATGGATTAAGACAGGTAATGTTGGGTAAACTTCTCTTCGTCACTATCACAATATGATTTAGATGAACCGCTGGCACACTTGTATCGTACCAACTAAAAGATATCCGGTAGAGCTGGTTTCACTGTATTATACAGCAAGTTCAAACTGTGCCATTGACGAAAACATGAAATCTTTCGGTCAAAAATAAGATAAGGGTAAAACCATCAATTGTTATAAATTTCTCACCATTTATAAGAAGGAAATACATAAGAATTTCCGTTTTGGCGGCCATTTTGGCAGCCATCTTGAATATCTCAAGGTGAATCATCCAGATTCGGATTCAGCATCCTCGATATAGGGTAAAACCATCAATTGTTTTCTATTTCTCATCATTTAAAAGCTAATTCATAGTAGTTTCCGGTTTTAATTGGTGGCAATTTTGGCTGCCATTTTGGCGGCCATCTTGAATATCTCAATACCTCCAAGGATGCAAGTGTTGCATCATCCAGATTCGGATTCAGCACCCTATAAGGTAGAAACATCAATTGTTTTCAATTTCCCACCATTTAGAAGGAAATTCATGGGAATTTCCGGTTTTGGCGGCCATTTTGGCGGCCATCTTGAATATATCACAACCCTCAAGGATGCAGGAGTTGCATCATCCTGATTCGGATTCAGCACCACCGAGCTCGGGTGAAACCATTAATTGTTTTCAATTTCTCACCATTTAGAAGGAAATATATAGGAATTTCCGATTTTGGCAGGCATTTTGGCGGCCATCTTGAATATCTCAAAATCTTCACGAATGCAACAGTTGCATCATCCAGATTCGGATTTGGCACCCTCGAAATAGGGTAAAACCATCAATTGTTTTCAATTTCTTACCATCTTGAAGGAAATACATGGGAATTTCCGGTTTGGGCGGCCATATTGGCGGCCATCTTGAATATCTCAAAACCCTCAAGGATGCAAGAGTTGCATCATCCAGATTTGGATTCAGCACCCGCGAAATAGGGTTGAACCATCAAAAAATATTGGGTGGACGGTAAAACAAGGTTAGGCCCAAAAAGTGGCTTTGGCACCCAGACTATAATGGAATGGCTGAAATCTCACAGAATTTCGTTATCTTGGCTTTATACGGGACTGCGAAGTACCTGCGTGGGAATTGCCTGGGAAGTACTGCCGCTATAAAGGGTCTCCTACTGGCGTTCTGCGTGGACCTCTACGGGCATTCCAGCGACTCACCCGGAAAAAGTTTGGGTCATGCTCAAAACTTGGCTGCGGTTAAATCGGACTTGCGTGAGCACCTCCGGGCAACTACGCGCTAGATACTGTCAGGTGCGGACCAACTGCGGAGAGCTCCTTGGAGTAAATTTGTTTCCCCGCAAGTCAAGCCGCAGAAGTTCCCCCGTACGGTATGACACGGCATGAATGAAAATTGCAAACATTCTTGTTCGCCCGCTGAAAATCTTCTACGTGCTGGAAACTACCTCCTCGCCACAAGCCCGCGTTATGGTGTGACACGGCCTTAAAGCTACTTTGCAACACGGCGCATGCAGGGAGAGAGGAGAACGGTCAACGCAATCATCGTCTCAAACTGCGTCCGCTCGTAAATCTAAAGTTCCCTATTATGTAATATAATATGTTTTAGATTAGGCGTTTTCACATCAGCCCGATGTTTCGAAATAGCGCGCTATTTTGCTGACTATTTTCTGCGAAAAATATCTCGAGCTTGGATTTTCATCGGGCTGATGTGAAAACGCCTAGTGTGTAAATGAGAATCTGTGTATGCGATTAAAAAGCGGATAATCGGTTGCTCGCATACCTTCTGTGCCTCGTACAAGTTGAAAGTACACTTGCAATTTTCTTTGTTTCACGGAATACGGGAACAATTAATGTGTTACCATTTGTTCCACTTAACATAGCTTATTATACATTATTACAGACAGCGCAGCATCCAGTTTTGTTGTTGTTGTTGTCTTGTTCAGTTCAGCTCAGTTCAGTTCAGTTTATTTCTTTCCATCAAGCAAAAAGTGAAGCAAGATAATAATATTATAATTTAAAGCATGCGTAAAACAATCACATAGTTTGACTAATTTGAATCAAACAAAAAGAAATACACAACGAAAATTGAATCGCATAGTTGTTATGGGATATGATATAAGTATGAATTTAGAACACCTTTTTCATTTCACCTCATACTTTCACAATAAAGGTATGGAAAAGAGTGGTTACCCATAGACACGATTGAGTGAATACAGTATAAATGTTAGTAGAAGACATTAGTGAGGGTTTGAGGAAAACCGGACAATCCGTTCAAAAGTTATGAATCTCTCAAGTTCCTGCTCAGTCACTGTTGGATAAGAAGACTTCTACAACTTGTGATGTCACATGTGTAGAACGATATGAGGAAGATACACAGAAAATTCAACATTGTTTTATGTATATATTTTCGCATAATAAAAGAACACTTGACTTGCCTCCTTCAGAAGGCAGGGGGATATCACCCTTAATAATACGACAGTGACAAGTGGACAAAATGTGCTTTTTTTTTTCAAACAATAAAATTTTGCGAAATTCTCTTTGCATTTTCTAAAATATCTTTCTACGCAGTGGCATCGTACACTTTTGTAGTCTTCTCATCCAGCAGTTACTGCGCAGAAACATTAAAAAAAAAATTGAACAGATTGTCCGATTTCCCCCACTTTTTCTCTGATGTGTTCAAATAATATTGTAGCTTTCACTCAATCCACTGTATACAGGTGGACTTGTCCTTTAAAGTGCAGAAAATACAATTTCAGGCAAGTCTAGCAATGTTTAAATTGCAAGAACTATTCAATGAGCCGTGTGTACCCAACAGAAGAAAAAACACAGACCAAAACAAAAGAAACACAATAGTGGATATGATTATGTATACACACACACATGCATGTTTATTGCCCGCTATGCGTAAAACAGAAGAAAACAAAAACAAAAACAGATGAATACATTGACAAAGAATTCGACATCGTACAAGACAACACAGCAGCATTAACAAACAACAGAGAGGACAGCAGAGAGGAATGAATACAGAAGAATGTACAATGATTTGCATCTTTTAGAACACGCTACTCCATCGCCGCAGCAGGCAAAAAAAAATACGACAATTATTACATAAAGATTAGATGTTGAAAGCAATTGTTTTCGTTTGTATTTCATCGTAGTTACGAGTAGTTTACAAGATTCCTTTACACTGTTGCCATGGTGGTAACTAACGTTTTGGTCCAGCATATACAATAAGTTTAATGTATTTGGGGTATGCACTGTTCTGAAGAAGGGAAGGTGGAATTCATTCGATTGTCGCGTTGTGACTATTTATGTGAAAAAAAAAAAATCTTGATATATTTTCAGGAGATGTTTACTGTTATAATGTTATAATTGAACATAAACTTACCAAGCTGAAATAAATACAAATATTCTATTATCTAGATTTTAAAGATTTTGTGATAAGTCGTTATAAACGCAATATCCTTCCAAACATTATTCGAATCTTGATATTTCATGATATAATATCAATGCCACTGATAACTGACTGAAGGAAAAAGGAAGTGACCGTGCTGGCTGGTAATCATCAGGATGACGTAATGCACTCAGGAAGTTATACAGTGAAATTAGCAGTCGATTGCCAATTTACCAAAGACCTGTAGTCACCCTTACCTCAGCTGTTTTTATGCAGTCTTTTTGTTTTCCTGTTGATACTTTACAAATATGCACACACACAAACAAACAATCAAACTGACAACTCTCTCTCTCTCTCTCTCCCTTGGGAGATGGTAAACGGTAAGGACACGTTAAATATATGCAAAGATGATAATCAATGCCGCATTCCTGTTTCGCTTTCATGTGCAGCGTGTTCCGGCGGAACCTTTGGAGCGAACTGTGAGCTGGACTGTAACTGTGCGTCCGGCGTGGCGTGTAACTCGGCCACGGGATGCCAAGGAGACTGTGCCGCTGGGTATTCTGGAGATCTGTGTCAGAGTAAGAAAACAAACAAGCAAACGAACATAACCAAAACGTGATGATGTTCGTCCATTTTTTTTTTTCTGTGCTCTGGGTAAAAATTTTCGGATTTGATATTTCTTGGCTGTAAATGGAATATGATTGGTACAAAAGAATGATATTCAAATTTATGTCTTTGCTTCTTTCACTTGATATTTTTGGTCAATTTTGATTGAAATATTTGCACTGTCAATCAAACACTGAAGCCCCTGGAGTATGCAGAGAAGGCTATTTTGGAACCCTGTGTAACTATCCCTGCCATTGTAAGACCAGCAGGACCTGTAATCGGACTAGCGGCCAGTGTCCTGGCGATGACTCCTGCGCCGATGGCTGGGGTGGTTCGGACTGTCAGCAAGGTAAAGCAGAAGTTCACAAATTACGATATGCTAATTATTACGAAGAAACAAGGTCTAGCACTACTATTTCCACATGGGAATGATATAAAGCTCGCAATCAAGATTTTGAAAGTTTAGTGGGTTTTTCCCCCTATTTTGTGGTGGAGGGCGGGAGTACATTGGCGGGAGGCGCTCGGTAAGTAAATTTCCGTAGTTCAGTGTATGACGGAAATGTTATTTTGAGAACATCTTAGCGTCACAAAATATAGTAGAGTAATGTCGATAGCTCAATAAATGAATGCTTGATTTTATATCTCACAACAGTCAGGCAACACAATAGTAAAAGTTACATTAAGTTGTGAAATGTTCCGCCGAAAAGTCACTTTGATTTCAACCTTACATGAAAGTCAAATGAGTTGTTAATGTCATCTTATTCCCTTACAATATTGTCCAGCCTATGGTTTGCACACAACACAGGAAATCACGAGAATCTTGCCGTCATAAAATAAAATCTAACTTGATTTTGCTCTATGGCGGCTCCTCTTCAAGTCCCACAGTGGCGGATCTATATATATAGCTTTTTGCCAAGGGGGGAGAGGGTGACCCAATGACAATTTTCTTGCATTATTGGCTAACAAGCAAACGTTTGTTTTGTTTTTGTTTTGTTTGTTTTTTTGTTTTTGCTGCCACTTCTTTTCCAAAATCATGTATTCCTTCATTCATTCATTTCTTTCTTTTTCAAGTTCCTTTTTTTTGTGGGGGGGGGGGGGGGGGGGGGGGTTCACATCCAACCGAAACATGATAATGAATATCTACCTGAAATTGAATACATAAATTGCAACACATTACATACAAAAAGATATGTTTACAAAATATTTTAAGCGAAATGCTGGAAATTGGGACGAATGCTAAAAATCAGTGCCTTTAGGGGACATCCCCCACTCACACGCACACACACGTAATACAACAAATCATACAATGATCGATATACTGTTATACATAAAAATCAGACATACAAGAGAAAGTAAGATATGGTGACCTAACTAACCCGAAGCAAACACCCAGGACAAATCCCTACACTCTGTCATGTAGGAAGAGTGTGTGTGAGAGAGAGAGAGAGAGAAACTGATTACGCGGTCTGAAGATAAAAGATAGAAGAATAAAAGAAGATAAAAGATAGAAGAATAAACAAGACCGCTCAGCAATAATTTCTTGATTTAACAGCAAATAATTTCAGTTCTTTGCAACCATTAAAGAATCAGCACAACTTCACAAGTATTTCATGATGTTTATGTGTACAACATTCATTTTGGTGATGGGACTCGGATACATTCCTGTAAATAATAAAAGAAAATTTCAAATCATTTTAAAAGAACTTAAACTTCGAGACGCTTTAAATGTATCACAAAGATTGTCCCAATATTTAGGTCCAGCAGCGGCGTCGATTCGTTTTCACCATCGGGAGGGGAGGGGAGCAAAACTTGGACTTAAAATATCTGTGCCAGGAAACGGAGCGACCGAGCGGGGGAGGGTGTGGGAGTGGGTATCCCCCCCCCCCCCCACACACACACACACCAGGGAGAGTTTTGCATTTTGAGACCTGAAATTCATCGTTCTGATGCACACTTCAGGTGAAACTTTTGAGTATTTTTTTCCTGTCAAAAAAAGTTTGTAAAAAATCACAGATAACTGAATGACTAAATCGCGGGATCTCAGCTCTTGTCCCGCGTGTGCTATATCACTGTGTAGGCCTATAGTGATACATTGAAGTTGACTGGAGGGGGGTGGGGTGTATAGCCCTGTAGAGCCCACTAATGTCAAAATCGCCCACTAATGTCAAAACAACCACTAATGTCATAACACGTCGACGACAAAATACAACCACTAATGTCATATCACGTCGACGACAAATGTCAAAACAACCACTAAATGTCATAACACGTCGACGACAAATGTCAAAATTTCCATTTTTACTGCAAATGTCATAACACGTCGACGACAAATGTCAAAATCGAATTAACCACTAATGTTATAACACGTCGACGACAAATGTCAAAATTTCCTAATTTACTGCAAATGTCATGACGCGTCACAAGGGCGGATCCAGGAATTTCATAAAGGGGAGGCGCCTTTACAAAATCAAAGGCTGGCGCGACCCTCGCCCCCTCCCCCTCATTTTCTTATTTTTATTTCTGTTATGTTGACAAAATAAAGACTGGGGGCACTAAAGGGGGATGCGCCCCCTCTAAATCCGCGATTGCGTCAACCACAAATATCAATATTGGATTAACCACAAATGTTATAACGCGCCACAGGGGCAGATCCAGGAATTCCGTGAAGGGGGGGGGGGGGGGCGCCTTCAAAATCAAAGGCTGGCGCGACCCACCTTTTCTTATTTTTGTTTCTGTTGGTTTAACCTAATATAGTGAGGGTGCACCAGAGGGGGAAGCGCCCCTCTCGATCCATCATTGCGTCAACATGGTCAACCACAAATGGAAAAAGTCATTACTTGCATTACAGGGGCGGATCCATGAATTTTGTAAAGGGGAGGCGTCTTTACAAAGTCAAAGGCTGGCGCGACCCTCCCCCTCCCAATTTTCTTCTTTTTATTTCTGTTGTGTTGACGAAATAAAGAGAAGGGCACTAAAGGGGGGGGGGGTGCGCCCCCTCTCAATCCGCGATTGCGTCAACCACAAGTCAAAATCGGGGATTAACCACAAATGTCACAACACGTCGACCACAAATGTCATAACACGTCGACCACAAATGTCATAACGCGTAACAAGGGCGTATCCAGGAATTCCGTGAAGGGGAGGCGCCTTTACAAAATCAAAGGCTCTCGCGACACCATCCCATTTTCTTCTTTTCATTTTCTCTTGTTTTAACAAAATATAGAGAGGGGGCACCATGGGGGATATGCCCCCTCTCGATCCATGATTGCGTCAACCACAATAATGACCAAACTCATTGCTTGCATTACAGGGGCAGATCCAGGAATTTCGTAAAGGGGAGGCGTCTTTACAAAGTAAAAGGCTTGCGCGACCCTCCCCCCCCCCCTCCGACATTTTCTTCTTTTTATTTCTGTTGTGTTGATGAAATAAAGAGAGGGGGCACTGAAGGGGGATGAGCCCCCTCTCAATCCGCGATTGCGTCAAAAGCAAATGTCAAAATCGGGATTAACCACAAATGTCATAACACGTCGACCACAAAGGTCATAATGCGTTACAGGGGCGTATCCAAGAATTCCGTGAAGGGGAGGCGCCTTTACAAAATCAAAGGCTCGCGCGACACCACCCCATTTTCTTCTTTTCATTTTCTCTTGTTTTAACAAAAATAGAGGGGGGGATTCCGTAAAGCGTAAAGGGGAGACGTCTTCTCAAAATGAAAGGCTGGCGCAATCCCCCTCCCCTTGTTAATTTCTTTTTATTTCTTTTGTTTAAACGACAGTTAAAGCGGCTGTCTTTGATTTTGTAAAGGAGCCTCCACTTTACGGAATTCCTGGTTCAGCCCTCTGAAATGCAAACAATGGGTTTTGCCATTAACTTGTGGTTGACGCAGTCGCGGATCTAGAGGGGGACGCGGTACCCCCTCCCCGTCTCTATTTTTGTTAACACAAAAGAAATTAAACGCGTCTCTCCTTTACGGAATTTGGACCCGCCCCTCTAATGCAAGCAATGAGTTTTGACATTTGTGTTTAACCCAATCGCGGATCGAGAAGGGGCGCATACCTTTATGGTGCCTCCTTGAATTTTTTTAAACAATAGAAATAAGAAAGAATGAGGGGTGCGGCAGATTTTAATTTTGTAAAGGCGCTTCCCCTTTACAGAATTCCTGGATCCACCCGTGTAAGGCAAGCAATAAGTTTTTAGGGATATTATGGTTAACGCAATCGCGGATCGAGAAGGAGGTGCATCCCCCTCTGGTGCCACCTCTCTTTTTTAAAACAATAACAATAAAATATGGGGGGTGCGGCAGCCCTTATAATTATTTTGTAAAGGCGCCTCGCGTTTACTGAATTCCTGGATCCGCCCTTACTGCAAGCAATGAGTTTTGACATTTGTGGTTGACGCAATCAAGGATTGGGAGGGGACTGATACATCTCTGGTGCCCCCCTTTTTTTTTCGTTAAAACAACAAAAATAAATGAAAATGGGGGAATGGAATAATGCAAGCAATGAGTTTTGACATTTGTGTTTAACCCAATCGCGGATCGAGAAGGGGCGCATACCTTTATGGTGCCTCCTTGAATTTTTTTAAACAATAGAAATAAGAAAGAATGAGGGGTGCGGCAGATTTTAATTTTGTAAAGGCGCTTCCCCTTTACAGAATTCCTGGATCCGCCCGTGTAAGGCAAGCAATAAGTTTTTAGGGATATTATGGTTAACGCAATCGCGGATCGAGAAGGAGGTGCATCCCCCTCTGGTGCCACCTCTCTTTTTTAAAACAATAACAATAAAATATGGGGGGTGCGGCAGCCCTTATAATTATTTTGTAAAGGCGCCTCGCGTTTACTGAATTCCTGGATCCGCCCTTACTGCAAGCAATGAGTTTTGACATTTGTGGTTGACGCAATCAAGGATTGGGAGGGGACTGATACATCTCTGGTGCCCCCCTTTTTTTTTCGTTAAAACAACAAAAATAAATGAAAATGGGGGAATGGAATAATGCAAGCAATGAGTTTTGACATTTGTGTTTAACCCAATCGCGGATCGAGAAGGGGCGCATACCTTTATGGTGCCTCCTTGAATTTTTTTTTAAACAATAGAAATAAGAAAGAATGAGGGGTGCGGCAGATTTTAATTTTGTAAAGGCGCCTCCCTTTTACGGAATTCCTGGATCCACCCCTGTAATGCAAACAATGAGTTTTGACATTATTTTGTGGTTGACGCAATCTCAGATGGGGGGGGGGGGGGGGGGGGGGCGCACCCCCTCTAGTGCCCCCTATCTATTTTTTGTTAGAATAACAGAAATAAAAAGAAAAAAAGGGGGTAATAGGGTTGCGGCAGCTTTGATTTTGTAAAGGCGCCTCCCCTTTACGGAATTCCTGTATCCGCCCCTATAATGCAAGCGATGAGTGTTGACATTTTGTGGTTGACGCAATCGCGGATCGAGAAGGGGGCGCATCCCCCGTAAAACGCAAAGGGGAGACGTCTTTTCAAAATGAAAGACTTGCGCAATCCCCCTCCCCCTTATTAATTTCTTTTTATTTCTTTTGTTAAAACGTAAAAAAAAAAGACAAAGAAAAGAATGGGGGTGCGGCAATCTTTAATTTTGAAAAGGGGCCTCCCTTTTACGGAATTCCTGGTTCCGCCCCATGCAATGCAAACAATGAGATTTGCCATAAACTTGTGGTTGACGCAGTCGCGGATCGAGAGGGGAGGGGGGGGGTGCGGTATACCCCCTCCTCGTCTCTATTTTTGTTAACACAAAAGAAATTAAATAAAAAAAGGAGAGGTGGTTTGCGCAAGCATTTGATTTTTTTTTTTAAATGCGTCTCCCCTTTACGGAATTCCTGGACCCACCCTTATAATGCAATCGCGGATCGAGAGGGGGCGCATTCCTCTCTGGTGCCTTCTTTCATTTTTTTTTTCAAACAACAGAAATAAAAAGAAAAAAATAGGGGATGCGGCAGTTCTTATTTTGTAAAGGCGGCTCCCCTTTACAAAACTCCTGGATCCACCCCTGTGACGTGTTATGACATTTGCAGTACGTTTGGAAATTTCGACATTTTTGTGGTCGACGTCTTATGACATTTGTGGTTAATCCAATTTTGACATTTCGCGGATCGAGAGGGGGCGTATCCCCCTCTGGTGCCCCCTCGCTATGTTTTGTTAACGCAACAGAAATAAAAATAAGAAAATGGGGGGGGGGTCACAAAGGCGACTCCCCTTTACGGAATTCCTGGATCCGCCCCTGTAATGCAAGCAATGAGATTTGATATTTGTGGTTGACGCAATAATGGAACGAGAGGGGACGCTTCCCCCTCTGGTGCCCCCTCACTATATTATATTAAAACAACAGAAATAAGAATAAGAAAATCGGGGGAGGGGGGCGCGCCAGCCTTTGTTTTTTTCTTAAAGGCGACCCCCCACCCCCTTTACGGAATTCCTGGATCCACCCCCGTAATGCAAGCAATGAGTTTTGATATTTGTGGTTGACGCAATCATGGATCGACAGGGGGCGCTTCCCCCTCTGGTTCCTCCTCACTATTATGTTAAAACAATATAAATAAAAATAAGAAAATTGGGGGGGGGGGTCACGCCAGCCTTTGATTTTTTTTTTTTTAAGGCGCCCCTCCCCTTTACGGAATTCCTGGATCCACCACTGTGACGCGTTATGACATTTGCAGTTAGTTTGAAAATGTTGACATTTGTGGTCGACGCGTTATGACATTTGGGGTTAATCCCCGATTTTGACATTTGCGGTTGACGCAATCGAGGATTGAGAGGGGGCGCATTCCCCATTAGTGCCCCCTCTCTTTATTTCGTCAACACGGAACACAGAAAATAGGGGAGGGAGTAGGGTCGCGCAAGCCTTTGACTTTGTAAAGACGCCTCCCCTTTACGAAATTCCTGGATCTGCCCCTGTAATGCAAGCAATGAGTTTGGTCATTTGTGGTTGACGCAATGATGGATCGAGAGGGGGCGCATCCCCCTCTGGTGCTCCCTTTCGCTTCTTTTTTTTTTAAACAACATAGATAAAAGGAAAAAATGGGGGGTGAGGTAGCCTTTAATTTTGTAAAGACGCCTCACCTTTACGGAATTCCTGGATCCGCCCCGTAATGCAAGCAATGAGTTTTGATATTATGTTGTGATTGACGCAATGATGGATCGAGAGGGGGCGCATCCCCCTCTGGTGCACCCTCACTATGATTATTAGGTTAAAACAACAGAAACAAAAATAAATGGGGGGGAGTGTCGCGAGAGCCTTTAGTTTTGTAAAGGTGCCCCCCCCCCCACTTTACGGAATTCCTGGATCCACCCCTGCGACGCGTTATGACATTTGTGGTTAAACCGCGATTTTGACTTGTGGTTGACGCAATCGCGGATTGAGAGGGGGCGCATCCCCCTTAAGTGCCCCTCTCTTTATTTCGTCAACACAACAGAAGTAAAAAGAAGAAAATAGGGAGGGGGAAGGTCGCGCCAGCCTTTGACTTTGTGAAGACGCCTCCCCTTTACAAAATTCCTGGATCCGCCCCTGTAATGCAAATAATGAGTTTTTCCATTTGTGGTTGACGCAAGGATGGATCGAGAGGGGGCGCTTCCCCCTTTGGTGCACCTTCACTATATTAGGTTAAACCAACAGATACAAAAATAAGCAAAGGGGGGTCGCGCCAGCCTTTGATTTTGTAAAGCCCCCCCCCCCCCCTTTACGGAATTCCTGGATCCGCCCCTGTGACGCGTTATGACATTTGTGGTCGACGTGTTATGACATTTGTTGTTAATCCAATATTGATATTTTGTGGTTGACGCAATCGCGGATTTAGAGGGGGCGCATCCCCCTTATAGTGCCCCCTCTCTTTATTTTGTCAACACAACAAAAATAAAAATAAGAAAATGGGGGGGGGGGGTGGGCGAGGGTCGCGCCAGCCTTTGATTTTGTAAAGGCGCCTCCCCTTTATGGAATTCCTGCATCCGCCCTTGTGACGCGTCATGACATTTGCATTAAATTTGGAAATTTTGACATTTGTCGTCGACGTGTTATGACATTAGTGGTTGTTATGACATTTGTCGTCGACGTGTTATGACATTAGTGGTTGTTTTGACATTTGTCGTCGACGTGTTATGACATTAGTGCTTGTTTTGACATTAATGGGCGATTTTGGCATTAGTGGGCTCTACAAGCCCCCTCCCATACGATGGAGCTTTTACATTTTTACTATTGAAAAAGATAGACCTGATGCACACTTTAGTGTGTGGAATATTCGGAAAATATGTCAATCCCCAAAGTGTACCGAGTGTAAATCTATAGACCGAGCCGAAGAAAGGTAAATTAATGAGGATAAGGAACATTTGGAATTATTTGAATTGAAGTGACAGATATGATGCACACTTTTTAATGACATGTTCTGAAATTTGTCAATCCCCCAAGGGACAATTGAAACTCAACAATCTGTTGCACAATGGGTGATTAATGTTTTAGCAGTTTTCTATCCAAAAAGCAAGATTTTTTGTTTCATTTCGGGAATTATTTGGGGACAAAAATTATTGACATTTTTGCCCCCTTGTCCTCAGGGATTGATGCGCTATGCATACGAGGGAGCTTGTGTATTTTTAGAATTCAAATGAAAATATCTCGTAGACACATTTGTGATGGAATTTGGGAAGCTATCAATCCCCCAAGACTTTCAGTGTACTAAACTTTTGAAGGGAAACCAAGCGGGGAAAGGGTTAAGTGAAAGGAGATGTCACTTAAATATAGGTAATTATAGATAGTCCTGGTTGAAGGCATATGAAATTCATCTAAGTGACGAGTTGGGTATTTATTGGGGTAGCGGTTTCTCGCAAACATGTTAGTGAAAACGGTATATAAATTGATACTGAGTTTGTGCATAAATTGGCCAACATGATAATAGTAAAGGTCGGTTATCTTTAAATTTTGTTTGTTTTCAGAAAACAAAACATCGGTGTCATATATGCAAGGATGTTCTTCTTTTTTTCTGGAGACTGCAGACAAGCAACAACAAAAAAAGAAGGAGAAGAAGAATAAGTCTTCATATTTTGGCTGCTTTTTTTTTCTCCACAAATCAGCTGACAAGCAAAAAACACACCCCCCCCCAAAAAAAAAAAAAAAAAAATTGTCTTCACATTTTTTTTTTTTTTTGTTGCTGCCAATTCCAGCGCCAAATCGGCTGACAAGCAACACAAAAATAGAGGGAAAGAGACAGGATTAACATTCTGTCGACAAATCAACTGACAAACAAGCAACAAACAAACTGTGTAAGAATCATACTAAAAACACAGCAGCAACAACAACTCATACGTATAGCATAATGCTACATGCAGAATCGTCAAAAGTTATGCCAGGAAGCTATATTATGCCGACTCTGGCAACAGTGGGCTGAGTCTGACACAAAGCGCTAGTAGCATACTGCGTATTCCAACTGTAAATTTGATATTGATTTTAAAGTTGTTGTTGTTGTTGTTTCGTTTTCAGTCATTCATTGCTGTTGTTTGCTTGTGAGAAAGAGTATAATTGGTGGCGATTTCTTTTCTTTCTTTCTTTTTGTTGAGCAGGAAGAGACAGATAGACGCAGGAGACGGTCAGGTCACTTTCTCTAATTTGTTAGCAATTCTGGAAAGAAAATGAGTCAGTAAAAAGTGATGATAAATACATACATACATTTTGACAGCAAGTCGAAGGCAATAATAAGGCTGAGTAACATTCAACAAAGAAATAACTCACTTTGTCCTCTTTGAAACACAAAGACGTAGCGCTTTTTTATTCCTCTTTTCAATGCACTTGATTTTATTTGTAGCTTTGCCAAGACTTGTGGATTCTCCCTGGATATGGGACGTCACAAGCGACTCAGTTTTGATTGCATGGAATGCCTGGAAGGACGGCTACGATTACGGCACTGGACCGGTGCACTCGTACCAAATTACGTACAGTTGGACAGATGACGTGGGGAACACAGGCAATTCTGACGAACCAGTTGTCATCTCTGAGGACAGCACTGCTTACATCACTGATCTTCATGCATTTAGAGATTATGAGTTTGTTTTGTCCGTCAGGCGAGAAGTTGACGGTTCACCAACGAGTGGGATCAGCAGTTCACCGGTCACAGCAAAGACACCATGCGGTAGTAAGTACACTTTTTTCAGAATGTTAAGACATTGTTCACACTTTATAAACATGTAACATTGCGTCAATACTTAATTTTCGAGTGCGAAACGTCAGCACCATTTTTTTATACATTTGAATCCATGGGTACCAAAAGTATGACAATTATATTAAACATTCTGTATATTTTTTCAGCTGTTAATATTGTCATCCCGTGTTGACTATTGTTCGTTTCAGACAGGCATATTATAACAATTAAGTAGTGTGGCATTTCCATCTTTCCAAAATACGGGGTATAATGGGAAATATAAATGTTGTTGTTCATTACAAAACAAAGAGAATGTTTGATGTATAGAAATGGCCTCAACACAACCTTAATACACAAACGTTTTGTGCCACTCTACAGCGGAACATTCAAGCGTAAAAAGCTCGGAGTCACGAAGATGACGCTACATATTTTATCTTCTCCGATACCGAATATGTACCAACAAAAAAAGAAATTCAATTGGACTTTCTGCAATGATAACCTTGAAAATAGAGAAACAAACAAAATGCAATTTTAGGATATGAAACAATAACGTATTACCTACATCTTGCAGAAAACCGCTTTTGCAGTGTGACCACTGAAGCCAATTAAAATATATGAAGTAAATTAAATTTGGGAAATTACCAAAATGTGCAGTAACCAAAATGTGCCGTAACATGTAACGGCACAATTTGGTAAATTTACCAAAACGTGCAGAATATTGACGGCACATTTTGGTAACTTTCTGCTCATCCACAATCATCACAAAAACAACTTGAAACTGCATCGCCACCCATGACCCAGTATTATAAAAGTTCCAGGGCAGCACAGCTAGGGAATCAATGCATTGACATATCTGTGCGAGAAAAATGCACCCTCCCCCTTCACAAAATTACTAGCACTGAAAACTATTCCTGCCTGGAACAATTGATCACCTTTAATTGAATTCTTACTCCCGGATATCTAACTTTCCTACCGATGCACTTGACCCACACTTACAACTTTGGGACCCTACCCCCTAAGAATGATCCTCACCAAGTTCCATTGTCTGAAATCCGCCCACTGGTTCTGAAGACGATGAAAATATGTTTTCCCCATTGCCCCCCCCCCCCCCCGTCTCCAAGGGGGATACCCTATGTATTCCCATAAACAAATTAGATTCTTCATCTGTAAAGATATCCACGTACAATATATCTTGCTTGTGATGCTTTTTTGCCTGAAGCACAAATTTCTACATATTATTTCCCCTTGGGGGCTCCTAATGGGGGCCATATTCCCAACAGAAACAACCTTATTACCCCCCCCCCCCCCTAAGGATGATCCCCACCAAGTTTGATTGAAATTCGCCCACTGTTTGTGAAGAAGAAGATGAAAAAGTGTTTTCCCCCCTTGGCCCCCGCCCCTCAAACTTTCACCCCCTTCTAGGGGCCCAAGGGGCCCCTAGACGGGGGTGAAAGTTTGAGTCTAAAACCGAAAAGCGATCGCAATGTGAGCTAAAAAAAAGTGTCTTGCCTGACTTTACTGCAGGACCATAATAACTATCACCTTAAAGGGATCGTATAGTTTTGGTTGAGACCTAATTTTAGGTTTCTAACATTTTTTGGTGAGATAATTAGAAACCTTTCATGAAATAAGAAAAGAGCATGTAATTCTATTAGGAATTCAACGTTTATTTGATGAAAATTGGTTTTGAAATGGCTGAGATAGACAAAAAAGATCGTTTCTAATAATGTGTGGAACCCATATTTTATTATGATCGCTTTGTTTTACTTTGTTTTTGGATGTTTCAGTCACTCCAACCCCGATTTTCATCAAATAAACTTTGAATTCTTCTTAAAGGGGATGCTATAGTAATTGATCTGTGGGAATGCTCGGGGATGATTGTTCCAATTCTTGTGGGATTCATTTAAGAGTACAATATATATCTATTGTTGTGTGAAAATCATTTTTTTGCTTCAGAACAGTTTCATATTCAAGTAATGAGCAGTTTAGTGCCCCGTCACTGTACAGGCATGCTAACCTGGAAACATTAAACTGCACATTACTTGAATATGAGACCATTCTGAAGCAAATGATTTTCACACAACAATAGATATATAATGTACTCTGAAATGAATGCCACAAGGATTGGAACAATCATCCCCCATTATAGTATGCCCACTGATCCCCACTGATCAGTTACTAGCCATCCCCTTTAAAATGGTATGCTCTGTACTATAACATCAGTGTTTTCTTGGTGTCTCGCAAAAAGTTAAAAGCCCAATTCTCATCTCCACCAAATACTGTACCATCCCTTTAACTCCTTGACCGTATCAACTCGTGGATTTTTAGTTCTGTTACCAAAATGTGCAGATTGTCCGAAATGTGCAGGAAATACACATTTAACTGCACATTCTGGTAACAAATTTCTTTTACCAATTCAAATGTGCAGTTATCTAAATGTGCCGTAACAGATCTCTGTATAAGCATTTCAGAAGTCCCTTCCCTCCAAGTTTTGTAAGGGGACGCATTGTCTATTTTGTTCACGCCTTACAAATACCAAGTTGTTCATTGTGTTTAATCACATTTTTTTAAGTGACTCTTGTTTATTTTCATTTGTCAACTAAAGAAATGGAAAAAATGAATTACGTAGTGTCCATTGAAATGGGTGCAGATTTCTGAGTTTAGCAAAATTAGTAAGGAGTAAATTTAAATGATTAAAGAAAGATATATGACCGTGCAGCACAAAATGAACAAAAAGTCGCACACACTGAATTTGTGTGAGGACTGAATACAGGTGAAAAGAGTTAACTGAGCCGATGTTGACTTTTTCATATTTTCTGAAAGACCAAGTATTCTTCTACATTATGCTAAAATTTGGGATCATAAAACGGGCAGGAAAGTTTGCTTTTTAGCCGTTTTTCTGGAACATTATTTGGCAGAATAGTGTGATTAAAAAAGTGTGTCTTTTTTAAAAAGTGATTCCCGTTTTCATTTCTTAAAAACCTTGTACAAACTCTTCACTTTCAAGTCTTATAACCTTTGAAGGGATAACGCTACTGCTTTGAAAGTTGGCATTGATTAAGGACAGAATGTCTTGATAACACACGATCAATTTCAATTTAATTTGATAATCCCTTCATTGTTGTTACTCCGGTGGTCTACATCCTGTTTTTTGTCCCATTCATTGCACAGCCAGCACGGCTTGGTAAAGATAAAGCGCTTGAATAGACGCTGTACTTCAGAACCTCTTTTCTCAGTTCACACTTTTCCTGAGTGTGTGCCTTCGTTCCAATATTTAGACAGGTTTGGAGAGTCAAATTGGTTTGAGTTATACATCATTTTAAAGCTAAAAGTCTATTCTTTTAGAATATGCTCTTAACTAAAATTTCATGTCTCGCGACTTTTTGTTCGTTTTGTGGTGCAGGGTCACATATTGAATTACCAATTTAATGATGACCGGATTGAGGTTCTTTTTTCATTTTTCGCTTTCTGTTTTCCGTTTTCTTTTTTCTTTTTTTTCTTTCTTTCTTAATCAAGATGGTCATAACAACAATATCTGCATATACAAACTTGTATACTGTCACATCTTGACGTAATGTTATGCACAGAATTTTAATTCATTTGTTGGTTGCCCTGTCAGTTGCATGGCCGGCGCCACGTTTTGAAGAGTGGGGGCCACTTCAGACTTCTGGTGCCACTTCCGGGTTTCACCAGCCAACAAGCAGAAAAAACAAACAAACAGAAAAACAAACAAACAGAAAAACAAACAAACAAACAAACAACAAACAAAAACAAAAACATAAGGGTCTTCGTCCTCAGCGCAACTTCTGTAGTTCTGGAGTGCCACTTCGGAGTTTCTTCAGCTAAATAAGCCTTACCAAGCTAACACTTCAAGATTTCTGTCTATTTCTTTGTAGTGCCACTTAAGCATTTCCGGGGTTAAATAAATAGTGGTGAACCCAAAGTGGCGAGGCCTTATATATTCCTTTGTATGGCGCAAAAAAAAAAAAATGGTGGACCCAAAGTGGTGACACTTTATGTATTTCCTTGTATGGTGCAAAAAGAAAACTGGGGTCGAGCCCCCCCCCCCCCCCCCCCCCCGGTTCCGCCGGCCCTGATATATACATGAGCAACATATTTTCATTCATATTGATGCCGAGAACATCAATATGCATTGTAGTATTTCCTGAAATAACATTGAGGCTCTTTCATTATTTTGACATTGTCAATGCAAAAAGTCCGATTATTTTTTTTTTTCTGGGGACATACTGCATTAGCACTTCTCCATTCGTGCTAAAGATAGCTATGTCCAACTCATATCTCTCTTATTGCGTGTTAAAAATATATATATATATATATATTTCGTTTTAACTAGGTCCGCCAGATACTGCAACAAAGTGACATTGTAAGGATCGTTAAAGATTCATGTTGGATTCTTTAAATGTTTTAGCGTTCTAAAAATTATATCTTATACAACAACACAGTTAAATGAGGTTAGTATAATAACTATTTGATTTATTTTTCTTGGATTTGGCTGTTATTCGACACACACCAGTAAAAGGTAACGTATCTCAAACAAAGTTTGTGTTCATTATGATTCGACTGTGCAACACATGTCTTATTGTTGGGCATTGATTGTGGAAGGAATGTAAGGAAGGCACGACCTCAACAGGTCCTATCGTGTTCTTGCGAAATGTTTGATGATTTTAAAAGGATAACAAATCATGATGTCAATTCCCTTCAACAAAACATATTTTACGCCTTAATAACAAATATGTGTCAATTCATTACTTTTTCCACTATGTAAATAGCACCACTCTTCGCGCCATCGGAACTGAATGTAAATGTCACTGGTACAGGCAGTATCTTGGTATCATGGCAGGTGAGACGTAGTGACTCATGTACTTCAAATTTTGTGAATGTACGTGACATAATAGAACTGAGTTAGCCATGCGAATGAATGTATGCTTACAGTTCATTTAATACTTGTGTGTATACTGTTGAATTTGTATTTGACTTGAAATTTTGCAAAACATACGCACGTTGTTAATTATTACGCAAATTATTCAGGAGTGACTGCTCCCTCGGATATTATTCTTACAAACTGGAATTTGTATTAATGCCAGAATTCGTGGTAATGGAGGTGACGTGGCTAAGTGGATGGTTCGGCTCCACGCCAAGCCCGACACGTTTGCCCTTCAGCAAGGCACTCTGTGCACATTGCTTGGTTGTTTATTAGTAATATCATAGATTGAATACAATTACAAAAGTCTTGTGAAAATAAAGTGTTCAAACAAGACTTCCATCACGTGGGAAGATATCAAGTCAATGCAACCATTGTAAGAACAACAAATGTGACGGATAAATATACCATAATATATCCATGTTTTCGATAGATGTAGAAATGAAACATGTCGTTTATCTTACAGGCCCATCTGCGTACTATACGTGAACATAGTAAAGTCTTTTATCACGGAACATGATTCTTTAAAAGAAAATGTAGTAAGGATTATGATCCGGACAAGACCCAAACCAAGGAATGTCGTACGAATGGAATCTTAGAATATCCTATGAATCAAAATCACACAATATTTCAGCTTGTTTATCCAATAATTTCGGGATTATTCCCCATTTACTCCTCTTAAACATTTAACTGCATAAATCTTTGTCTGGAAGTGATATGTCAGAGGTTGAATGATAGACTGGAGTGAAAACATAATGAGGTGTTCTCTGACGAAAGTCTTCTGTGCTCACTTTTAAAGGTGCCCGACGTCCCGATGTCAACGTGGCTGCGGTGCGAATCTGCTGCTTACTATAGCTACAACTTGACGTACTGGCCTAGCGAAAACCAAGCTGAGAATAAAGTCATTGAGTTCGAAGGTGCCGATTCCATCACGCACCATGCCACCGCCTTGAGTCCCTGTACGGATTATATTTTCTCGGTGGTGATTGTCAACTCAAGAGACTTGCTCGGACCTGAGAGCCAAATGAGTGGAACAACCGATGGGATACGTAAGTCATGAAATAGGTGTAGGCCGCAGAACTTTTTTTTCCGATTGTACGTTTGTCAATCAACGTTCATTCACCTTGAGCACATTTCCTGCCGCAAAGAAAAACGTATACTTACATGGACAAATGACAATGGTATATAATTGAAGATATGTGTACATTTCGCCATTACCAAGGACGTCAGCTACACGTGTATATTCGAACAATAGCATAATCTCCATTTTCGTGTGTGTTTTGGTGTGCTTTTTTATATTAATGTAATTTAAATGTTACCAATAAATTATAAAAGAAAAAATTATCATGTATGAAAAGTCATTGTAGAGTGACAAAACATCACCGAATTCATCTCATATCTAGGCCTTTAAATTAATGTTTGCTTGTTTTCATTTAAGACAATTAGGGACTTCCTAAGGACCACAGAAATAGCATGAACGATTTGTCATGATTTGAGACAGTTTGATGATGAAGTGCATTATATCCTAATAATAATTTGTATTTCATTCACCACCTGTAATAGATTTTGTAGTAGAGGGAAAGTAATACATGTAGATATTTTTTTCATTATTAATGAATCACATGGTCTACCCCTTACCAGCACCTGATCCAGTGGACGACCTTTCAACTTCCGCGGAGTCGTATGATATAGTCGACTTGTTCTGGACAGAACCAGCAACAAATTGCTCTCCAGTGATCTACGAAGTCACACGCACCCTCTTGCTGAGGGACCAGTGCGATGACTCAGAATCAGACAACCCGGAAGTCTCTACAACAAATGTCACGTCCTACACCTATGATGACCTGTACGCATACTCAACATACAACTTAACGGTCATTCCATATTATGAGGATCATAAATACCAGGCTATCAAGGCATCATGGACAGTATTTAATTCAAGTGATTCAGGTAATCAACGAATGGTAAAAAGAACGTGGTCATTTGTGTTGTATATATTTTTTTTTTTAATTAGGCTGTCGAAAAATCACACGCAAGATATTATCCCTCTCGCTTGTATCCGTTTACTATATATATAATATAATATCAGACGGATGCGTTCTCTTTTGTCATGTTTTCTTCTCGTGGAAGAAAAAAAAACCCCGATCTTTTTTAACATCTTGTCAATTCTAGCATTTAAAGTGTATCGAGTATATACATGTACACAATAATTCAAGCATGCGAGAGAATTAGCTTTTTAATGTACCTCAGGGAGCGTAAGAAATGAGGTATAATGGGGTATTATTACTTTGAAATTAAAAAAAAAACAAATATTTTACAAGCAGTCGTCACATTTGACAGTAAAGATGACTTGCAATTGGAAGAAATGACACATGGGTGCTAGTGTCAGCGGTTGATCGAAAATCAAAAGAAGAGGACTATTAAAACAAACATCCGAGATGTCTGCTAATCAACGACAAACCTCTCTTATGTCTACTTTTCGGGTTAATAAAGTACAAAATACCATACACTCTGGTTTTGTCTTGTGGGTTTCAGAATTTACAGATGAATAATATGAAACAGTTAAAGAAAATGAGAAAGATCATATTTGAGGTAAATTTATAACTTCATCCTCTAAATGGTCCCTACAAATTGAACAACGCTATAAAAGTATGACATGTTTCTTCTATTGTTTATCACGCTGTTAGTCCCTACAGAGAAACCTGGTAACCTCGCTGCAAACAATGACACAAAACAAACGTTGACCTACGAGTGGATCACACCGCCGTGTAAAACCAGGAATGGAGATGTTTTCTACATGTGTACCTTCATGAAGCTACAGGATGATGATACATCTACTCCCCCGGAGGAAAACATCACAACTACTACAACTTTAACGTACCAATCTTTACCACATTACACGTCCTATAACTTCACAGTTTGTGCATACACATCTGCTGGAGGGGGTCCTTGTGACAGCATCCAAACCAGAACCCTGCCAAGTGGTACGTATAAATAATCCACATTATATACACATTTTGAGTCCGGTATAACCGCAGAATGCACGCACAATTATTACGTCGAAATTACCAATTTATGGTTTGATGGAACGTATCGCCTACATGCGTCTTACCGCAGCGCCCTGTGCAATAATGCCGAATAGAATTACATTGAGGAAGAATATTACACCCACACTAAGACACTTTAATAGTGAAGCCACATTATCGCAATCAAAGTAGATTTCTTTATATCACTATAGCCTTTTTAATGTTGTTACTCCCTATTGTAGGCCTATGTATTATGAACAATCAATGTTACACAATGCCGGGGCATTGTTCCTCACATTGCAACAAAATTGATAACTCTATATAGCCTTTGCTAAGACATGCAATTGTTCATGAAGAAAATCATTCAGTGAATATACATAGTTCCGTCTGATTTTTTTTTTTTCACTCTCCACACATATATATATAGCTCCTACTGTTCCACGCGGTGTGGGGATTTTGTCTGAATCTCTAAATCAAACATCCGCAACCATAACGTGGCAAGAACCTGAGCTCATCAATGGGATTCTGATGAAATATACGATACAAGTGAACCCCGGAGAACCAGTGGAGATCACAGATAACCTTGAAGAAAGCATGTCCTACCAGTTAGTCGACCTCAATCCTGACACCAGCTATTCCTTCACGGTAACGTACAAACTTAACCTGGGGGTAAGCGATATTAGATTGAACTTAAGAAATCATTTCGCTTCCGCAAACATGATAATACTTTCGTTCCTTTATTAGGACTGTGGTCGCATTGTACGTACTGTATATGTATCGGCGTTTTTATGCTGTCATGAGCAAATTATCGCACGAAAGGAAACTGAATTAATGTTCAGGCGCCTTATTATTAATGTTCTCGGTGCAAAACTGATCTATCAGTACAAGTAAGAATACAATTTATTTTTACATATAATCATATGTTACAGTTGAATGAAGTAATCACACGTTGCGTGTAGTCCCCTGGAAGTCAGGCTTGATGCACAGATGAAGGATCCTCGATACACACGGATAAATGCTCCACTCAGACGTAAATTAGTGGGCGCATAGATTTTTTCTGTAATCCACAGCGATACCTGTATAATCCAGACGCTGTGCTAGACGACCGCGTCCAGTCAATGTGGAAATGATAATCCAGCAAGCAATACATCAAATGTTCCAGCTAATCGCGGCCTCGATGTAGCAATGTCCACATAATAATTATATAAAAAAATTCAGCCGGCCACGAATATGCGGTGAATCAACTCTCCAACATATGCCTCCAAGGCTTTTCTCCATAAATTATAGTAGGTTTGTAAGTCTTTCCCTTCACATGCTTTCACTGAGAACTTTACAAGTGGAAAGTTCTTTTCAATTCTCGTAAATTCAGCGTTGTCATTCATAACAGTACACACGCAAGAAATAAAGAGTATCATGTCCACTAAAGTGCATTAATTTTCGTGAAACAAACATTTATGATCACATGGATTTGAAATAGTGACAGGATTGATTGTTAAAATTACACTGAATAGTGTTTTCATTTGCCTGTCATATTGGTTTCGAAGAATTACAGCAACATGAAAGAGATGCGTAACAGTGATCGAGGAGATGATGATTTATACCATTAGTTCGTTTATTTTCTAAAAGGTGGCAGCAGTAAGCAACGGAGGGAAAAGCGAATCCGGTGCTGGAGAAGTAACGACATTACCCATTCCAAGTAAGTGATAGCAGAGACACTTCATCTTCATGTTCACTAGTATTTCATAAGGATATTACATGCCCTCCTGATCACTTTCTGCTAATCGATGATATATCACATAATGTATGTTTTTAATAGGTGGATAAGAATAATGTTACAGGTCAGTCTTCTTTTGTTTTTGTTTTGTTTTGTTTTGTTTTTTTTTTGGGGGGGGTTGTTCATTTTTAATCCGTCCGTGTTATTAAAAAGTTTGTCAGCTATGTGAGAGATTTGTTCTTAGCAGGGCGTCTAGTTTACGGGCTTTCACATGGACATGGTTTTTGCATCACCTCAACATATCCAGTACTGAAGTGTACACCGCAAGAATGTAGCAGCCCCTTTACATGAATATTCATTTTGTTTCTGAATGTCGCATGTTTATCAAACCTCCTGATTCCATATCTTATTTCAATGTATCTATGTTAGCATGAGTATGTAGTGGAAACGATTCTGCAATACAACGTGTATGTGTTCTGTGTGATGTTACCTCTGTGTGAACATTGTAAGTGAAATCGGAAAACAATAGAGACTTCTAATAATATGAAAATGGCGTCACTTCTTCATCACATCAGTACCTAGAGCTCCCTCCCAGCCAGACGCTTTCAACATCTCGCAGACTTACATTGCTGTTACGTGGACAGCTCCGAGTGAACCTGATCTCGGCATTTATGAGATCAATGGCTACGAGTTAGAACTGTCGTCAGGAGATGTGGATCCCGCCATTATAATCAAAGTACTTGATGGGCTCGAATATGAGATGATGTATAATATCACTGACCTGCAGGCAAACACCGTATACACTGTGAAGGTATCAATTATTGTCTTCTGGGCGTTTTTTTTTTAATATCCATCACTTAAAAGTAATGTGTCCTGGACCTTGCTATTGTGAAATTTTGAAATATCTTTGATGTACATGTATAATGATTATCATAATTCTGTTTTGAAAAATCTTGTTTTTATGAGAATGAGGAACGGAGGCTACATGCAGTGATATATGGAATAGTTATTTGAGGATAAACAGTCAAACCTGCCTATAAGTAGGAGTTACCTACTTTAGTTACAGGCTACCGGCCGTATACGGTCTTCCCCTCCCGCCAACCCCCCCCCCCCCAAAAAAAAGCCATCTTAAAGACCATGTCTATACGAAGTTAATTGTCTGTAATTTCTTACTTTTTTGTCTCCCTTGTGTGTCTATCCATGACCACCATTGGGGCAGGGGATAGTGAGTAGAAATATTCGCTTTTCAGTTTCAGTCAAAGTCTCACGTTCAAATAGCTTTGTACAACTATCAGTGGCTCGTACCTATTAAAATTATTGTTCACAGCGAGCAACAAGAAGAAACGAGAAGCCTTTTGACGAGTGTTAAAGAAGTTCACCTACTCCATGCGGATATTTCTTGTAATGCGTGATTTGACAAACAGTTGAATGTTGAAGGTCACGTGCTAGTTCATTCAGGAGAGATATAACGTCTGTCATCTGTACTCTTCATAGGTTGCAGCCGTGAATGAAGGTGGGATTGGACCCTGGTCAGATTCCATAACAGAAGAAACACTGGCATATCCAAAGCCTTCATCTGCAGGTATACATTGCCACTGCCTTGATCCTTGACGTACACACAATAGGTAGCTTTCTTTTCCCGTTTTTTAAACAGTCCATCGACATATTTTAAACAGTAGATAGTCCGTTTTTCCGAGATATGGAGTGAGATAGTTCTTGCATTTTTCTTTTGTTGTGTCAAAATTGAGCTGACAGGGTATGTCAGAATGCGTATCCGGGCAATTACCCTCAGAGGGCAATTACCCCCAAGCTATAATAATACTGGTTAGTGGTAATGTTAGAGTAAAGATTATGGTTAGGGCTAGGTTTATGGTTAGGAATTTCTGTTAGGGTTAGGATTAGGATTAAGATTAGGGCCAAGGAAACACTCTTAAAACATCGAGTCAGAACTGACCCGGAACTGGGTCCGTTGGGGTCACACACCGTTCCGGGTCAAAAATGACTTGGAATTTGGTCATGAAGACCCCGAATGGGGTCACCCTGACCCAATTCATGACTCCGAATGGGTCATATCTGACCTAATTCCTTGTCATTTCTGACCCGGAACGGTGTGTGACCCCAACAGACCCAGTTCCGGGTCAGTTCTGACTCGGATGTTTTAAGAATGAAGGTCCGGGGTAATTGCCATGGGGTTAATTGTCCTAGACCCGTCAGGAATGTACGACAGAGTATGCTGACATAAATAGAGAGCGCCAACAGAAATTTTGTTCGTATCTTTTTTTTTTTTACGTTAACCTAATAAAAAAAAAATAAAAAAAAGAAACGTGAACGCCAAAATTACAGTATGAATAGCGATTATCAGCTTACATTTTCACTCATTGGTAGCATTTGAATTTGCACTGAAGTCTTAAAATAGCTTCAGTCAGGGAGGTGCTTCAGTGCTGCGATGGGAGTGTCGTCGATTAGTTGAGTGCACACCTCGCTTTCAGTCAGAAGGCTAATTGTTTGAGTGTTGCCGCAACACCTTAAGTCCTTAAGCATGACGATGCATTGGCAAGATTTCTTTCTGTCGCCGGCTAGGATGAGCTACCCAACAGGTTTTTGGGCCAGCAGGACTACTGTTATGCCCGAGTCGGAGATCCGAGCATATTATGACATGGTGCTGAATGCGGAGTCCATTTTTATTGAACTTGTAAAAATGAAACAAACAAACCACACCTTCGTCAGCCTTTAGAATTATTTTCAATGGACCGTCCCGTCTCATAAAAAGTGTCAGCAAGTAGTTAACACAGACCTTGGTTGCTTAAGCCATTCTTAGCCAGATTGCATTTCTATACAATTTTACAAAGTAACGTGCAACCGCTAGCACGATGAACGTTACCTTGATTGGATTCAGCACGTGTGCGCCAGAAAAATAAAAAAAAAATGGCTACCATGGTCGACAATGAATGAAAGAACAAGGGAAAGAACAAAACAAAACAAAGACCCACACAGAGACTGATAACATAAGAACAACATGTCTAAACTTACTCGTCACACTACTAATTTTTACATGTAAAATCCTAAAAGTCAAAATAAATTAACTGATAATTACATCATTCTTATTGTCGTTCTGTCCATGTTCATCGTAACTGCGTTTTGTAGCATACGTTACAATATCGTCTTTATGTCCATGTTATTCTGAAAGGTTTGACTGCTGGGCTTGGTGTTGGTATCCCTTTACTCTTGATAATTCTGGTCTCTGGTGGCTTTCTTTTCTTTCGAAAGCGACGGTGAGTAAAACATTCAACGCGCAGCCGTGTTTTTTTTTCGTTGACATATATAGCAAGTATTATACATATAATATATTTTCAATATATTCATATTTATATCAAAACCTAAAGAGCGTTCATTGGTCGCCTGTAAAGGAGCGTATTAGGCTTAAAATACGTCATCTGGTTTATCATGTCATTGAGGAAACAGCTCCTGATTACTATACATGTTTGTTTCGTCTATACCACCCTACACGACTCTTCGATCCTACAATTTCTGGTCTCCTACATCTATACCGCTTTTCCAAGAAATCTTTGAGGGAAACAAGCTTTTGTTCATGCTGAACCAACACTGGAATTCGCTTCCACGTGATCTGAAAAAAAAATGGAGCTACATAACGTCTTTTAGGAGTAACCTAAAATATTATTTCTTTGACAACGTGTTTTGAAGACAGACATTTATGTCTTCTTCTTCTTCTTCTTCTTCTTCTTCTTCTTCTTCTTCTTCGTCTTCTTTTATGGTACATGTATTTTCAGTCTTTTTACTTTGGTGTAACGCACCTTGAGATTATTTTAATGAATACGGAAAATGATGCTATAGCAATTGTATGTACTATTATCATCATCATTATTACTATCATTTGTATTATTATTATTGTAATCATTATCATTATTAATATTATTGTTATTATAATTATTATTGTTATTATCATTAGTCTAGATTCTATTTGAACTAATATGACCCTTGACCCTCTCCCGCAAAAAAAAAACAAAACAACAAAACAAAGCAAAACAAAAACCAGCAAAGTCATCAAACGTTGATTTTCACATTCAGGTAATAAGTGGCCACTTTCAGGAGTCTTAGCTTTCTAGTTATATCCAAAAACCTGCTGCTGAAATTGCAACAGAGCCAGTCAAAGGAGAAACTTGAATTCCAGTGAAGTCTGCAGTAGCTTTGGTCATATCAAACTGTCGTACTCTCACGTGTCATAAAACACCGGACAGGTTGAACTGAAGATATATGACTTTTGATTTTCAGTAGATCATTGCTATGTTGGCAGCATAGTTTATCTCAGCCCTCGATATCTGTTTCTTTGGTAAAGTAATACTGTGGCGAATCATAATATCCTTCTCAACACGACGGTCGCCTAAAGAGAGAATGATGTCATTCTTTCCATAGTGTACATCGATTTTGTGAAGAAAAGAGTGAATTGACGTTATTATCATCATTCAAAAAGCTTCTAAATCATCAGTTTATGCGACCCTATATTATCCTATATTATCCATATTGTGCCGTGGCATAAGAACAAGCCTCCTCATTTCCTGTCTGACGTTAACGTTAACGCTTGCTGTATTTCGAATAATGCTTCATAAAGTAACATCGTTCCTCCAGAACATGCGTCTCAAAACTAAGACATATGTGATGGCGATGACTGACAGTTTTTCCTTGGACAGTGATATCCTTGGGGCTTATACATAAAGCACGTGTTCTTTTCTGCGTTTTCTGCAAGCGCAGTCATTCTTGTAAATATGAAATAAATGGAGAGATTGTGTCCATTCGATTTGAAGCATCATTGGAATATATATTAAAGGTAAGAGGTTTCTTTTGATAATAGACTGATTCATTCAGTTTTGATTGTTCTCGTGTTTCTGCTTTTACAGGTCCCCTCCAGCACCTACACCGAAACCGGGCATGACTAACCCTATACCTGTGACTGATAATTGTAAGTAGTTAGGAAGATTTACTTGCTCCTTAACTTGAACCTGAACATCCTGCGTAAGGACTGATAATTCTGCAACAAAATGTAGTCATCTCTCTAATCGATTTTCAGAGACCAATGCTATAAAGTGTAACAACATAGCATACGCATGATCGTAGGTAAGATTGGATGATATTACAAAGTTGCATATCACGTGCCTGTCGAGTTTTGTAATAGTTTGATCGTTACTTTTAAACTTCTTTCAAAAAGTTATCAGCAGGAAATCATTATTATATGTATTAGTTGGCTTGGTCACGTACGTGATGTGTGCTGCATTGCTGATGCCATTGTGGTGCCAAGCTTTCGACCCTTTTACAGGTTTCCGTCAGAGCTTGTAACGTGAACAAAATAAAAAGCAAGAAATACTCAAACACTTGAACAAATAAGGCAAAATAAGGCAAAAGCAAAAGAATGCTGAAGAAAAAAGGAAAGAGCAACATGACATAGGCAGATGTTCACTACACGAGAACAGCAATATTACATCCGTTGACATGTGATATGGCATAAATCTAGCAACGGTTTTATAATTGCAATGAAGAAGACCTGTAAAATGGTCAAAAGCTTGGTAGCTGGCTTAGCATCATTGAGGGCAATAAGTTAACTACAGCAACGTCTGATAGCTTTTCCTTCGTCACAGCTATATGATATGATATATGTGTATATATAGGCCCTATATATATACGTGTGTATATATTATATACATATATATATATACATGTATATATATATAATAAATATGCATGACCTTGCATCACAAAACAAACAAAAAGTCGCACCCTTTGGTTTTACGTGAGGACTCAAAAAGGTGAAACGCGTCAACCAAGTCAATTTTTAGTTTTTTATATTTTCTGAATGAGCTATTCTTCTACATTATTCTTGAGTTTGCAATCATAAATAAGATGGAAAAGTGTGTTTTCAGCAGTTTTTCTACAACCCTTTTTTTTTGTAGAGTAGTGTGATCAGGTTTTTTCTTAAGAGGCCCCTTTTCATTTCATGAACCTCCTTCACACTTTTCACTTTCAATTCTAATAACATTTGAATGGATGATGCTACTGCTTTGAAAGTATTTGATGATTATTTCATGTTGCATGAATATTATTAGCTCTAGATACAGGTCAACCTCATTTCCTTTGTATAAGATCAACAAAATTCGACCGTATATTGACAAAGGCACCACTGAAAGATTAGTTCATGCATTTGAAATGTGTTACATTGATTATTGTAACAGTCTCTTGTATGGTTTACCGGACAACAAACTCCAGAAACTACAAGTTATTCAAAACAATAAGTTAACTACAGCAACGTCTGATAGCTTTTCCTTCGTCACAGCTATATGATATGATATATGTGTATATATAGGCCCTATATATATGTATATATATATATATATATATATATATATACGTGTGTATATATTATATACATATATATATATACATGTATATATATATAATAAATATGCATGACCTTGCATCACAAAACAAACAAAAAGTCGCACCCTTTGGTTTTACGTGAGGACTCAAAAAGGTGAAACGCGTCAACCAAGTCAATTTTTAGTTTTTTATATTTTCTGAATGAGCTATTCTTCTACATTATTCTTGAGTTTGGAATCATAAGATTTTAGAAACTGCCCTTAACTAGAAATCCATGTCTGGCGACTTTTTGTCGGTTTTGTGGTGCAGGGTATATTGTCAAACATGAATAGAAACCGAAACCAATTTTTCCGCTCTTTCTAGCGTACAGTCTTAAACATTACGCAAATATTGAGGAATCCCCATACGAAGAACCTGCCAAGCCGCAAGTGAAGATTACCCCCGTCATTTTTCGGCCCATTCTTTTGAGTGACTTGGCGAAATACGTGAAAGAGAAGCAACATTCAGTGGAAGGTCTCAAGAAAGAGTTCAAGGTAGGAAGACAAAACAAGCCTTGCATCCTAAATCTAGCTTCAGTTTTTAGATTTTGTTAATTTGGCAGTTTGTTTCACTGTCATGTTTTCCGTTTAGTTCCTACTGTGTTCCTACTGTGTCCCTTTCTTAATGCAAGTAGGGCTATACTATTTTCACATTATAGTATAAGAAAAAAAAATTGTAAAACTGAGCTATTCGGCCACGATCGTGTGTTGTTTTACATTGTTATTGCTCTATGTCGAGGTTTGTACAATGCCTGTGGAATAGTGTACTAGACGAATAGTCTCCTCATACTATGATTATGATAATAAAAAAAATAATTCAAGCAAAAATGCGATATTTTGCATTCCCCCGTGTGGAATTTTTCTTCTTGCCTTCAAGTTTGATTTGTATAATTCCATGACGGAATCTGCAATAAAAAAAGTGCCAAAACTTCCTATTTGCCTTCAAAACGTGTACGTAATCAGTGATTTGCATATTTATCAATTACAAATTTGCATGTATGTATTACATTCACTGTACATCAAACTTGTAATAACTCAATTTAACCAAAAATCACCATATTTTTACATACAAATACCCTCAAAAAGGGATTTCAAGACTGTAATCGACACTTTAATATGACATATAAAGCTGTTTCAAATTCATTATGGATTACTGATGAATCTAATTTGATCGTTTAAAAAGTGTAACTAACAGTAATTGTCGAAGTATTTCGTTTGTTATCGTTGTTGTCGTTGTTCATGCACGCTAGGATCTCTACAACGAAATTCCCGAAGAATGCGCAGCTTTCCTTCCACAGAACAAAAAGAAGAATCGCTATAAGAACATAATTACATGTAAGTCAATTCCATTTTGTTGTAAAATAGAGTTATGCTTAATTGATTTTGTAATGACCTCTTTGTATACAATAACATATAACAACAACGCTAATTGTAATGAAGTTCAAATTAAACATTTATTCAGATAATTTATTGATACTGAAAGACTAATGACACCTCTGACAACCAAACTCACGTCCTTATTTCTACATGTATTAAAAAGTCCACACATGAACGAGCAAATTTGCGTTGTTGCTGGCTTTCAAAGCCAACCTTTAACTGCGTTCTCTTTTTTCTTTTTCTTTTTTGCTTCATTTTTCTGTTTGTGAAAAAGTCGATGCGCACCGCGTAAAACTCAACACGGATTCAAACCAACCGGGAGCAGATTACATCAACGCTACGTTCCTCGATGTAAGTTTATCGAGAATTACTTTTTCTAAATAGAATTCACTTCTCCCATTGATAGCATTAAAAAAGAAAAGAATTTACACCTTGCCTTTTAAAGACGATTATGAAATATTGGATCCTGTAGTATTACTCACGGATATACATCACATGTGTAATTAAGATGCTGCCAGACCCGAAAAGGCATCATAAAGCATTTTGTGTTGTTATATATTGTTGATTGGCCAGTAAGATCTTTTTTTTTTTGCATTTTTGTTTGTGATTCAAATATCTAGATTGATTATCATTACCATGATGATAGTCATCTAATCATATAACGCGTGAAAACGATACCTCGAAGAGTTGTCGGGATTAAACGGTGAAAGCATCCAGCCTAATTCATACCAAAGGTTTAATTACAGATGTGACATCAGTATTTTCATTGTATCTTTGTATTGTTTGCAGGGACACCGGAAAAAGAATGCCTACATTGCAACACAAGGTGAGTTGTTCTTTTGACAAATCTATTTGAATTTCCCGAGTGAAACATATAGGGCCTACATATGTGAAACAGAACGAATGATCATGATGCATGTAATATGCGCTTAAACAAAAATTGCTTGACAGTTAGCAATTAATAATTTCTCCCTGAATCTACTAAGATGACGTTTACAAAAATCCCCAAAAGTAAATCAATGAGCATTAACACAATTTTTTTTTTCGTCACGTGAGGTTCTTGGCATAAAGCGGCAAATGATCAGATATATCGGATACTATCCCTAACAACGGATAATACAGATGGAATATTACGATTATATTTTCTATCAACGTGGATGATGTATCACTCACACGAGTAGGCTTTCTTATGGTATAAGGTATTTTGATAACAAATCTAAAAATTCTTGGTAGTTGGGATTGTCGTTGCAGTGAAACAAATTCAAGTTAAAGTCCCCTAAAATAAAAATATTCTTTTGATTTAGGAACGGGGCTAACAACGAATCTATTGACCATTTTGATATACACGTGTATATATATATATATATATATATATATATATATATATAATTTTGATATCAGGACCAAACACAACGTCTTTGAACGACTTCTGGCAGATGATCTACCAGCAGAATGTAGCGGCAATCGTCATGCTGACCAATCTTGTCGAAGACGGCAAGGTAGGAAGCCCCCTCACTGTGTATTCCCTCATTATTGATTACTTCAAGGTGTTCAATCACAATGGAGATATTTACAGACAGCTGAGACATGTGAGCAAATTGCCAAAAATGTATTTTAACAAAACTTCGAAGCGTGTTATCACGGAAAGCCTACATTTCGCCGAAAGCCTACAACGAAGCACCATTTTTCTCTGAGGACTTAGATTTTAAAAAAAAGGCACAACAGATTATATCCTATGATGAAAGAAGTATCTTATCTCGCGTGCCGACTGAGCAATGACGTAGTTTACAGTAAACTACAGTTTTGCACTGCATGGCCAGACTAGGGGTTGGGGGTGATAGATAAACAAATGCTTTATTTGAGCATGCTATTTTTTTTTTCGAACATACTGTCACGATGTTTAAATGATTCAAGGGTGAAAATCATATATGTTTTATTTTATCTTTTTACTTTGTTTGATTTGATTTCTTTTCTTTTTTCGTGATACTGTGTTCTCCATTAGGTGAAGTGTCTCCAGTACTGGCCAGAAAAGAACAAAACAGAGCGCTACGGGGATTTCTCTGTGAGAAATAAATGGGAAGAGAGGCAAGCAGGTTTCGTCCATCGTCGACTAGAATTGCAATTGGTACGTCATTAACACTTTCGTTCGATTAGATAATTAATGTTTGACAATTACCTTCCTTTGCTTTTCCTTAAAGAAGTATCATAATTATTATGTTTAAAGTGTAGACTCAGCAGGAATAACACAAAAAGTGAAGTACGAATACGAATAAAAAGAAAACAAAATCAATAAAAGGAGGTGCTTTACAGCTGGTGGTTAAGCCAAAATTGAGTGTTTGAACCTGGATTTTTTTTTCAAGTGTCAACATTTGTGTTCCATCCATAGTTGTGAAGTGCAATTCTTCACAGATACGCATAGTGTAGACATGCTGACTTAACATATACCAGGTAAATGTGACGTTGAGTTTCACAGTTTGGACGGTTGAGGCCTGGGCCTATGACAAATGGGAAGACTGGTGTTTCACTTCCGAGATTCCTCAACTAAAGAATAGCCTGTGATTCTTGATTGAGGTTAAATCTAGAAGAATATTAGATGTCTGTTTAAAAAAAAAAGAATATAAAAAAGGTGAAAATGTTTCTTTTTAATGTCTATAGACACCACCAGCTCAGAAGCGTAAGGGTAATTGCAAGATATTTTTTTTTCATACTTACGTCTCTAAAAACACTACCGGTTAATGAATCAGGAAAGTAATGGGTGTTTTCGCCTTTCAAAATTGCTGTTTCATTAACAATTTTGAACATGTTGAAAGAGAGTCAATATTCACTTTGTTTATATTTCATTTCATTTTATTCATTCATGTTCTTTTTTCATTTCTCATAAAACATCATAATCAGTTTATATTTCTTTTTTTTTTTTTTTTTGCTCTTGTTGCATTATGTTGGTAATTTACTGCTTTCATTTCACCAACCAGGGAGACGACGAAGAATCTCGATGGGTGAGTCAGTACCACTACACGATTTGGCCTGATAAGAGAGAACCCGAGTGTTCTCAGCCTCTGATTGACTTACGAAACGTCGTGAGAAACGCACTTCCACCAAATTCTGGCCCGCTGGTGGTCCACTGCAGGTAAATTCTGGAAGTACCGGGCACTATAGAATACATAATACACATTGTTGCAGATTTTCTCGAAAGTGCGTAATACTAAAGTCTGATATATATAAACGGAAGTATATGAAAAACATAAAGATATAAAGGCCCGGAGACCTCTGTGTTGAAAAGGGTATTGTGACCCATCATCACACTACGTTACGAAAGCAACATGTATCGGCGCAGATATCTGGCTTTCGTGCATTGACTGGTTAATATAATTATACTGTATATCATACAGATAGATTTTCTTTTTTTCAATTAACGAACACAGCCGATGCACTAACGACGTTCTGTCATTATCGTGAATACTTACACTGTCAACGTGGCATTTGCGTAATCATATCTCCGAAGCTGCTTCATTTCAGTTTCCTCTGGTATTTACGTCAGTTTGATTACATGTCTTAATTTCAATCCCATCGTGTTTTGTTTTCTGCAGTGCTGGAGTTGGCCGCACGGGAACCTTCGTTACCATTGACGCAATGATGTCCATGATCGAACAGGAGAAGAAGGTTGACATATTCAACTTTGTGAACAAAATGAGGAAACGGCGTTTATTCATGGTTCAGGTCCAGGTGCGATAAACATATTTTAGATATTTTCCAGATATGTAAGGTCATTATCATGATTATTAGGGTAGGCTACCTGATTCATGTTTTTCACTGTCGATTCGTGGACATCGATATTATGGCAAAAGTGTTCCCTGCAGATGCATTCTCGAGATTAAGAGCTGATAGTGTCCATTCAGGTTTGCTTATTTTTTTTTTTTGATAACTTAATGAAACAGGCATGAATTTTATTAGTTGAGTTTATATAGTCATTCAGTCTGATGATACGTCACTATTTGTCTTAGATTAAAGACAATGATATGGTGAAAGCAATATTAATGTGCTCTATACTGTTGCTCTTATTTTCACTGCTAGAAAAGATTTGCTAGAGATTGATTGACACTTAAGCTGATATGATTAGTGTTAGGTATATTGTGTTTTCCCATCATCCATCATGTCCATGGTAGCCTGTGTGCCCAAAATACAGTACGCTGTGGAATTTTGACCACTTTTTCTTTTCTCCGTATTCAAGATTTGTGTTCCATTCATAAACACTCAGATTGGTCTTCTCTCTTCGTATTATAGTAAAAGCTGTGGAATAAAAATCTTTCTGGGAATATCAGTCTATCATATATTTATCACTTAAGTCCTCTTCATCAGCTATCTCGTGTTGTTATTCAATATCTCTCTTTTCCCAAACACTCTTGTCATTCGCTCTACAGTCTCAATACGAGTTCATCTACGAGACTCTGCTGCAGTGGTCAGTGTGTCCAGTTATGACCTGTCAGTTGCTGGACATCGCAATGGTCCGGTCTCAGTGGCAGAAAACTGATCCTGCTTCTGGCATGTCAGAGATTGAAAAGCAGTTTGAGGTTAGTTTGAGGTGGATTCTTTAATGTTTTGATATCCTGCAAGGCCACATGCATTTTTAAAAATTCATTTCCAATAAACTTTGACACAAGTTTGAGTGTCGTTTGCAATAAGCACTTTGAATCAAGTTTGAAATCATTACCTTTCTTTATCAATCTTCATGCTAAAATTATTACTCCTTTACATAGACAATGATACTGATATTGTTACTATGAATATGACTTCAAATCATATACAATGTACACAGCTGAGTGGTATTGTGCAAATTAACGAAAATGAATAACGCGCATAGAACTTTGTAAAATGCTCTTGTTTCGGCCTGAGAAGGCGATCTCGTGACGTAATGGCACATTTAATTGTCATGAATAATTTCATTTTTTCTTGACTTTTACAACATGTTGCCATCTCTAAATACAGCTGCTGGACTACGTTACACCAAGTGGGACTGATTTTTTGTCGAGTCCTGCTGGACTGAGATCAGAGAACATGGAAAAGAACCGTTTTCCAGACAGGGTGCCAGGTGTGTTCACCCAAATCCGTCTCTGCTTGTTACCAGTTGTTTTCCCCTTTGTTTTCTGTCTCTTGTGAATCTTCGGCAAAATAATGATGATAATAATAACAATGATAATGAAATACATATAAGATATACTAACAACTTTATATATATATGTATTTGCATACATTCAAAATAAACGACAGGAATGCAATTATGCAAACTGACTCGCAAATGTATGCACGATATTGAAAAGGGCTTTAATGAGAACTTAGATTCAACCATGCCGAACTTTAAACCTACAACATCATTATACTGTCATTGATCAAGCACATTTTACAAATGGAACACAGTGGTGTGATAGGTTGAGTCCAATTGATTCTTGAATGAATCTTTTAAGACTGATTCCTTCGATTATCTCACTAGGCCACATGTTTTTGTTTGCTTCACCCACAGTATTTTCCTCGTAACAGGCGTAAGATCTGGTATTTGACAATGCATCATTTTCTTAACGTCAGGGTCCTCGGCAATGATAATTTTCCCTAAATAGATGAGTCGAGGCAATCATTATCTGTGACTTGTTAGCATAAAGTTGGAATCTACTCTAGACTTGAGGATGAAAAATTCATAAAAATCTTCCCAGCTACTATACCATCTACAATTTCAAACTAGTTGGTTCAAATTTATTGATATTTTCTAGAGGGTCTTTAACCCTTGTGTATTTTCTACCTCACTTTTTTTATCTACCATTACAGCGGATAAGTCTCGGCCTTATCTCATGATGGAGGGCGACTATCCAGGCGCGAACCAATACATCAACGCTTCATTCTTCGATGTGAGCTTGATTAGAATTCTAATGATGATAAATACATTAATAATATATGCGCAGATCGCGCCATTCTTCAATGTGAGCAGGATTAGAATTCAAATGATAATAATAATAATAAAAATAATAAAACTAATAAGAACATACAAATATACACAGAATTAACTGTAATTCATTTTGTGCACAATAATTGATTATCAATTTACTTGTTAGCCACTTAATTGAAAAAAAAATACAAATTACAAACCAAGCTTTTGAGAACAATAAATTTGGCGTCTTATTGCTCAATCTTCAGGGCCTATAAGATGATGACAATGTGTATTATTTTAATTGTTGAGGCAAACTTTTACCTCACATTTAAACAGTACTATTCGAATCATATGACGTTGCCATTTGCCTACCTTGTCTGTTATTGATTCTTATATTTTATTTTTCTTTCCATGTCCACATCTTCTCCCATTGTAATCCCTATTACTTTGTTCATTTGACTACCTACCAAATCTAGCTCTCTTTCAAAATTGTTTCAGTTCGAAGGTAAAAGGAACGCCCACATAAGCACTCAGTGCCCTCTGCCGTCAACGATCACTGACTTTTTACGTCTCGTGTGGGACTACGAATGTCGAACTGTGGTGCACCTCAACGAAATGGACAAGGTACATATGTATAGACAATGAAATTATCTGATATCAATATAATGATGTTTGTTAAGGATATGTATCAAATTGGGCTTCTTCAGACCGCGGAGGGTTGTCTAAGCCGTATAATCCAGATGGAAATACTGTTTTAACTATACTGCTGTCACAACAATGAAGTGCTACTTGAAACTACCGTTGTACTCATGTCGGGTGTTTAATTATATGCTTAAAACCTCCATTAGTCATTTCACTGTTAGAGTGTTCTTAAATTTGCTATTTTTTTGTTGTAATTTCTTAGCTGTTCCATCCTTTAATGCTTCATTATCAGCTTAACATTACGACCATGATTTTTTATTCCCTTATTTCTTTTTTTCGTATTTTTTAAGACGTGTGGACAATACTGGCCTTCACACGGCAAAGAAAGGTACGGCTCATTTACCGTGGAGCTGCTCAAAGAAGACAAAGATACAGACTTCATGACAAAGCGAGTTCTGAGCATCACGTCCACGAAGAAAAAGGCAAGTCTGCCTTCCAGCACGGAAGGTTTATAGGAGGACCGTGATGAGCAGTAAATTATATGAAATACAGTACTGTGATCGGAAATGTCACAGAGTAATAAGACAAAAGAAGCAAAGTGAGGAGACATCGCTAGGCTCGCAGCTCGCAGCTCGCCGCTCGCGCGCTGTGTATGCGAGTCCACTGTTCTCTATGTGCGTGTCCTCAAATGGGGGCAGAATTATAGCGAGCTGCCTATGCACAAGGCTAGGGATCGACCCGCTTCAGTTAAAATCGTAGTGACAGCTATTGATGGCAAACTTTACTTTACAAGTTTTGATTGCAAAGAAATACACGGAACGATAAGATATTTTTGGCAAATCACACCGGTGATTTTAAATAAAAACAATTGGCCGATAACCTTATGTGTCATCTACTTTTCTTTTGTCATTTCATGCCAATAACTACCATTAGTTTTGCAAAATTAAATGACATGAAATCAGATTGGGATCTTCCTTTTTCGTAATCGTTTGTATTTTTGTCATTTTTTTACTGTATTGGATTGAAGAGATATGACGCACCATATAGTGCATTTTTATGTTCTCTACCCATCATAGGGAATATGTCAACTACAGTGTAGTTGAAAATTTGTTGGCTGTATTGATCATTGTTGTTCCATCTCTTGATACATATACACAATTATTGCAGTAATCGAAAACGGCATAACATAGGGTCAGAAAATGTAACCCTACATCACAAAACCGCCAGAACGTCGCCGTATGGAGCATGATCTTAACAGGCTAATATATCTTTAAAATGTGGCCGTGCATTATAAAACCAACAAAAAGTCGCACCCCTTGATTTCACGTGAGGACTCGAAAGAGATGAAACGGGTCTAGTGAGTCAATCTTGAGTTTTTCATAATATTTTCTGAAAGAGTTATGCTTCTTCTACATTCTTCCTAAGCTTGGAATCATAAAATGAATGGGAATAGTGTTTTCATAAGATTTTCTACAACCCTTTTTTTTCTGTAAAGTACTTCTATATAATGAGATCATTTTATGTCTTGGAGACCCCTTTACATACCTTGATATTTACACCCTCTTCACTTTCAACTTTATCAACTTTTGAAAGAATAATGCTATTGCTTTGAAGTTATCATTAATCATAGACAAAACGTGACATGCTCAATTTCAGCTTAATTTTATCATCCCTTCAATGTTGCTCCAGTGGTTTGCATCTGTTTTTTTTTTTTTTTTTTTTTTGTCTCATCATTCACCGCGCAGCGCGCTGTTTGGTAAAAATTAAGCACTTCAATGGACCGTGTATTTCAGAGCCTCTTTTCTCAGTTCACACTTTTCCAGAGTGAGTGCTTTCTGATAGATAGGTTAGGAGAGTCAATTTGTAATAAGTTATACGTCAGTTTAGAGTCTGCTCTTTCAGAATCTGCCCTTGACTGAAAATTTATGTCTGGCTACTTTTTGTTGGTTTTGTGATGCCGGGTCACAAAATATTATGATGCATAAGTCAATACTACTGGATTTTCAAAACCTGTCTAACGGAAAGAAAGTAAGCACTCAGTAAGCACAATAACAACCACAATGAACGCATTATCTGAAATTGTGCACACTTTATCAGCACATTCTATCCATGCCTAATACCAACTTTAAACGCGGTAACATCATGTTTTCAATAAAACAATAGAGTTGAAAGTGAAGAGTGTGTTTAGGAGAAATGAAAATGGTCCCTCGATATAAGGTATTATACGTAATCAAGATATTCTGCATAAAATGTGTTAGTAGGCAAAAAACTGCAAATAAAAATCCCATTTGTTTAATTAAGTCAAGTTTTAGAATAATGCAGAAGAACTGCTCTTTCATAAACAAAAAAAAAAACAACAACAAGTTAAGATTGGCTAAATTAGAGTCCTTAGGTAAAATCAGGACGTCCGACTTTTTGTTGCTGTTGTGATGCGTAGCCATATATGATGAATTACTATAAACAGATATCAATTTAGTACCAATGCATCATTCATCAACAAAGCAGATTGTTTTGTGTTTGCTTCTTTGTATTGAAGACTACGTTCCTGTCTCAGTCCTCAGCCATATTTTTTATAAAATTCACAAAGAGGAAACATCGTCTAGAACAAATATACATATTATGTATTTTGCATTTATCTCCCATGTCATTTTTTTCAAGTTTTCTTAATCTTCCCTCAAGAACCTAAACTTATCGATCCTAGAAGCCGAAAAAAAATAGCTCAATCTAAATCCTGAGTTGCGACTATTCTGTAAAGTAGTTTTATTTGTATTTCTCTATTGTATTCCTGATACAATTTATGTTAGTTTCCTGTTGATGTTGTTGTCTTTGTTTTCTTACCCTCAGGGAGCACATCGTGTCGATCAGTTTCACTATCACGGCTGGCCGGAAACTCGAAGTGTGCCGAAGTCAAAGGGCAACTTTTGTCAATTCATTCTCAATGTGGAGGAAAAGGACGACAAAGAGCGACCTCTACTGATCGTGTGCATGTAGGTTTCTATGCCATCTAACACAACTACATACAGGACTGGAAGTTACATCCATGAATGATTCCAAATTCATGTGATAACCCGTTGATATTATATGTCTGTAGAAAAAAAAAAAGAAGTATCATCTTTTAATGGCAAATTAGTACATCATATTTGTGATATAGTCATTGTACTTTAATCGGAAACCATGATTCAATAAGACAGGCAAGATAGCGTTGGAAGTGCACACACCTACCCACACAGACATACACAGAGATAATACACACCGTACATATTCGCTTCAAGACTAATACAGCGTAGCAGTGTCTCCAAACAATAGAAAACCATGCCAAACAACTGATAAGATTTGTGACTTTGTGTGTTGGCGTCGAGTATTGCCAGTCACTCTTAACTGCATTTTATATCCCATGCTCTTTCATTAGTAATGCTCTATTTTTCGAATGCATTCTTCAGAGACGGAGTTGGAATGTCTGGTATGTTCCTAGCTGCCATGGCAACAATCAACAAAGTGAAGCAGGACAAGACGGTGGATGTTTTCAGCGCGGTAAAACGTCTACGCAAGAACAGACCGGGCGTCGTGGACAGTTTGGTATGAAATCGTTATAATCACAATGCGAATCTAAGAGAGTGAGGAAGAATAACTTGTGCAAGTCAATACTGTTTCTTAAGGGACCCTTTCCAATTCCCTCAACAATTTTCTTTTTTTTTTTTCTGCAGATTACACGCGCCCTCAGTTTTCTCCGACCTTCACGCTTGACTTTGTGTGTGTGTGTGTGTTTGTGTGTGTGTGTGTGTGTGTGTGTGTGTGTGTGTGTCTGTGTGTGTGTGTGTGTGATTAAGTCATTACAGAAATACTCAAAGGAAGACTGTATTTCTCTTCCGCCGATTCTCTCTGTTAATGCGCAGTATACTCTGTTGGTTATACTGACGTTATTTTATTTAGAACAAACAGCTCAAGAAAGTAAACTGATGAGTTTATTTACAGATGTACTCCTCCTCATTCTCTTGCTATCAAAATAAAATAATTTTCAATATTAAACCATTATGTCTATCTAAAACTTTTCCAATATTGTAGAACATTTACTGCCTGCAGACTCCGCCAGATACATGCCTTCAGACATAGTTGAGACTCATTGTCATTGCGAATGCAAATTTATCTGATATTATTATGGACCTACTACACACATGGACTATGAACAGAGGGTTTTTCTCTGATCCGACCTGCATCGCCGCCGGTTGATTATGTGCATCTTGATGAGTACATTTAGACGTTTGGACAATGACGATTGTGTAATCGTTCATCGTCACTGACAAAAGAACTGTTTCCCTCATTTCGGTTTTATTTTGCTGAGGTGCCTTTGGAAAATCGACAATGATGGGGAGCAGCAAACCTAAAATCACGACAAATTGTGTGTCCCAAAATTAGTAATTACTGAAGTGGAAGCTTGTGGACGCGCATGTAACGCTTATTGGTAAGACATTCATGTCGTCTACCACTACTGTCCATGTTTACTCTGAAACAATGTGCGAAAAATGGGGAAAATAGAGTATTACAACCAACCTTCCGAAATACTTCCTTTCTCTCGTAAAGTGCGTGTATTTCGCAAATAAAATTAACTGAGGGATGAATTCGTAATGTATTCCTAATGTACACTACAACTGCACACGCATTTTTCTTGGTTTAAGAGAGTTGTTATCTTCTGCGCATGTAGTTTTTAAATATCTCCAAGCGCCGTCTTGTTTAACTCCAGGCTGGCTGTCGGTAATGCATGATGAGATCAAAGCAAGAAAGCATCTTTAGAATGTTATTGTGACGCTTTTCATGGAAACAAGACGTAGTGTTTAAATTGATTAACGAGCGATGTATAGCCATGTGCGTAGAAGGCCCATGATATTATCAAGGAATCTCCAGTGACACCTATTTCAGACATCTTTTCGTGTCTTTATGATCAGTGTGTGAGTACTTTACAGGGGCAGTGCTACGTTTTTCAAAGTGAGAGGACCAACTTTATGGGAGCAGAGACTTCGAATCGTTTTTAATGATTGTGGAGGGCACGTGGGTCATTTTGCTGGTGCCACTTCCGGGGATAATTGGCTGACCAAAAAAAAAAAAGAACACGAAAAAAAAAGAGATTTACATTTTGGGGTAAAACTTGTTTACTGACATCACTTGACAAGCAGCAAAACAAAACAAAAAAGTTTCATCCTATACTTCCTACAACAATGTGTGTGTGTGTGGGGGGGGGGGAACAAAAACTATGACCCTATATTAAAAGTATATCTTCAGCAGCAAAGTGGTAGGGCCCCCTCTCCCTCCCTCCCTGGTGCACCGGCCAACTTTCTACGTCTTGTAGTCCTATAAAGGCTACATTAAATTGTGCTTGTTTTTTATTTTACTGTACCTGCTGATTTTTCAGTTGAGCACCCTTTCCATGCAATGAAGGCATTTAACATACTCTGATTTCATTTCATTTCATGTATGTATGTATTGTCCATGAAATGGAAAATTTTTGTGATTCAAGTGGCATACAATGTACATAGATACACACATATATAAAACACACATTTCAAAATGAAACACAGAAAATAACAACACACGTCATTAATTCATATAAGATAACAGAGAAATGTAACGCTCAATAACAAAATACACATCCAAGACATACAATATTGCACCACGGATACCGTCGGGCAATCAAGAAAGTTCGATAAATTCTACTAACTTCATTCTCACTCATAAACACCATCGAACAGTAACAGTGACATGTACACTGTATTTGCGTACACATAGTGGCGTCACTTGTCCCGTCAACAACGCGAAATTAGTGTTGAGTTTAACACATCAAAAGCCAGTGCACGATCATACTGCTGAAGCACTTGTAGTTGTATAAGCAGTGTGTAATGTTTACTGAGGTATGCTGCTGGGTTTTCTTTTGTTTTGAAACATGATAAAATTATTTCATTTTGACGACCAGAATGGCGATCAGTTTCGGCCGTTAACATTTCTGTGATGCTCTCTTTGTTTCCCTTTCCAGGAACGCTACGAATTCTGTTTCGACGTCGTCGAGGCCTACAGAGATTCTGTGCAAACCTATGCCAACTTCATGTAAACCCTCGTCTGTAAAGTCTATGACACATTCAGGAAAACAAACACGCCCCTGAAAACCCTACAACATCCATCTCTCATCAGTTTTGTTTTTGTTTTGTTTTTTGTTTTGTTTTTTTTTTCATTTGGGTTAATTTGCTCCTCCTGAACAAGGGCTTCTTTATCCTAGCCCGTTCGTCGTTCATTATAAAATAATACAGAATGATTGTAGAGTTATGCACGAAGGAGATATGCCAGAATTGGGGACATTTCAAAGGGTTGACTTGCAAGAAGAAGCATGAATATGCGATATCAAGGCAGGTACCAAGGCAAACAACAACAACAACAACAACTACTAGACGCAGGAATTCATTAATATAAAAGAAAAGGCAGTACCCACTCTTATACCAATGATAAGAACCATGGTACTGTCTGTCGGGCGAAAGCTCGGTAGTCTAGTGGATATAATGATACGACGCCTGTCTAGTGATCAGGAGATCGTTGGTTTATGTCCAATTGTATACCCATGATTTTTGTTTTCATGATGGCTCCTACTCAAACACTGAACAATTTGTGCTTATTTACATCGATATAGGGCAATTTGTTAATCAGTTGCAATTAAAACAACTCTACTCGTGAACTCATTAGTTTCAGTCAACACCACAATGTCAATAACCAGCAGTTTGTTTGTTGATGTTTTTTTTTGTTACTTCCATGCTTTGATCGTTTCTGAAAGCGAGCCAAAAATTTGTTAAAAATGTACCATTTCCTTGGCAGCAAAATGTCGATGTTATTTAGCTGTTTCCGTGCAATAAAAAAAAAGTATGACAAGTTGGTACAATATCTTAGTTCGGTGTTTTCTTTGTACCACAAAATGAATAGAAAGTCCTGGAGGAAGATTTGATGACCATTGTCAATATGACATAGTCGAAACATGCGAATCTTTTTGCCAGAATTAATGTGGCTCGACAACTCAAGCTCCTCCATCAGCAGATCATCTCAGATTACCATTCGCGACTCGTCAGGATATGGCAGCAAACTTCCTCATTTGGATATTGTTCATCTAGAAGGATAACGCAAGGAGCCTTGAAGTGGAAATTCAACTGGGTATTGAATATCCTGGTATATAGAAGTACATCGAAGTACACTAGAAAAGAAATACGAAAATTCTGTCGATTACAGTATATTTTCAAAGAGCTAGGGCCCTGGTGATCAAGAACAGTACATTATAAAGGATACAATTATGATTATAAATAAAAAGAATGACAAACAAAGCGTGAGCCGTTTTAATCAACCTCTCTCAGACACCCCCCCCCCCCCCAAAAAAAAAAAAAAAAAATCAGAGCGAAAGCGGAATGAAACGGGGCCACAGGTAATGACGTCATCCTGACGACGATCCGTGGCCCCAGCTCTCGGCGAGCAGTGTAGTATTGAATGTGCAATGGACATCTCAACTGGGATACCCTTTTTCAGAGAGAAGATTCTTATTGGTATTATGATCATTTTCTTTTTTCATGACTATGTTAGTGTTTGATGTAATAATTGTATTATTTTGCTAATAATTGTATTATTTATCTATAAAGTGTGGAAGGCTGAAACAACCTGCTGAAAATTAGTCGTGTCATGGGATAGTGCGCACTGCAATATTAGGTTCTTCCGCACCATGCCCCTGTAGGCTGCAGTCAGGGTTTATGCACAAAAATGCTGATATCCCATCATTTTACCAGTAAGCCTTTTAAAACAGTTCGAAATATATTCTTTGTTAGCCAAGTATAAAATGGTGTGGTTTTCTAGAATGCTTCTACTTAGTATAAACGAGAATACGCAAATACCTGTAAACTTTATATTACATTGTAATTGTAATGCAATGTAATTATGTGTGTCATTCTAATTTAAGAAGCATTTCGAAGGAAATTTGACCCATTTATTTTTGAGAAATGCAGATTTCATTACTCAGCAGTCGGTTCAATTAAAACATCACGTAAAGTTTGATGTCATTACAAATGTGGTCCTGCTTAACAAAACCAACAGAAAGTCGTCAGCTATGAATTTTTAGTGTAAGGCATATTCTGAAAGAGCAGACTATAAGATATGAAATGATGTATAACTCCATTGAAATCGGCTCTCATAACCTATCTATATACTGGAAAGAAAGCACACACTCTGGAAAATTTATAATTATAAACAATGACAAACAAAGCGTGAGCCGTTTTTATCAACCTCTCTCAGACACCCCGTTCCCTCCAATCAGATCGAAAGCGGAATGAAACGGGACCTCAGGTAATGACGTCATCCTGAGAAGATTCTTATTGGTATTATGATCATTTTCTTTTTTCATGACGATGTTAGTGTTTGCTGTAATAATTGTATTATTTTGCATATCTGTAAACTTAGTGTTGAAGGCTGAAACAACCTGCTGAAAATTAGACGTGTCATGGGATAGTGCGCACTGCAATATTAGGTGCTGGTCCTTCCACCATGCCCCTATAGGCTGCAGTCAGGGTTTATGCACACCAATGCTGATATCCGATCATTTTACCAGTAAACCTTTTAAAGCAGTTCGAAATAATTATACTCTTTGTTAGCCAAGTATAAAATGGTGTGGTTTTCTAGAATGTTTCTACTTAGTATAAACTATAGGATAGTACGCAAATACCTGTAAACTTTATATTACATGAAGGGTGTCCTTTTGTTGTAGGATATAATTATTGAAGAATAAACGATTGCATAGTCTTATTGTAACCCTTAAACGTATATACTGTTTCGAAACCGTAGTTTAAGACTCGCCTTTCTTACAATCTATGAAATTTGTAACCTTCCTATTTTATGCAAAGAATTGTCCTAATGTATAGATTGCAAAAAAAAAAAAAAAAATTCGTCCTGTGTGCTCATTTAAGGTTGCATTTAGGCAAATATTGCATTGGATTAAGTTTTCTTGCAGTGGCAATACATGCGTTATTCTGATTCTGTTTTGTGTTCAGAATATGGAGATTGTTTGACTCCGAGGAAACATGACGGATAATGTTACAAAAAAAAATGCTTGAATTGAGAAAATTCATTAAACAAAACAAGAAATATACTTAGTGTGCAAGAGAGAGTTTTTAACTACAGCCTCACCTCTTGGGCTGCATGTTCTTTTATGTATGTATGTTTATTATGAATGAACATTAACGCTAGTCTAAGTTCGCAGCAGACCTGCGGGATTGCATGAGTTGAAAACTATTGCATATTAACTCCTGTAGACACTGCTGTCTGGCTCCAAACTTAGCGCCTTAGATCCTTTTTGAGCGAGGTTTATGTACTTTGCGTGAAACAGAATTGATAGCATGTATTTGTGACAGATTCCTCGCACTGTTGGATGAGTATGTGCTGACCCACCTCTCAATTGTCAATGCTAGATGTTCGCAAACTTACTTTAGGCTTCCTTATCATATCTTTATGAGAAAAAAAAAATGTATTTGAATGTATTGCCAGTGATTGCGGTGGTCCGGTGATCCGGGGTCACAAAGAACTGATTGTGAGCCACCAAATTAAGACCCATACATATAATATTTTTACATTTATTTATTTTTTTTTGGGGGGGGGGGGGGTGGGGGGCACCAAAACTTGCAAATTCAAAGATTCAAGTTTCAGAGACAATGTTGATATCGAGCCCTGACATATGTTTGAAAAATCGATAAAAACAAGTCATCGTATGATACATAACGATTACAACACTCGAATTTATTCAAATATGACTGGGTTTTTATAAAAATTTACACATTTCATTGGGAGTGAAGTTCGTGTTATGCCCTATTAAATGTAATACTGTAACAATATTGTCGTGAAAGAACGATTGAAAAACATTTTTACTTCAGCAAAGATCTCATCAGTGTGAATTCTTTAAATAACGAAACGGTCACAGGTTGGGGTCACAGTTTATTATACCCCCGCCACACATAGATGTGAATGGGGTATATAGGAATCACTGTGATGTTGGTCCTGCGGTCGGGCGGTCGGTCGGTCGGTCTGTTGCAAAATCTTTCGTCGCGAACTCCTACAGTTTTGAAGCAATTTAAATGAAACTTAGGGTAAATTATGATATTGAGGTATAGACGTCCAAGACATGTTTTTTGTGTTTGTCGGACAATGCGTTGCCATGTAACCATAATTTTACAAAAACCTTGTGGACTGGATAACTTCCATAGTATTTAGGCAATCAATTTCAAAATTGGCATCTATGATGATCTATAGGTGTAGTTATGCAAGACACTCTTTGTCTTTGTACTTGACAAAGCGTTGCCATGGTAACCGCATGTTTTCTTCGAAATCTTGTGGAGTGAACAACTTCAACAGTTTTGAAGCAATTGAAATCAAATTTGGTAGGCATTATGGCCTTGACGCATAGATGTGGAACACATAATTTTTGTGTTTGTCGGACAAAGCGTTGCCATGGTAACCATAATTTTACCAAAACCTTGAGGATTGAATAACTTCAACATCATTCAAGCAATTAAGGTCAAATTTAGTATGTATGATGATCGGGAGGTGTAGTTATGCAAGACACCAATGTGTTAATATAAGAAAAATGTGTTGCCATGGTAACCACTCATTTTTGTATCAAATTGAACCATTTAATCTATGAAGGTGAAATTTGGTGTGTATGATGCTCTTTAAGTGTACTTTTGCAAAATGTCCTTTGTATTTGTATCGGACAATGCGTTGCCATGGTAACCGCGTGTTTTTTTCTTTTTTTAATCCTGTGGAGTGAACTTCTTCCACAGTTTTCAAGCAATTGAAACCAAATTTGGTAGACATTATGGCCCTGAGGTATAGATGTGGAACACATAATTTTTGTGTTTATCACACAAACCATTGCCATGGTAACCATAATTTTACCAAAACCTTGCAGATCGAATAACTTCAACATCATTCAAGCAATTAAGGTCAAATTTAGTATGTATGATGATCGGGAGGTGTAGTTATGCAAGACACCAATGTGTTAATATAAGAAAAATGTGTTGCCATGGTAACCACTCATTTTTGTATCAAATTGAACCATTTAATCTATGAAGGTGAAATTTGGTGTGTATGATGCTCTTTAAGTGTACTTTTGCAAAATGTCCTTTGTATTTGTATCGGACAATGCGTTGCCATGGTAACCGCGTGTTTTTTTCTTTTTTTAATCCTGTGGAGTGAACTTCTTCCACAGTTTTCAAGCAATTGAAACCAAATTTGGTAGACATTATGGCCCTGAGGTATAGATGTGGAACACATAATTTTTGTGTTTATCACACAAACCATTGCCATGGTAACCATAATTTTACCAAAACCTTGCAGATCGAATAACTTTTCTATCATTCAAGCAATTACAGTCAAATTTAGTATGTATCATGATCTAGAAGTGTAGCTTTGCAAGACACCAATGTTTTAGTTTAAGGAAAATAAACCCTTCAAGCTATGAAGGTAAAATTTGGTGTGTATGATGGTCTTTAAGTGTAGTGATGCTGGAGAAAAGCATGTTTCCATTTGCTGTAAGTTTTATACTCAGTGTCAACTCTGTAATTGTGCAGTAAACTAAAATTATTCTGTTTCCAATTCGAGAAATACACAAACTTGGTATTAGCGTCATTGCCCTCATGACATCACATACTATAAAGCAACACTAAGGGCGGGGGTATTAATCACCTTCAGTGATAATTCTAGTTTATCCTGATTGTCCATGTAATGTGTTATGTACTTTAAAAGTTTAAACGTTAGAGGAGTATTTCATCTGGTCCTTTAAGACGGTTTGCTTGTATTGATGTTCATTGTTTTAATCATTTGCTCTCGTGAAGAGATGCGGAGTTATGTTTACGCAAAGGGTACTGACATTACTAGGTATATTAATAAATTGTCTTACAGACTTTTGACACGATCGTTAACTTCATGTGTTATACAGGTGGTCCATAAGGCAAGTTTTTTAGAAAATCATCTTTGATTAGCCAGTGTGATTTGTTTTAGGGCCAAAAAAAAACCCCAAAAAACTCATGGTGTTGATTACTAATCATGTATGTCAATAATACCCTTGTAGGGATCGTATAATTTTGGTCGAGACCTAATGTCAGGTTAATAACTTTTTCTTTTTTTGTGAAATAATGAGAAACCTCTTCACTTTCAAGTTTGGTTGATAAGACTTGGTCTGGAAATGGCAGAAATATCCCCCCCCCCCAAAAAAAAAGCGTTTGTTCGTTTTGTGATACACAAATGATACAAATGATTTTCAAGGCTGCCTCTATGACGGAAGTGGATGGTGTTTTGTTTCTACTTTGTTTTCTCTTTGTTGTGTGTGTGTGTGTGTGTGCTTGTGCACGCATGCTTGTTCAGGTGCACTTGCGTGCGAGTGCTGTGTGCATGTGTAAGTGACTGATTGGGTTTGATCTTTTTTTTCTAAGTACCTACTCCTCAAGCATCTGTTTATCTGTTGGTTACCCCGCACATAATTTTAAATATCAAATATGAATATGACGTACTGTAGATTGATTCAAACCCTTTCTGTGTCATGAAATATCATTTAAAGTCTGTATACACTGAACTTTTAATCTTTGTTACTATTCATTGATTTCTAGATGTATGCTACGAATGTGATGTGTGTAGAAATTCATAAATGAAATGAAATGAAAAATGGAAAAGTAAGACAAGGTATCAGATTGTGATTTTCCCAAAGGCTTACAAAAGCTAATATATGAGCTAGTTGCACACTAATGCTATACAATGTATGAATACGAAATATCTTAAATTTGTCTTTAGATTCCTCAATTTTATTTTGATGGATCATTTTATACATATATCACTTACTATGCAAATGTTCATTGGTGACATTTTGTTTTTAAGCAGTTCCAAAATGATCAAATTGCTAAGAATGTATTTCACGTTGAAGATTTACTCAAAATAGCCTCTACATAGTCATCTTTCTTGTGTCACCTGTATAAACTCCCCTTAAAAATTCATATTGTGGACCATGACCATTATGTTCCCATCTTCATAGGATGATTGATAATTGTCAAACAATGACTTTATCGTCCTTTCGTGTCAATCAAAAGGTCCAATATGTCTATCCATGTATACCGTGGCGTCTATCATATATATATATATATATATATATATATATATATATATATATATATATATTCCGTCGATATAAAAGTTAAATGAGAAGGGAAGAAAACATTAAAGGAAGATCGCTGGACTGCCAGTAATTGCACGTATCCTCCCAATGCCATCTCGGCATGCAGCACTGGTAAGTTAGAGGGGAATTCCGAACCAGTCAAAAACTGATCTGTAAAGAGATTTTACAAGAACAATATGATGAAAATTTGATCGGGGATTGCATAAAGTTTGGAAACATGAATTTGTAAACACTTGCAATTTTTGTCTTTCTTTTTTTAGCCAAACACTTCTAGGGTAGCTGAAATGAATAGATTATAAAAAATTAGTGAGCAGATCATGGCATAATCTCGAAATTTCCAATTAATTGTGAACAAAAAAAAAAAGATACTGAGACAAATTTAATTTTCCGGCAATGAGAGTATTAAATTCTTTCTGGCTGAATAACTTCAAAATAATGATCAGTCAGATAAATAAGGATTTGAGGCAGGGTTGAACTGTTTTTGAGCAAACACACTGATTGGTATTCCCGCTAATAGCAGCTTGTGCATGGGAAACAAATACGCAAAATATCTTTCGCCATCCCTATGAAATGTGAAAGGGTCTGATTGCGTCTAGTGATGAAGTTTCAGTTAACAATATGTGAAATGTCATGTGCACTCATCTATATTGTGACTGACAAGCTGATTGAAAGGACTTGTATACACAAGTGTATACACAGGCAAACAAAAAAAAACAGACAAACCTTTGCACTTATCAAGAGATAATGGCAAATAAAAATGTGCTCATTACAATCCCATGCAATGCACCGTGTTTCATTAATACTTCAGATTACTGTGCCTTTCTATATACATGGTATTGCATAATTATATCAGTAATATTGTGAAAGGATTGATTTAATGTTCTCTGCCCCAATGATTTCAGGAGTAGGTCTGTTTGTGTTTATTAATTGTTATGTGCTTCTTTGATGATAGATCAATGTAAGTGTATGAGTTCCATGACATTCACCCCTGCGACAATTGCTCTCATGTTATATCTGCACGCTCAGCCAAACATTCTACCCACAAACGTAATTCTAACTTTATTACTGATCCTAAGGCAGGGTTCACATAGAAGTATACTATTTGGGTATACGGCGCACGTTTTCGAGGGCACGCGATTAGCTTGAATCGAACAATAGGATTTCCTATTATAAAGGCCAAAAAAGTCCAAAAAAGTCATTTTCCTGCGGACTCTCGCGGATCCCTTGCCGTCACAAGAATTTTTTTTTTCCAAAAAGAAAAAATACGGAAAATGCAGGCGATACGGACAGATACAATCAGATGGGGACACATGCGTCCATTTGCGGATAATCTTACGAATTGACACCTTATTTGTTTTTTCGACTTGCGTAAACTTCCGGATACTTCTGAATACTCGCGGAGAGTTACGGATAGTTACAGATTGTTATGAATAATTATGGACAATGTGGTTTTCTCTGACAACCCCTGCTCAGTTAGTGTATTATGAAAACAAGGTTATCACATATCGGACTGTCTAAAGCCCCAGTCACATAATGCTCTGCGTCCGGCGTTACGTCCAAAAAAGTCATTTTTTCCGCGGACCCCCGCGGATCCTTTGCCGTCACCAGAAATTTGTACAAAACATGCGGGCAAAAAATGCGGGCGATACGGACAGATACGACCAGATGCGAATACTTGCGTCCACTTGCGGATATTCTTACGAATTGGCACATAATAGTTCTGAACACTTGCGGAGAGTTGCGCATTTTTTCGGATAGTTACGGATAGTTACAGATTGTTATGAATAATTATGGACAATTTGGTTTTCTCTTACGATCCCTGCTAAGTCAGTGTATTATGACAGCAAGGTTATCACATTTTGGACTGTCTTACATTGTACACTGGGGAAAACTGAACTTGAATTACGTACAAGTTGTGAAAAAATCGTAATCCTTTAATTTACTTTACAATAATAAAAGATATATGAGATTTTGAACTTGAAGTTTGAATTTTGTTTGTGCAACTCAAATATGAGTAAACGTCATAAATGTAAAGAATGTATGTGACCGTGCATCACAAAACGAACAAAAAGTCGCACACACCGATTTTGTGTGAGGACTGAAAATAGGTGAAATGGGTCAACCGAGCCGATCTTGACTTGGCTACCCTAAGGCCTTATCATCATCATTATTATTATTATTATTATTATTATTAGTATTATTATTATTATTATTTTTTTATTATTATCATTATTATCATTATCATTATTATCATTATTATTATTAATTTCAGTTTAATCTGATAATCCCCTCATTGTTGTTACTCCGGTGGTTTCCATCCTGTTTTTTGTCCCATTCATCGCACAACCAGCACGGCTTGATAAAGATTAAGCGCTTGAATAGACACTGTACTTCAGAGCCTCTTTTCTCAGTTTACACTTTTTCAGAGTGTGTGCATTCTTTCCAATATTTAGATAGGTTAGGAGAGTCCATTTGATTTGAGTAATACATCATTTTAAAGCTTAAAGTCTGCTCTTTCAGAACATGCTCCGACTAAAATTTCATGTGTGGCGACTTTTTGTGTGTTTTGTGGTGCAGGGTCACATATAACATCACTATACCACAAATAAAATACAATATAGATCGAAAAGTTAAACATTAGAGTAAGAAAATATTACTTGCAGTCATGGAATAGACAAACTGTGGTTACGCTGTCGTTGTTCAGCGATATTCATGACTTACTGGGTTATGTTAAGGAGATATTTATGATAAAGCAATGCTTATTAAATCTACAGGAAAAAAAAGACATCAAAACCTTTAAACACCCCTCCCACACCCAAGTACAATATCAAGTCATCTCTTGAAGTAATGTATTTTCTGTTTGAATTTCTTGTATGCATGTCATTTTGTAATGCGCAGTAGAGTATATTATTATAGTAGCTGCGCAATATAGATGTCCTTTATTATTATTATTATTATTATCATTATTAGTAGTAGTAGTAGTAGTATTAGTATTATTATTAGTAGTAGTAGTATTATTATTTAAAAAAATGTAATACACATTCGATGGAGCGTAAAGTGCATGGGTAAGACTATATAGAAATACCAAATTCGTTCTCATTTTATATAGTTGCCCTTGTCCCACACCTTCCCCGGCCAGAAAAGTTAATAAAATGCTGTCACCCCATCCCCTACGCAAAATATTGCTTTTTTCGAAAAATATACATTCGAAGAGTACAAGAAAAAAAGTTCAGCACCAAGAGTCAACCGATGTCATGAGTATACATGTTATATGGGTGCCACTTAAAATGACCATTAATTGTGGGAGAAATGTCATAATTTGTCCATGCAGTTCTGCCTCTCCACCGCTCCGACTGTGTTGTAGCATTCTAAGGCGCTGCAGCTTGGCAACAGGAGTAGTGTGCCTTCCCACGGGTCTCTGTGTTCCCATGCGAGTGGAAAACGGAAAACGTCGAAGGAAGTAATTGTCCGCAACATCCGTAGCTGTCCATAAATATCCGTAAGCGGATAAAACTGTTGTAGTACGTTAACTTCCGGTTAATTTCAGATACTTACGGTGGACGTAAGTGAACGCAAACGGACGGGAGGTAAATTTTTTTGCGGATGGTTTGCGACCAAGCCACGGGTAGTTACGTTCAGTTACGGATAGTTACGTTTGGTTACGGTTACTTGCGTAAGTTTGCGTCCGTGGCGTCCCTCTGCGAAATTTTGAACATTTCAAAATTTCGCAGGTTCGGCGACGTCATTTTGCGTTTCTTTACGGATGAGTTACGGACAGTTACGTCTGCATACGTCCCTGCGGATGCCTGCGTCCACGCTGCGTCCCCCTGCGTCCACTCATTCGTATCTATACGCGGCGGACGTAATCCATCGTAAAGCACTGTGTGACTGGGGCATTATATTGTACACTAGGGAAAAGCTGAAATTGTGTCACGTACAACTTGTGAAGACTTTTCGCATTCCTTTAATTTGTTTTACAGCAATAGAAGAAAAATGAAATTTTGAACTCTAAGTTTGAATATTTTGTGCAATTCAAATATGAATATACATCATCATTGTTTAGTATACATAGCATAATTATGCCACAAATAAAATATAGTATAGATCGACAAGTTAAACAATAGAGTAAGAAAAAATGAATTACAGTCATGGAAAAGACAAATTTTCATTTAGCTGTAATTGTGCATCGATAGTCATGACTTACTGGGTTATGTTAAGGAGACTAATATAATAAAGTTACCGTAATGCTTGATAAGTTTCCAGATATAAAAAGATAAACATTTGGACTTTAACACCCCTCCATTTCCAAGATACAAAAAAGAAATGTAATACACATTCCATGAAGTTTAAAGTGTTTAAGAGTTTATAGAAATACAGTCATTCTCATTTTACCTAGTTTATCGCTGCCCCACATTCTCCCCGGCCAGAAAAGTAAATGAGACGCTGTAACTCCTTTCCCTACCCCCCCCCCCCCCCCCCCCCCCAAATGACCTTTTTCGAATATTTAAAGCGATGAAATAATGAGAAACCTCTTATGAAATATGAAAGAGCATGTAATTCCATGAGGAATTCAAAGTTTATTTGATGAAAATCGGGTTTGGTATGACTGAAACATCCAAAAACAAAGTAAAACAAAGCGATCGTAATAAAGTGTGGGTCACACACTTATTAGAATCGTTCTGTTTTGAATATCTCAGCTATTTGAAAACCAATTTTCATCAAATAAACGTTGAATTTCTCATGAAATTACATGCTCTCTCATATTTCATAAGAGGTTTCTCATTATCTCATCGAAAAATGTTAGAAACCTGAAATTAGGTCTCAACCAAAACTATACGATCACTTTAACATACATTCGGAGAGTTCAAGAAAAATAAGTTCAGCACCAAGGGTCAACAATGTCATCTGTATATGGGTGCCACGTAAAATGACCATTTGAGGGAGAAATCTTATCGACCATGCAGCGGTTCTGCCACTCCACCGCTCCGACTGTCTTGCAGTATTCCTTCAGATATACAATGCGCTGCAGCTTAGCAACACGGTAGGTGTAGTTTACCATGAGTCTCCATTCCCATGGGAGAGGAAAATGGAAAACACCAAAGGACGCAATAGTCCGCAACATCCGTAACTGTCCGTAAATGTCCGTAAGCGGTCGTAAGTGTTGGGATACGTTAACTTGCGGTTAATTTCGGATACTTACGGTGGACGGGAATAAACGCAAATGGACGGGAGGTAAACTTATTTGCGGATGGTCTGCGTCTAAGCTGCGGATCGTTACGTTCAGTTACGTTTACTTACGGTTATTTGCGTAAGTCTGCATCCGTGGAGTCCCTCTGCGAAATGTTGAACATTTCAAAATTTCGCAGGCTTGGCCCCGTCATTTTGCGTTTCTTTGCGGATTAGTTACGGACAGTTACGTCTACATACGACCCTGCGGATGCCTGCGTCCACGCTGCGTCCCCCTGCGTCCACTCATCCGTATCTATCCGCGGCGGACGTAACCCATCGTAAGGCACTGTGTGACTGGGACATTACCCATCGTAAGGTACTGTGTGACTGGGGCACTATCATGCATATAGTGCCGTGGGCCGATCTTTGATTATGGTAGGGACCGGCGTGGATATTCTGAAATGACAATTTAACTGGTGGAAATCGGAACTGATTCCAATGAGACTGCCTTTCTGCCACTGTCCGCACGACTCTGATATAATAACGGGTCGCATTATTGTGATTGTGAATTGTTGCACACAGCACACCCCATGCACCCCTGACGCCCACTAATACCCCCGATGAGTCCATTGAGAAGGTGAAGCAGAGCCCAGACCGCCGGACGCAGCCGTGTACCAGCCACCGGGAGAAGGTAGATGCTGCGGGGAGCCACCGGCGCGGCGGGAGCAGTACGGCTTGACGGAGGCAGCCACCAGCGGAGTAGCGCCAGCGACAATGACTAAGCCAAGCAAGGACTTCGGTGACTGGTTCTAGTTGATCGCGGACAATTTCCCTTTCCCCTATTAACCCTCCCCCCCCCCTTTTTTTTTTTTTTTTGCACTTGCACTGAACATGCTGAAGATGTATGTAAGTACATTTACCAAAGTTGAATTGTAAGAATGTGCATGCCATGTTAAATTGTGTATAATCATGTTTATATTGCCAGCGCCAAATAATCATTTATGGAAATCATTTGAACAAAAGGAGAATTTTCTCTTGAATAAAAGTTAATTAACTGTAGGAATTTAGTGTAATATTTGTTTATACTGGCCTTAAATTAATAAACTGGTGATGACGTGGTGGTGAGTCTGCGAGTACGAGTGCACTAACCAAATCCCCTCGCGTCTTTACAGACCGGGCGCGAGCCCAGCCCATCCCCTGCCGCTGGTAGCCCCAGCCCAGGGCGATGAGCTGGGTCGGGAGCGCAGGGTTAGATATATAACATATTAAATAATTATGTGTATATACCTTCATATGATATGATATGATATGATATGATATGATATGATACGATATGAGTATTCATTGTCTGGTTACTCATTGCGACAGAAATTCTATTTTCACTGGTGTCATATTACAAAAAATATAAAATACAAAAATACAAAACTCAAATACAATCATACAGTCAGCCACTACATCTTGACAAGTCAAAGCGAGTTACTATTATGACTATATGTGACCCTGCACCTCAAAACAAACAAAAAGTCGCCAGACATGAATTTTAAGTTAAGACCATATTATGAAAGAGCAGACTTTAAGCTTTAAAATGATGTATAACTCAAATCAAATGGACTCTCCTAACCTATCTAAATATTGGAAAGAAAGCACAAACTCAGGAAAAGTGTGAACTGAGAAAAGAGGCTCTGAAGTACAGTGTCTATTCAAGTGCTTAATCTTTACCAAACCGTGCTGGCTGTCTGATGACTGGGACAAAAAACAGGAAGTAAACCACCAGAGTAACAACAATGAAGGGATTATCAGATTAAACTGAAATTAAACATGATTCATTAACACATTCTGTCCATAATCAATGCCAACTTTCAAAGCAGTAACACTATCCTTTCAAAAGTTATTAGAGTTGAAAGTGAAGAGTGTGGACAAGGTTTTTCAGAAATGAAAAAGGGATTGTAAAGACACACCTAATCACACTATTCTACCAAAAATGTTCGAGATAAACTGCTAAAAAAATACACTTTCCTGTCCGTTTTGTGATACCAAATTTTAGTATAATGTAAAAGAAGACCCGCTCTTTCAGAAAATATGAAAACGTCAAGTTCGGCTAGGTTGACCCATTTCACTTATTTTCAGTCCTCACTCAAAATCAGTGTGTGCGACTTTATGTTCGTTTTGAGGTGCACTGTCACATATTAAACACAGTTATTTTTTTTCAAAACTTGTATTCATCTTACATGTTGATTTCACCCAAACTTAGGATATGCACACAGCTATTATAAGCATTAGTTCATAGAGGTTTAGTTTTAAGGTGATGTCACAGTTTCATCTGTCACTTTCTGACTTCCGTAAAAAAATAACTTTATCCGTTAAAAAATAACTTTATTTGTAATTTTCAATAAAATAATATAGGTTTTCCCGGCCAATTTCGCACTTTTGTCAGTCCATTTGATGAAAGGTTCATTCAATTTACCGAAAATCCCCGTCACTGCACATTCTGTCATTCAAAATTGCAACTTTTTCGTTCAATTTAGCATTTCGGTCAATGAAATTCGCACATTTACCTTTCGAATTCGTAAAACAGTGTAAAACGGGCATTCAAATTGGCACGTGCTCTTCAGTCATTCAAATTCGCCAGCACTGGCGGAAAATGGTATTTCAGTCATTCAATTTTGCGTATGGGCAGTCAAATTCCAAACATGTTCATTCAAATTGGCGTAATTTTATTTCTATTTTGAAAAGGTGAGAATCGTGATTTATACGTATTTAAATGTGAATTTTTGTTTCATCCACACACTGTTAAGTATATAGTAAAAGGTATCTTTGACCCTAAATAACTCAAGTTTATTGTTCTGTTTGTTGTTCTTTCATACATGTTATCCGAACTATACATGCCATGCTTGCACCAGTACCATAGATTCACTTCACTTTCTTATGTCCAGTCATGGCAGCACGAGTTAGATACAGGCGTATCTCTCAAGAAGTCAGGGAAAGAATCATAGAAGCATTTGAGGGTAATAACCTTGACAAATTGATGGCTAGAGCTGATCCAAGAACTTTTACTTATTCCTAATGATAATTAACGCAATCTAGCACCCACCAAATGAAAATAATGAAACATGCAGATGAAAGAAATAATCACGATGTAAATTGAAACCTCCTTATCCCAATTATTGACAAAACAAACTTAAGATCAATGTATCTGTGAATGAAATAATGCTATCGAACATTATAAACACATACACATATTTTGAAAGTACTGTTGCAAAGGTGATATCAGAATTAAAGCATAAACGTGTCTGCTAAATTGACTGCAGTAAATGCGAAATTGGATGCCCTAGAATGAATTCGAATGAATGAGCGCAGCGTATACGTGATCACGTGACTATATCGTGCTAATTTGAATGAACGATTTGCGAAATGGTGCTTGTCTTACGAATTTGAACTGAAAAAGTGCTGATTCGAATGACGTAAAAGGTAATTTGAATGCTCCAAAATGAATTTGAATGAAAAGATTATAAAATTGAAATACCGAGCATGCCGTCTAGGCTAAATTGTGCTAAATTGAATGCAGCAATTACGAATTAGGCTGAAAAAGTGCGAAATTGGCCGGGAAAACCTATAAAAACATAGAATGGAGCATGATTTTAATGAAAATCCTTCAATTCTCTCTTTCTGATTGTGAAAATCTGACAGCCTGGCGTAACAACTTCATTTGAGTGTGTTGCAATTGTTGACATTTTTTGTCATTATTTGCTTCATACTTTACTGAGAGATTTCCGACCCAACAGGAAAATTAGAAAAAAAAGTCACGACCGTGTAAATTAAAACAGCTATAGATACAGACAAGGGCACGTGCATGTCAGTTGAAGACTTGCTGTTACATATTGCTGTCCCTGTCTGAACGGGTTTATGTATCCATGCGAAAGGATCCCATATTCCCCCCCCCCCCCCCCTCCACAAAATTACAATTTACACTCTGAAACGTCGTAGAAGACAAACGCTTTGAAAGATAATAGGCAGTGGAAATAAAAAGGAGTTACAACATCCCCTCATCCAACCTCCACCACCCCCACAAAAAACAAACAAACAAACAAACAAACAAACAAACAAACTAGAGAGGGGCCGTCAAAGGCGGCAGACCCACGCCTAAGTACAAAGTCGGGGTAAACATAATGTGCATTCGGTCATCTACCAGAATTCGGCCACTTAATTGCCAGTGTGCTTTATCACCAGCCAGTGAGTTCTACCAAAGATCGTACACTGAAGTGTACGATCTTTGGTTCTACAGTCACATCACACGCAAATCACATCATTACACATACGGTATTAACACTCATTCACGTACAGGAAAGTCCTCAAGTCTCCTCCAAAAATCCATCGAAAATCCCAAATTCCACAGTCAAAAGTGCAGAATCGGAACTTTTCCAAGCGCGCGCGAATTAAGTCCAGTTTTAAGAGTATTGTCTACGCGACGGGTCGCGGAAAAAGCGCTAAAAATCGAGAAATACGCCGTTTTCTTGCGGGATATTTTGATTATAGCAAGCCGAGAGTGTGATGATATCAAAGGTCGTATGAGTGTACGATCTTTGATGGTACGATTGTATCCACAAAAGCGCAAAAGAAAAACAAAATTTACGTACCCCCTAGGCAATTACCCCTATGATTAGTGTCTACGGGAATTATTCAATGCAAGGGTTGAATGCAAATGTCTACTGCACCAGTATTCGGCCACCAACGAGCGCCGCAACGTCCCCGATGCAATTTTGCACCAACAGTGTAGAGCGCGATGCATTTTCAGCGGCCTTGCACACGCATTGACATTGAGCACGCATATCGTGCAGTGTGACTGCGACCGAGCAAATGCTCCTCCAACGAAAAAAACAATCAATGTTAATTTGAAAAATCATCAAAATACGGGCCAGTTTGTGATGACGGAGAACGAACTTTCATAAATCTAGAAGGACATAGTCCCTCAAATAGGCCTAAACGTAAATTTCGGAATTCTTACGAACATTTGAGCAGCGAAGTCGGATCGTTTGGGAGTTTATGTTTTCGTATGGTAGCGGAAAATCGCAAAGTGAGAAACGGGAAATTTTCGGAGTGGTCACTATACCATGGGGTCAAAACTTCAAGGTCACACAGAATTTGCAAGGGTCAACCGATTATCACCAAAATCTAATCGATTCTTTCCTGCCATTATCCAAACATCCCCATAACATTTCGTGCAAATCCGTTTACCCGTTCTCTTGTTATCTTGTACACAAACAAACAAACAAACAAACAAAAAACAAACAAACAGCGAAGTCGGATCGTTTGGGAGATACGCTTTTGTATATGGCGCGCCGATCGACCAACAACACTGTTTATCGGCGATAAACTCTTTATCGAGCGATAAACTCTGTTTACCGAGCGATAAACTCTGTTTATCAAGATGAAGCTCTGTTTATCACACCTTTATCAACTGATAAACTGAATATTTCTCGATAAACACCGTTTATCACAAAAAACTCTGTTTATCGGTCGATCGATAAACATAGTTTTTCCTCGATAAACACTGTTTATCACTTGGTCGATAAACATAGTTTTTCTCGATAAACACTGTTTATCACTTGATAAACAGTGTTTTTCGTTCGATAAACACTGTTTATCGCCGATAAACAGTGTTTTTTCAGTGTTTATCGCCGATAAACAGTGTTTTTCGGCGATGAACAGTTAATCGGCATTATTGATCAAATGGCGCGCCATATTTGTATGGTAGCGGAAAATCGCAAAGAAACGGAAAATGTTCGGAGTGGTCACTATACCATGGGGTCAAAACTTCAAGGTCACACAGAATTTGCAAGGGTCAACCGATTATCACCAAAATCTAATCGATTCTTTCCTGTCATTATCCAACCATTCCCTGAACATTTCGTGCAAATCCGTTCACCCGTTCTCTTGTTATCTTGTACACAAACAAACAAACAAACAAACAAACAAACAAACAAAAAAACAAACAAACAAACAAACAAACAAACAAACATACGGAACCCTTTACATAACCCCCTGCCGATTACATCGGCGTGGGTAACAAGCAAACACTCTTACCTCCTCGGTATTCGTTGATCACGACCACTCTTTCCGTTCTTCCCTTGTAACTCACAGCTGTCTCGAACGCCCCGGCTCTAGCAGCCCCTCCAGTTTGTCGGTTGAAAGACGAGTGTAACGAGCGGCCTGTAAAAATTGTTCTTGTAGATTGAACTGTGCCTTCTGGTAAACCTGAATCCTGCCAGTCTTGACCTTCTTCAGTCACCCCATGACCGGTTTTTCCTGGTCTCGTGTCCACCTCTCGTCCAATGTAAAACTTGATAGAAGGGTGGCTTATGTCTTCCATTAAGTAGGGACCGAAGAAATCATTTGCGGTATATGTAACACCAGCATAGTGATTGTACGTTGCCATAGCGACGATGTGCACTGGAATTAAAAGTAAGAATCAAAATATGTCCGTGGAAAAAACAAATCGGAGAATGAATTCCTTTTAAAGAAAATAATGTTTAAAAAAAGAGGAAAATAATTTGATTTTTAACTCCTAATTTAGGGACGAACTTCTATAGGGATGCTTGCACCCATTTACCCTCCACAAAGTACACTAATACAAAAGGCATTTATCTTTTGTTATCTCATATGAAGAAACACTTTCCTACTTTCTTTAAAGGACAAGTTCACCTTCATTAACATAAGGATTGAGATAATGCAGCAATATTAGTAGAACACATCAGTAAAAGTTTGAGGAAAATTGGACAATCGATGCAAAAGTTATGAATTTTTAAAACTTTTGTGTTGGAACCGCTTGATGAGGAGACTACTAAGGCTCGTGATGTCATATGAGTACAACAGTAAAAAGAAAATGTAAAGAAAATTCAACATATTTTCACTTTTTTCGCATTAATAAAAGAGTACTTGACTTGCCTCTTTCTAAAGGCAATGGGAATAATACTAGGTGTTTCAAAAAACATTTCCCACTTTTGATCATAAATATTTCAAAAACTATTCATTCGATAAAACTGTCATTAATATGAGTAATAGCTGGATAGTGTACAATTTGGTTGCAGGTAATTTGCATGTGAAAGCATAAATCAGTTTCATTAAATCTAAGATTGATTTTGAAGTAAGGTTTCAGATTTTTGTCAAATTTTAACCCTCTGTACAAAAATTGAACTTCACACAGGAACCAATGATGTGTATGTGAGTGTGTGCTAACAATGGCCCTGAACAATGGACATGCCTGAACCACCTGTTGACTAGGCATCAGCCTGGCGCTCCCTGGCACATGAATGCTTAATCAATAATTCATGTGGATTGCCCTGGGCACTGCTAGTCTGAATTCATGCACGGTAAAGTGCTTGCAAACACCACATTTCATTCCAGCTGGCAATCATTTTCAAATTTTGCTTCTGACATATCACTAAATTTAGGATATAAATAAGCATGAATGATCTAAAGTTCCTCATTTTAATACAACTGTCTACTAATTAAATAGTCTGACAAATTTTTCGCTTTTTTGATAAAAAGAGATCATTTTTGGTAAAGAGTTCAGCAGCATTTATCATTTGGGCGATTTGTTTCAGAGTAGACTTATCTAAGGCTCCATATACACAAGTGTATTATACTCTAATTGATTTTCTTTACTTCCTGTCACCACGTTTACGATAGAACAGAAGGTATTCATCGTAATTTTGTTTTTCAGAAGTAGGGAGAGCACTGACACGACTCAACGACAGTATCGACAGGCGTTTGACTTTACACAGATACTGCCAGAGGCTGAATAAAGACTAGCTGTGATAGTGGAATTTCTCATGAATGAATAATGAAGCATTCAAACCCTGGCCATTGTTCAGGACCATTGTCAGAGTGTTAACCACACACTCCCATACACACCCATTGATCCCTGTGCAAAGTGAAATTTTGTACAGAGGGTTGAAAATAGAGCAAAGTCTGGAACCTAACTTTGAAATTAATCATGGATTTTATGAAACTTATTTATGCTTTCATATTTAAACTACCTTTAACCAAATTGTACACTATTCAGCTATCACTCATATCAATGACAGTGTTATCTGATATATAGTTTTTGAATTATTAAGAATCAAAAGTGGGAAATGTTTTTTGAAACACCTAGTATTACCCATAACATATGTCAGTAACGAGTCAAGGGAATGTGTACTTTTTTCAAAAGATGAAATTTTGTGAAATTCTCTTTATATTTTCCTTATATTGTTGTACGCATGTGACACCATACACCGCAGTAGTCTTCTCATCCAGCGGTGACTGCACAAAAACTTCAAAAATTCATAACTTTTGAACGGATTGTGCGATTTTCCTCAAACTTTCAATGATGTGTTCTACTAATATTGCTACATTCTCTCAATCCTTATGTTAATGAAGGTGAACTTGTCCTTTAATAATGTCTCCTAAAAAAGGGGTTATTCATAATTATAAATCAGTCACTGTTTTCAAGGATTACCTTTGGTTGTGATCAATGTCATCACATTAGGTAGCACATCGTTATCTTAATAAAGGAGTGGGTTTCTTTTTTCAACTATTGGGTATTATCATTATCAATCATAAATCATAACAACAGCAAGCTGTATACATCAACAGGTGTGGTGTTAGTCGTAAAATGTAGCAGTCACAGCAATTATTCGCTCTTACGTCCAATGTGCCATATAACATCAGTCACTATCCGTGCTCAAGATCCATCATTCCACTAAGGCCAAGTCGAAAATTGATTCGAATCATGGCACATTGAAAGTTCCAATTTCATTAGATGAGGGCTATTAATGTTCTAGAATTGCATATTTGCACTCAACAATGATATGAATCGTAACCATTAATCTGCATAACGCGATATTGTCATCACATACAAATCTCTACTTAATTTCATGTTTACCTTCGAAGACGAAGAAACAATGTCTTTGACAAATTACAATGAAGTCTTGTACAACAGTTTGACTTTTTTTATATTCAACGTGTTAGTCATTGACGATGGCGACAATTTTCATGTACAAACCAATGGGAAAGCCTGTATTGAAATTTTAGTCTCGTTTCACGTCATACTTTGACACTGGGGACCATACCAGCCTGTATCACAGCCTCCTTGACCGTCACAGGAACCAGTTACTGGGTCACATTGGTTGAATGACGCACTACAGTGGCAAGTCTGGGTGCAACCCGCACCATACATACCGGCAGGGCATCCTTGATAATCGTAAAGAAGGTTAATGAGCATAACAAACACATGCAAGTAGGGGAGAGTTGGGTGAACTGGGACGCGGGTGAAGTGGGACACCTCTCATATCTCAAAAAGTTTTGAACCAATCAGATTTCAAGTCTTATCGCCTATTAGGCATTTGGCATCAGAGTACAAGCACATGGTAATTGCTCTGCCTCAACTCTGGTGGAAAATTTATTTTGAATTACTTTTTCGGCAACATGTTTATAGCTTTTTGCATTCAGCGTGTAGTCCTTCCTGATTTCTTCGTATAGCTTTAGCAGATACTTCGCACGCTATACGTGGGCCTTGTAATTTCCAATAATTAATTTTGCATTAAATGGTTTTGAAGAAATTAGCTACAACGTTCAGGGAAATCGTGGTCCTTGATATAATCACATCAGGTATGTGTTCTTCCCTATTCTCATGTTTTGTACATGTAATTTTCTTGAATAATTAATGCTAATTGATTGTAGGGAGGAAATTCTGACTGAAAATTTCGAAAGAACCGCGTAGAATTTATCCATTACCTGTACTGCAGTCGAGTCCTGACCAGCCAGCTGCACAAGAGCATCCGTACGGGTCAGGAAGGCAGAATAGCGCCCTCTGACAGCCATTGTTGGAGGAGTTGATATCCACGCAAGAAACTCCGCAGTTCTTTCCCACATAGCCGGATATGCATGCTGCCACGATTATAGTGAATGTCGTATTTCCTTTTTTTTTATCATAAATGTGCTTTCATGATATTTCAACCTATATCATGATTAAATTCCTCATTAAAGGGTTGTAAAGCTGCTTAAAAAGACACTTACAATAAATAAAATAATGCACATTGAGTTTTTCAAAATAAATCGTGCATCGTCGATATAGTTCTATAAGATGAATATATAAATACATGCAGTTATCCTTGCATAAGGGGGAATCATCATCACCTTATTGTCTACAAAATAGTGTAAAAGACTTTGCTTAGTCAAAAAGATCACGTTTATGTCTTTTGAACTATGCATCAGTGGTAGCCAAAACAAAGAAATACATATCAATACCACAATTGTTCAAATTCATGTGACATTGACTACTTTATTATCTATGAATTCAACTACTAAGATCTAGTATCACGGGGAGGGGGAGAGAGAGGGAGGGAGGGAATTGATGGTTGACAAGCAGAACTTTTGTGTGCAAGGCACTTTCCAATGACTTGTGTGAACTATTACATGCATACTCTATGGCTCATACGGGTAAATAATTCCCCACAATGCAGTGTGTTATAATTCAAAATTCAAAAAATTATGTCAATAGGTGGGAAAAATAAGATGTTTCATCTTCGGTAACCTGACAAAAAAAAAAGAAAAAAAAAGGCGGTACACCCTTTCATCCATTAAATTTACAAGGGGGGTTCTTCAGCTCAAATTCTGTCCAAGGTCCCTTCAAAGTCCCTTCAAATTCCATCAGCAAAGTTTTCAACCAAAATGTGGTTTGTAGAAAAATTTATACTCAATATCTGCAGTTATTCAGTTTTAGCCAAAATGCCTTTTCTGATTTTTAATCATTTTTCACTTTTACTGTAGTATATATATATATATATATATATATATATATATATATATATATTTGTACGATATTGCATTTACACCGAGTACGATAAGGACAACGGGCCGGGTTTTTGCTATAGGGTGCGTCAAAAGGAACCACGTTTCGATCTGTTACAATATTTCCCCTCTGAAAGTTTTGTTACACAATTAATCTTCTACTATTGATTTTCTTGCTCTTGATTTTTACATCAAAAGAATAACATTGTGGGTGATTTTGTAACAAATTACTGATTCTTTTTTCTTTTAACGGAACCAGACTTTTTTTTTTTTTTTTGCGCACCATAGCAAAACTCCCTGACCGTTGCCCGTACCTAGCTCGGTGTAGACGTGCCCTAAAGCGAATACATCCTTTCATTGAATGAACGTATGAATGCTACAATCCAGTATTTAAAAAAAGAAATCGTTATTATTCGATCGCTTTATGAAGTACAGTGGGAAATAGAGATGTCAATAAGCTGTATCTGCCTATAACAGTATAAACAAACGGTTCAATGGCCGAACATTTATTCGTGACTCTCTTAATCACACACACACACACACACACACACACATATATACACACACACAACACTTTCAGACGCACAAAATAATGAGAATTCGAGTGTAAACACATTGAGTGAGTATTCTGTTACGGTGTGATCGGTCACTAGATCTAATTGCATTCAGCTGGAAGGTGGATGATGGCAGACTTTGCGCTTTGTATGTGAATGATATTCTCGAAGTAATCCAGGGCTCTATTTTATAAAGAGTTATAATTAATTATAGTTGATTTCTGTGATAAGTCTATAGCAGCCTGTGTGGTAAGGGAATTATCAAATGATTACTCATTCTTTGATAAAACGGGGCCCAGGCCGCTTAGGATAAATTACAAAAACCGAACCGGTTACATCGGTTACTATCAATGTTTTACAAAGATTTTTGTTATGCATGTAGTATAAACTGCACTTTTGTTTTGTATTGCTCCTTTGTCATTTGGTTATGTTTGGTTTAAAGGGTGTGTACAGTTCTGGTCGAGATGAGGATTTAGCTTTGAACGTTTTGCGAGATATTCAGAAACCACTCTATGAGATGTCAAAGAGCATGCAGTTCTAAGGGGTATCAAAAGTTTATTCGATGAAAATCGGTTTTGAAATGGCTGAGATATCCAAAAAAAAAAGGTGAAACAAAGAGATCCTAATAAAGTTGTGGCATGTCGCCTTTTATTATTAGAACTTTTTTGGATATCTCAGGAATTTGAAAACCAATTTTCATCAAATAAACATTGAATCCTTCTTAAAATTACATGCTCTTTCATATTTCATAAGAGGCTTTTCATTGTCTCACTTAGGAATATTCAAAACATGAATCCCCACCTCAACCAGTACTGTACAGTCCCTTTAAATTTGTCACATTGATTTTATTCATTTTTTATTTGATTTGATTTGAGAAGCAAAATAAATAGTTACGAACGAACGAACGACTATATTAGTTAGCCATGTTAGCATTACATTAAAAGTACACGTGTCGGGTCGCATCGCAAAAATCATCAATACAGGTGCACACAAAACTGCATACCGAATAATCAGATTGATATTTGACATATGGAGCAAATTAATATCACATTGCAAAGATGATAGACGAGAAACAACAAGTACGAAACCTTAGGGGAATTATTACCTCTACGGAGGGGGAGGGGTGTTGTTGCTTTTAGAGTGAAATTGATTCGATGCTTTGATTAAAAAAAGAAAGCAAAGTAGTGAAAACAAAAAGATGATTGACGCAATTATGATACAATCAAATAACAGAAAAATAACACGGTTGAATTTCATGTGAGCATATGAAAAAGAAAACAAATAACTTAGAGGGGAGTTTACTTTAATCACACTGCACGTACGCATCATAGATATGGTCTTAACTAATTAAATAACATCATTCAGCAGCTGCCGATACATAAACATCGAAACCTCATAGACATTTTCACCATTCCGGTTTGATTCAGTGTGCTTTTTGCATAGACTAACAAAGAGGCGTGATATGAACTTTGCTCATTCTGACCTTGATTTCCTTCAATGCAAAGGAATTCTCGAAAGACAAAACTGGCTTTCGAGAATAGTTGTACATCCCCTTATACAATCAAAACTGCAGTAATTATCAGAAAATGTCCATATAATGACACCTTCCCCTGGACAACAATCAAGACCTGCCATTGAATGATAATACCTTGATAAACAATAATTGCGTTTATGGCTAATTAGGTTATCAGTTATAGTTGTTGAAAAAGTGACACGGTGACAATATTTACATAAGTCAGGTATTCACCAACCTACGTATGTCATTATTCCAGTGAAGGCGGAACTTCATAAACCATAATCATTTTCCTGTACGGTACCGTTCCTATCAACTCATGAAGTCATTGGGTTTTTCCCTTTTCGGCAACGAGACCAAAAATAAATACGTCTTTATTAAAACAAACACGATCTTTTGTGTGTACTTATCGAAGAAATGCCTCAGTGTAGAATGAGCCGGTGCCCCTCGTTCTTTTCTCTCTCTATCTCTGTGCCTCTGCTGACAACTGCACTATTGATGAGAACGTACGCTGTGTGTGTGTGTGTGTGTGTGTGTGTGTGTGTGTGTGTGTGTGTGTGTGTGTGTGTGTGTGTGTGTGTGTGTGTTTTTTTAGAACATGCAAGCTACACCTGTAATTGACTTCTATTAAGGACAAGTGACAAAATTTTTGCACATTGTCTTTCCATTTAAATTTCAGTTGTGGTATCGTATCGAGATGCACAAAAGAGCTGAACTGAAACAAACCCACACCACTTTATTTGGAGTTACACTCACATCAGGACAATAAAACAAACGCTACAGGACGGATACGGCCATAACATACCATACACTATAATTGTCTGCTTACGTGATTCTTTTTCTTTTTGTTAAATGCTGTGGCTTATATTTTCTCTCTGTTCAAGGGCAACAAAAGGAAATAACACGTTCACATTGTATGCGGAGTTGATTTCATAATGCCAACATTGTGAGATATATGCGATTTAAAGTGCAGTTGCACATGTTCATGTTGACCCTAATAAAACATGTAAACAGGTATACGAGTGGAAAAAACGAAAGAACCACATAAGTTCCTCCTGATACCAAGGAAACAAAATTCTTTTAAAGAGATCACGTGTTTTCACAAATCAAATCTTATGAAGATATTCTTTGATACAACATTATACACATTCAATGCGGCTGTTGAGAAAAAAAAAATGTTTGTGATGTTTTAGACAAGAAGCAATAATTACTTCATCAACCAAGACTTTTTTTTTTTTGTGTGTGTGTGGGGGGGGGGGGGGGGGCTTTGTTTCGCAAGCAGATGACGTCATCAACTGAAAGTACATTTGCCTTTTTATTTTATTTTTTTTCAGTATTATCATTTAAACCAATGATTTGGTGAAGGTTTATGAAAACTTCCTAAACTTGGATATCTGAACTTTATTTCACGTCGAACTTTCATTAAACTTCTTCGTCTTATCATCATCATCATCATCATCAATGATTTACTTGATCAAGAAAAAGAAAATAATAATATAGTCGAAGCTACCAAATACAATACAAATACACTACATAATAAGAATGGCGCTGGACAATAAGGAAAGGTAGATGCCATTTATACATCCTGGTAAGGGTCGGTAAAAGCAGAATGGATTGTTGCTGCTCGGTTGTATGTCAGCTCAAACCAAACATGAAACTCCTACTTTTCTGTTCGTCTGATTTCAATCTATTCATCAAAGTTAACTTGGAAAGGGTGAACAACGATGTACCAAAACAATGATGTCGTTTTTTTTATTTTTTTTTATGGTGCATCAAAATCAAACTGCAGCTCAACAAACTGATAATGGCCCTTGGTTTATGTTAGCGCATACATGCGGTCAACTACGAGGAAATAAAACGGTCAGTTTGTAATTTCAGACTATGATTTAATGACATGATAATAACATGCAGAAGGAAGTGATAAACACGCAAAAAAAAAGCTCCAATATGAAGATTTTTTTTTATTTTTGTCTCCTTCCCCTGAAGTGAGGAAATAACAACAAAGGAATAGTCGGGGTGTGAATAGTTGTGCGCTACGGTGTTTCGATTTTAAATGTTTAGGCTCTATGTTGGCAATAAACGCATCCAAGCTTCCAACTATGAAAGAAGGTTAATTTACTCTTATGACGGTGTGCCCTTTGAACGGGCAACTTGGAATTTGAAACATCATGCCTGTGGCTCTTCGCTACAAGAGAATGTTATAGGCCTACTAACCGGTGAACCAGGAAATTAAAGTTGAGAAAAAATATTTCTCCTGGCCTGGAGTTCCAAGAGACAACACACAGGTATGCGAATTATGGGAATGACAAGAAAGACGATCATTTTCATATGCGCGTGATCCTTTTCTGTCGGTCGCATGGGGTAATTCTTGCTGTGGAGAAATTACAGTATTCCGGGCAGAACATAAGGGCTTTTTACACTTGTAAAATATTGCTTAGCCCCGGACCAACGGTGGGGCTAAGGGGGGGGGGGGGGCTTAGCCCCACCGTTGGTACGGGACTATCCTTAGCCCACTTTCTGTTTACACTCGTTTTTGCCAAAGTGGGCTAGCCCCACCGATAGTACGGTACTATCTGGCCCTGCAAAATAGCAGGGGTTAGCACCGCAATTGCGGTGCCAAGCAAGTGAGTGTAAACAGAGCGAAAAAATAATCCTGGGCTAAGCGACGGAGACGAAGTCCGACCCTCACTGACCAATCAGAAACGAGGTAATCAAGTGCTGCCGGTGCGTGCGTGTACGTGTACAGTACACAGCGTAATTATGAATATTCATGTGGTTTGGAAAGTCCGGGGCTAAGAAATATGAGTGTAAAAAGGTCAGTTTTCTCCTTAGCCCCGGACAAGAGATAGTACGGGACTAATTGGCGAGTGTAAAAGCCCTATAGATCCACTGAATGGGTCACAAGAATGGAACTACGATCCCGAATGTTAGCACTTCGATGTGCAATCATCATCGGCATGAACGTGGCAGTTTGCGGTAAGTTTTGTGATGTGAAGTTGGCACGGTGCGCCGGGGGCTATAGCGTATAATATCAAATTTTCATGTTGACATGTTCTATTCAGATGGATTGCAACTAGAGGCAACAAGTGGCAAAATGACACAAAAAGAGCAAAACAAAACGGATGAAGCTAAGTTAAATGAAATACAACTTGGCTATGTTTAATATTTGGCGTATTGGATATACAATTTATTCGCAGTATAAAGATAATTGAGTGATAGAGCTGCTCATGATTCTGTCAACCTATACAAAGAAATGCTGGTCTATAGTCATGATGGATTTGTTACCAACGAAGGCGGACACTCACATCCACTGGACACGGTAATATAGTGTAGTAAATAGATCAGGAATTGAGAAGATTTGCTATCAGATTCAGTGTGGTGTCAGTGAATATCCAATCTTGCAGATATTAATAATTAGAATGAGTACTATTCGTCACTTATTCAATGGTCAAAAGAAAATAGGACGAACTCTAACAAACATTCCGACAAGCTCTCCGATAAAAATCGGGTATCTTCTACGTGGACAGAAATATAGCTAGGGTGGCTATTACTGTTATCTATTCCCAGATACCAAGACTACTTTTGTTGATATTGAAATGACCATACATATGGCAGGGATTGAACTGAATATTAGTATTTCATTCCCTTTTTATTTGCATACCGTCAAAATTTCTGTCTCAGATTTAACTAATCTTCATGATGTCTTATGTCCCTTATTGTTAGAGCAGGAATCGTAATAAGTTTTGCTTTCCCGACAGTAACTTTTATCACAGTTGTCGTGACTTGTAAATCATTCTCAGACCACTGTACAGGCATTGCTCAGTGAGTTACATTTTGTTTCGTGAGCAAATACCATATAAACTCTTTAAAAGTTCCTAATAGGATTGAACGTTTTTAGTCCACTATGACACTGCAACACTGCACTAATAGGTATGTGGCTGAATCCATTGTCTTTCCTCTTTTATTTCCTGGGAAGCAAACTTTCCTTTATTTCCTTAATCTATGGTATAGAGTAAAAATTTCAGAGATCTTTGTAAGTAGGAAATGATGGGCATCATGCTCTATTTTTGTAAATATGCCATTCCCTTCCGTCATTCCTCTAGTTATTGGAAAAAAAATGACAACTGATTAAGTAACTTTACATCTTACGAAGGGACTCCCAACATTTTTGATTTTTCCTACAGTAATCTTCCACCATTCTTGCCTATCACATCCATATACTTCCAATTTTTTTTTTTTTTGGCTATAAGCCCACCCATAATTATATTCTAATGTATTTCCTTATATTTCTGTTTCCCCGTCTTTTTCCCATTCTCTAATTCAGCAAATCTAGGAAATGCAGAAAAAATAGACATGCAAAAGTGGATATTGGGGAAACTTGGTCAAGTTGTTTTAGAATAATATCAGTTTTAATATCGCGGGTCTTAGAGAGCACGTTGTATGGGTGAAGTTATGAATTTGAAAATTCACAAATTAATTTGGAGTCCATAATCAGACTTTCTTCAAACTTCTATGATGTGTTTTATGAATGTTTCAGTGTTCACTAATATCACGTGTTTATCTATAGGAAAACTTCAGTGGAACAAGAAGCTCAATTCGTTATCCATTGTTTCTCTCGTGGACTTCCATTTATTTCACATTTACAGGAAACATCCTGGACATGACCTGTGTTAATTTCAACCCAATCTACGATCCCAGTCAGCCCGCTTCATTTGCAGCTATTGTGAGCGGTGCTGATTCGACAAGCACATTGACCTTTCAGAGGTCAATAGACTTGACCACGGGGTCAGATGTGACAAGCTGGTGTTCTATCGATGATGATGTCTCCTCGTGTCAGTTACCATCTGGCTCAAATATAGACAGCTACCTCACCTCTTCGGCAAAGGTCACCTTACCTGCTGATACTGGAGACACCTTTGGGGCTTACTCATGTCAAGCTGAACGGTACAATTGGACAACAACCGCTACGACTCTGTTTATACGTTCTGACGGTAAAATAGTCTATCCCTTTGTATTAACGATAGTCAGTTTTACCTTTATCGTCGGCGGGAACGGAAGGGAAAAATGCCCGGGAGCAACTAAACATCTTTGACTTTCAAATTCAGAATGAGTACTTATGCCCTTCAAGCTGCAGTCTACATAAAGTCCTTAAAATCATCGTAGATACCGCCGTTGGGATAAATACAGGGCTATATTTTTGTTGTTGTTATTATAGTGCATGTGACTATAGACCTGAAGCAAACCGACTTGGACAACAGAAAGGACAATTTTGAAAGCGGTTCGTATGCTCAGTTGAAAAATTATCGCCTGTTTACGAAAACATGTAATTAAGCATAATCCTGCACGTTAGTCGTGCGATGTTCCCATCTCGTTAAGTTCCTGTGTTCACAGATGTAACCTCAATGCCATAGCGTTTATCAGTGCTTTACTTACATGATTCTTTCGATTATTGTCATACTTGCTTTGCGTGTGACGAACATCCTGGCCGTGACATTGCTACACTTTTTCATTCACAACTTAGGTACTATAGGCCCATAGTAAATGAATAACGTGCATGTTAACCAGTCAGGTGAAAAGGGACAAAGCGAAACAAAATGAGAAGTTAAATTTAATTAAAGTCTTTCATGTTAAGTATACTGTTGATAGGTACAAGTCTCTCCTGATAGTGCCTCAGTCTTTATCATAATATTGAATGATAGAGCAGATATAATCAAATTGTAGGTTAAAGCGTACACGTGACTATTTTTTTTCGCCTACAATGAAACACATAATTTTGCTTATGACTGGTCATTAGAAAAGTGTAATGACCGACCATCAGCACTTTCACGTCATAGTGACCGGGCGAGATTTCATGTTTTATTTAGGCCCTATTTGCTATGAGGATGAATTATCAAACTAAAGGATTTATTTCATCATTTTATAAAACAATCAATACACATGACTTTGTTCGCACATTAGTATAACCACCCACTCACGGTATTTTCGATACAGTCCAAACTTCCTCTTCCAAAGGTATACATGTACCTACGGGGGTAATTATTACTGATGACCTTATTGATGTAATATAAATTTTGTATAATGATAGGTTTTATATTGTAAAGACATTGTTTTTGATACCAAGTCGGAGGAATAGGCCACGAAAAGATAACAAAAGTTACAAAGGTAAAAATTATTTCGAAGCACACTCTTATAGGTCTCAAGTCTATTAGGCCGTAAGGTCACGACTGTCTTTCCTATGTAAGGTGAATAGTTTGGAAGATATCCACATTAATGTGCCCGTATATCTCGCATCTCTCTAGGGGAGAAATGACAAGACAAACAGTATGTTCCCTCTGTCTTGACCACTCCCTTTAAAATGTTAATATCATCAGCATGGCAGAACCATCTACCCCCTCCGCTACTTATTACAGTAATTCGTAGATTTCATTATTTTCTCTTTGTCTTCATGCCATGTATAAGCTGATAAAAGCATGCAGTCACAAGAAAAAATGGTAGTTCCTCCTAAACCAAGGCTATAAAAAAATATATCACAACCGTGTGAAACAGCCTTTCTGTAGTCATCTCATTATGATAATGTAGTACAAGCATTGGAAGAGTTCTTTAACATCGTCTCCGTATCAAAATACGCTCAATTTTACAGTTAAACATAATACATGTAGATTATGATGGACCCTCGAAACAATAACACTCATTTACTGTAACAAGACTGCAACTTTAATGTTTACCACTAAATCTCATGACATCACATTTTTTTTCTTTCCTTGAGTATCTTGTAACTATTTTTAGTTCAATGCATTGCGATGTTCTAAATCTAATGACAATGAGACGATGATCTGATAGCGAAACGAACAAACGTGTGAGGCAAAGTCATACTTATTCATAAATGATCACTCTAAAAGCTTATAGTTGGGTAGAATGATGCAACTTTTAATGGTTGGTTTGTGTACTGAGTACGATGCAGGACGTTGTTGAGAGTTGTTGCAATTATTTCAGCTATTGTGCAAACAACCTGCAGGAGCATCATTTCTGTGCTTGTCATAATCACAATATTATTATACACTCTAAAAAATCCGGGCCAGAACTGACCCGAAACTGGGTCCGTTGGGGTTACACACCGTTCCGGGTAAAAAATGACTTGAAATTTGGTCATGAAGACCCGGAATGGGGTCATCCTGACTCATAACTCAGCACTCTTAGAAAAAAAAAGGTTCTTTTGAGCACCATTAAATGGTTCTCAGCACTGTCACAATAGTGACACCCTTTTAGGTGCTCGTGAGAACCTTTTCAAAATGGTGCTTGTCGGCACCCTTTGCAAAAGGTGCCCATTAGAACCTTTTTCCCGATGAAATGGTGCTCGTGACTACCATTAAAAGGTGCCGATGGGCACCTTTTTGACTCTTTTCAAAAGGTGCTCATGGGAACCATTTCATTGGAAAAGGTTCTAATGGGCACCAATGTTAAAAGGTGCTGACAGGCACCATTTAAAAAGGTTCTCACGGGCTCCAAAAAAAGGTGTCGCTATTGTGACAGTGCTGAGAACCATTTAATGGTGCTCAAAAGAACCTTTTTTCTTTTTTCGTAGAATGTAGTATGTATGTGAATTGATGTCTGTGTATTTTTGATGTGTTTCACATGCAGTGCTGGTAAGGTGCTTCACTGGCACCATTCTTAAAGGTACATTACATATCTGCATTGAAAATGTGTATCACAAACTCTTTTGAAATGAAATGAATTCATCTGAATTTCATCTCATCAGTCAAACATACGTTCAAAACATGTATAATTGCAATACATTAGAATGTCATACATTATCATTGACACTGGAAAAAAAAGAGCAAGGATAACACACCCATGCACACACAGTTTCACAAGCATGAATACATGTACATGACATTCACGAATGTTTTTTCATGCAACATTACTCAATAACTGAAAACCATAGAAATTTGCTCTTTCATAAATTTGCAGAAATGTATTTATTTACCTTCACTTTTACAATCTAAAGGTGAGGTTTGTATTTGTCATGTTATAATCAGTCAAAATTCTTAACAAAATATTTTCATTTGTTCACTAATTTTTTTCCACAATATTTGTCATTTGTGTACCGAGCAGTTCTTGAAACACCAGCACACATCTCTGTACAGATGATATGAAATAGCAAGAGGTGCATCAGGCTTTTGAAATACATAACAAAATTTCTAATTCTCTGTGAAATAATTCCTGCATGGATGAGATACAGTAATTGTGTCAGTCTTAAGATAGGCAGAAGTCAAGTACATTACTTAAGTAGTATGAGGAACTTTTTCCACATATTTTCTAGTTTGTTCAGTGTTGTTGTTGTTTTTCTTTTAAAGCATATTTGTCCTAAAAGCAACTACAAAGGGCAGGAAAACAATTCCATTAAAGATAATAAAAAGTTTTGGTACCTCAAAAGCTTCCCTGAATTTCCTTGTCTTGGTTTGTGTTTCAGGTTAAAGTACGTTGTCTGTGAGAATTACTCGCCCCAAAGTGCTCTCATGTCTTAGTAATCATGCAATAATGGTTTCCTACCATATCCAACGCTGTACAGCGTCGATAAATAAATTTGTATTGTACGAAACCACTGACTGCGACCAGCAGCGTGCAGCCCATTGTACGCATAGCTAACTGCGACCAGCAGCCCCATACGCATAGCGTAATGGGGCTTCGCATTGTAGCATTCAGGATCATGACAGAATTAGTATCGCGGGTAAATGTCAACTTAAAATCCAAAAATTTCTTCGATTTGAAGACTTACCAATTAAGTTGAAGTATTGAAAACAGGCTTCGAACAACGTTTGGTTCTGTCAATAGACCCTTTCTGTTCGAATTGATGACTGAATGTGACTCGGTCGAGAGGACCTTGGGAGAGCTACATACACTGGATACCATGGCCAGCGCATGCGCACACAAACATCTTATCCGTTCATGGATTTGAAATTTGTGTGCGGGCTGTATGTGATGTGTTCGCATGCACTGGCTGTAGTATTCAGTGTTCTCTAAGGTCCTGTCGACCGAGTCACATTCAGTCATCACTTCGAACAGAAAGGGACTATAGGCAGAACCAAACGTTGCCCGAAGCCTGTTTTCAATACTTCAACTTAATTGGTAAGTCTTCAAATTGAAGAATTTATGGGATTTTAAGTTGACATTTACCCTACGATACTAAATCTGCCATGATCCTGAATGCTATAATGCGTAGCCCGATTACGCTATGCGTATGGGACTGCTGGTCGCTATGCGTATTGGGCTGCTGGTCGCAGTTAATTGCATGATTACTAAGACATGAGAGCACTTTGGGGCGAGTAAGTCTCACAGTGTTAGTTATATGAAAGGTACTTTAACCTGAAACACAAACTAAGACAAGGAAATTCAAGGACACTTTTGAGGTACCAAAACTTTTTATTATCTTTAAACAGGACCTATGGTATTGTCACAGAAAACATACATCATATTACTGGTATGATACTTGGAATAGGATAAGCTTTACACTTCTTCGCTTCACATCACATTCATAAAGGCGGTGTCACACCAGCCTTGCGTGCGACTTGCAAAGAACAATTTTGACTACCCGGAGGTCCCCGTAGATATCCGCACATGACAGTACCTAGCATGTATCTCAAAAGTAGTCGCCCGGAGGTACGCACGCATATTTTTTTACCCGCAACCGTGTTTAGGCCCTGTCACACCTTTCCGGGCAAGCTACTCGGGCTTGTTACGTGTAGGGATTTTCTAGCATACCGGACATTCCTGAGGGCGGAATAGGATTTGTGCGAGTCAGCGCATGTGTCTTACTTGCTGGACGCGTTATACTTGCGAGTATACTGTGTGACCTTTGTACCAGTCGCGTGGGGGCTGACAACTTAGTGAAGGAATTCCTCTAATGAAATGGCTGAAATCTCACAGAATTTCATTATCTTGGCTGCATACGGGACTGCGAAGTACCAGCGTGGGAATTGCCTGGGAAGTACTGCCGCTAAGGGTCTCCTACTGGCGTTCTGCGTGGACCTCTACGGGCATTCCCGCGACTCATCCGGAAAAAGTTTTGGTCATGCTCAAAACTTGGCTGCGGTTAAATCGGACTTGCGTGAGCACCTCCGGGCAGCTACGCGCTAGATACTGTCAGGTGCGGACCAACTGCGGAGAGCTCCTTGGAGTAAATTTGTTTCCCCGCAAGTCAAGCCGCAGAAGTTCCCCCGTACGGTATGACAAGGCATGAATGAAAATTGCAAACATTCTTGTTCGCCCGCTGAAAATCTTCTACGTGCTGGAAACTACCTCATCGCCACTAGCCCGCGTTATGGTGTGACACGGCCTTTACGTCGAGTACTTGAATTAACTTATCTTTGTTTGTATACGAGTGACTTTTTTGTTGTTGTTCTGCAATTTGAAAGCACATGGACACATCTATTCAACTGCAAATACAAGAAGAGTATCAATTCAGGTTAATCATGACTTCTGACAATTTACAGCATCTCCTACGAAAACACATACATACACACACACACACACACACACACACAAAGAAAAGAACACATTGTTTTATAATGTGAAGGATAATAAGAATCCCAAGGGGAAAAGAGCTAGGATACCACACCCACACAGTTTCACAAGCATGAATGAACAAAATTCCTCAACCATGATCTAAAATATGTAACATTGGGAATCAATAAAAATTTACACTTTTTTTTTTAAAGCAGAGCAAAAAATTCATTAGAGTAAACTATAGTATATACAATGCACGCCTAAGGCTGAGGGTTGAATTTGCTGTCCTATAACCTGCCTATGACAATAATATGTTGTTAGCATTTATCATTTTGTTCACCAAATTTGCCAACAGTCTTTTAAACACTACCACCACGTACATGTACATTTTGTATTTCTGCAAAAGCAATATAAACTGGTGACAAGAGGTGCATCAGTGCTTTGAAATAAATTACATAATCTTCAATTCTCTACACAATACGTAATTCCTGCGTGGGTATAAATGCAATAAGTTTTACCAGTCTAGGTGCAAACTTTAAAAGTGTGCAGAAATCGACCACACAATGACTGGAGAAGTGTAATTACTAAAAGAGCATTTTCCGTTTTGTGCTTTAATGTTTAGAACTATGAATGATTCCACTTCACAAAATGGCATCTGGTCTGATCTCATTACGTCCCCCCCCCCCCCCATACAGTTGATTCAAAGCTGTTAAATGCAAATTATAGTGAAACATTATCACTGGTACATTGTAAGTTGCAAATACTGTATTGGGATCATAACAAAACATAATATGTTTTGTTATGATCCGATATTATGTGACCCTCCATCACACAAACCAACAAAAAGTTGCCTGACATGAATATTTGGTTGACGGCAGATTCTGAAAGAGCAGCTATAAAATACACTATAAGTCAATGCAAACGGACTTACCTACCCTATCTACATATTTCTCAAAGGTTTTCTCTGGCAGCATCAGTGCCTTTTCTTTGACTCAGCTCATTCTTGGCTAGCGTAGGTTTCTGGTCAATGCTGTCACCGGGTTATCGGGCTAAAATTGTCATTCTGATCGATGTATTCTTGTGGTCACCCCGATCATTCTTGACTAGCCCAGGGTTCTGTTTGATGCTGTCAACGGGTTATCACGGGCTGTGTTTCTGATCGATGTATCGTCTTAGCCACACAGCTCATTCTTGACTAGCCCAGGGTTCTGGCTGATGCTGTAAATGGGCTATCCCGGGCTCTTATTCTGATCGATGAATTCTTGTGGCCGCCCAGCACATTCTTGGCTAGTGTTAAGCCTACGGTTCTGGCCGATGTTGTCAACGGTCTGTCACGGGCTGTCTCTCTGATCAATGTAGAGTCTACCTTTTTCCAATACCGCACCAGCGACCCAAACACGTACGTTCTGCTTTATCGTCCCGGCCGGAGTTACTTGTTCCCTGGTTTCTGTGCATGCTGGTGTGTCCACTTCCCTGACATATGAATTGAAAGAAACAATAGACCTACACAGCGTTAATAAAACAAAGTCATTGCCATAATTCGATAAACAGAAGACTGCATTACATGACGTGACTCCTTGCTTTGCCTTAGAACAAGCCTGAAAACATACTGAAGAGATTGTGACCTAACAATTAACAGTTAAGCCTACTGGGCTGTAGACAGACCTCTATTGGCTCTAACGTTAACACTGACAAATAATAACTTAGACTCTAGATTATAAATAATAAATTTTCTTATTGCATGTACAGTGTAACGGTATATAGACCTTACCCCGGGGCGCTCCTTGTACACAGTTATCTTTGCGTTCAGCGTTCGGGCTGTGTTTCGGAGTTAGTAGACTGATAGGCATATAAATGTTACATGCAGGCCTAGGTAAGTAACTTAGCCCGGCCCAGTTGCTGTAAAAACGTGACAGCCATGCTCCGGCCCCGCACGGCGTCTGTTCGGGCTAGCCCATGGGCCATTGCTATGCCAAATGTCTAATTGTAAAGTGTTATGCCTTTACATGTTATTGTTAGATCTGGATCTACTGTACCTGGTAAACATTACACAAGATAGCAGCTTCGATCAAATTAGATCTAACATTAACGTTAGGATCTAACACGTTATCTAACCGTTTAGTAGTCGCGTTAGTTATGAAAGGTTAATCACTGACTGAAAACGAAAACTGAGTGATGAATCAAGTTAACTTGATTCTGTACCAACGAATGTCATCTAAAAATGAGATAAAACCACGTTAAAACTAAAAATCTTACCTATTTTTCTAAATTGTGATGACACGTTTCCAGTCCACTTTGACAAAATTAATGTCTCAACGTTACCGGGTGCCGTTCGTTGGGTGTGATACTGGTGATGCATAGACCTAGAGTAATGTGTAAGTGTCTACGTCTGCGCTGCATGCTGCATGCATGGTATTGCATTGGCACTAGCACTCTCCTGCTGCCGCTGTGGTAGCCTTTAAACAAGGCGACTCGCTCTGCGTGCCCCCGTATAGCGCGTTTACCCCACAAACCTGTTGGTCGGCGAGTGGAGCGAGCCGCCTTTATCCACTCGTTCAGGGATGTGTACTTTTGTCGTTGTTGTTGCTTTATATTCTTTGACAAATTTGCGTACAAATTTGACGCAGAAAATACACACGGCACCAAGGCAAGCCTCGTTAATATTATGCACCAAGGCAAGCCTCGTTAATATTAAGTAACTATTCTTATTCTACTTAATATTAACGAGGCTTGCCTTGGTGCCGTGTGTATTTTCTGCGTCAAATTTGTACGCAAATTTGTCAAAGAATATAAAGCAACAACAACGACAAAAGTACACATCCCTGAACGAGTGGATAAAGGCGGCTCGCTCCACTCGCCGACCAACAGGTTTGTGGGGTAAACGCGCTATACGGGGGCACGCAGAGCGAGTCGCCTTGTTTAAAGGCTACCGCTGTGGTGGTAGGTTTGCATAGGCGCAGGCAGGCAGCACAGGGCTACATATAGCCGTGGCGCGTGCCGCGGCGGTTACATAGTCCTACAGTGCAGTACTAGTATGTGGACGTTTACGCGTACGCATATCTGATCGAGCGCTAAAATTGGATCGTGGCAGCTGTCACTTGGCACGCAGCCAAGAGAAGTTCTTAGTCTACGATAAAAACAATATGTACTTTTTATTATCACAGAAATAGAAACACATACAATATTTTTGTACCAATACCACAGTTTTGGTGATTCTTACATCTGGCATTCGAATATACAGCAAGGGGAAAAATGAAAGTGGACCTAAAGATATTGTTTGACCTGCAAGAGTACCACAAATAACACTCGGGGACTGGGTCGCATACTAGCAAATGGTGACGAACGGAACCATTTCGATTGGGAACCATTTATAGGTGCTCATCGGAACCATTTTGCGAGAACCATCTGATGAGAACCATTTTGGAGCCGACGAGAACCATTTGAGAACCTTTTTTTCTTAGAGTGTGGATGGGGTCATATCTGACCCCATTCCTTGTCATTTCTAACCCGGAACGGTGTGTGACCCCAACGGACCAGTTCCGGGTCAGTTCTGACCCGGAATTTTTTTTTTTTTTTTTTTTTTTTTTTTTTTTAAGAGTGTACGTATTGACAAAGCATCTTCATGGAATGGGCTCCCTCCCTCTCTCTCTCTCTCTCTCTCTGGGCCCGAGGACGTTGTATTAGAGGTTTGCAAAATTGTCAGCTGATATTTGCTGTGTATAGTGTGGCGGAAGCCATGCGTTATCCCTATCAAGTTTTCAGTATTTATGGTGTGTGCGTATGTGTGTGTGTGTGTGTGCGCGCGCGCGTGTGTGAGAGAGAGAGAGAGAGAGAGAGAGAGAGACAGACAGAGTAGGGGGTAGGCAGAAAATGCAATTCTTGCAAGTTTCAATATAATTTATGAACATTTCAATGCGGGGGAAGGCGGCTGGTCCTCCGCGTGAATGTGACAATAATAATATTTATTCATTATCGTGTTATTATGATATTAATGCAAGAAACAAAAGACATCATGTCTAAAGTACCGAATGAGCACGTGAAAATTTATATCAGAGTATAATTTAATCAGGTTTTTCATTTTCATTGAGTTAAAGGAGTGTAATTCCTTCGAAATGATACATTCTATAGTTAATCATTTAAGAATTCAGTCGATAGTGCCTATAATCCCTTTTTATTATCCGTCGGACACACACATAAACGTCTTCCGAAGATAGTGTAATCACACATTGATAAGATTTAAAGACTTTTTTTTTTACATGCATTACATAATGTCCATACAACTCCTACGCTGCTTTGTTACACAGTTTACACAAAACAAACATTATCAATAATTGATTATTACAGTTACAGATAGACAGTGCCTTGTCATGCATTCCTGTACATTAAAGGGATGGTACAGTATTGGTGGAGATGAGAATTGGGCTTTTAACTTTTTGTGAGATACCAAGAAAACACTTATGAAATAGTACAGAGTATACCATTCTTAGAGGAATTCAAAGTTTATTTGATGAAAATCCGATTTGGAATGACTGAAACATCCAAAAACAAAGTAAAACAAAGCGATCGTAAAAAAGTGTGGGTCCCACACTTTATTAGAATCGCTCTGTTTTGGATATCTCAGCCATTTCAAAACCAATTTTCATCAAATGAGCATTGAATTCCTTATGGAATTACATGCTCTTTCATATTTCATAAGAGATTTCTCATTATCTCACCTAAAAATGTTAGAAACCTGAAATTAGGTCTCAACCAAAATTATACAATCCCTTTAATAATTGAATTGAAATAAGAATGTAATTATAATGATATTCAACGATTTCTATACAGCCAATTTTAAGACTGGTTCATGAAATATGCGGATTCTCTTTAAATCACTATCTATGGGGTTCCGCCAGAAAGGAAATTTGAAAACAGGAAAAAATGCACCTTGTTTACTTGTATTGGTGACTTTAAGACAATATAGGGAGTTGGGTCGACTTATCCCACCTCCTCGGTACGACCAATGAAGTTAAGCGTTGTTTAACATGCATGACTGAGTAGCCGGTTCACCACAAGTAATCATTACAACGCAGGTTCCTTCATACTTAAAAAATATAGAACGCCAGAAATATTACTAAGTGTCCGGGTTTGTTTTGTTTGTCGGATTCATTTACAAATCTGCAGCAGTTAATTAAACAGCGTAAATTATAATGATTGTATTCAAATAAAACCGATATAGACGCGGTCACACTCCAAAGTCCATAGCGCCATGACTCACATTATAGCCTATAAATGGGCTATCACCACGTCTCATACAGCACTGATTTATTATGTTATGGATATGCATTTTTTATTTTGTTACCATTTTCTATAATAACAAAACAAAAATCAACATTTCTGTATTTCCTGCTCCAAAAATATAAACATATATATCAATAAAAGACAGACATTGAATCCAAATAGAAGGAATTAGTGTAATGTTCATGAACAACAAGTAATGCCAATGTTTATATCATGCCAAGGCGAAATGTTGACCCATTGACTTTATTTTTAAGCGTCACCATAGATAATGGAGATAATGATCGATGTAATCATATTTCGCACATTTTAACAGAATCATGAGGAAACTTAGAACTGAGACACTTTCTGTTCTTATCATGATTGAGCACGATTAAATCAATGTATTTCTTCCATCCTTTTCTCTCTTTTTTTATAGTTTAAAGTCCTGTCCGTGTCATAATTTGCCTGTACATGAAATTGAGAGAATGTTTTTGTATCTCAGCCCTGAAGTGTAAGATTTGATAGCTTAATTATGTGTCCATTTGTTCATTAATGTACAGCCAATTTCAGACCCAATAAATTGACGGTAACTGCCAGCATTGATGAAGAAGTACGTCTCGTCATGAACACAATGGGAACTGGTTCAGGCTTACCCGTCTGGATGCTCAACGGTCAGAGTGATCTTTCCGCTTCCGTGCAGGGTAATGAGTTGTACATCAGCAAGGCAAGCGAATCCATGGCTGGTGTATATCAATACTACTACGGCAATGCGAAAGAACAAGCAGGAATCGTCAGACTGATAGTTCGAGGTATTAAAATAGGCCGACAGCATATAGAGAGAAACTGCTCACTGTCACAAAAACAGCGAGCCATGACCTTGCTAAATATCATCTTTTACTTATTACACTGCTTTTCGAATCAAAATTATTTATATTCTCCCACTGACATTGGATAATTGCGTTCTTTTTAAAGGTAGTAAGAGTTGTATGTTCCTTCTAGACAAAGGTTCACTGGCATCTCCTGTCACATTGTAACTGATACCAGTAAAGTGCAATTTCCACTTGATTATTTCCCGTGTTTACACTACAACGATTGGAGTGTTTCTATGGTTTCTAATTGTTATTTAATTTTCCTTTTCATATCTTCAAAGCTGCAATCCGAAAACATTTTAAAGCGCTGTATCGGACTTCACAGGAAAAGCACACAACGGCCTACTTGGAAGGAATTCTTAATTGTAATTAATTTCTTATAAATGGAAATATAGCTGAAAATTACATTGTCTTAAAAAAGGATGGGTGATACCCTCCTTAGCACTAATCATCTTTCAAATTTTAAAACCAGGTTGCTTAGATAACCTCTGGGGGCCAAATTGTAAGTTTACCTGTCCGACATGCTACAATGGAGGAATCTGCGACGACATTAAGGGGCGTTGTGTTTGTCCGCCTGGATTTATGGACGATCATTGTGAAATGGGTGAGTTTATTTTGAATGTCTTTGTGTATTTTAGGAGCGCATCTTTGCAGTGCTAGCCACGGGCCGCTATAACGTTGTTATAGTTAATATAGTGTATTTTAAACACTTATTTTTCTAGCTATAGGATGGTCTAAGCCAGGACCGTTTATAGTCGCGTTAATCTGCACAAACAATCAGAATTCCATCTTACGACTACAACTGTAACTTTGTTGCTGTTCCACATACCAATACCCTGCACGGTCAATGGAGAATCAGGCCTGTGTTTCCTAAAAAAACCCACAAAAATATGCAAATTAGATGTTGTCCAAATATAAACAGTACGGATCAGAAGGTTGTATTTTTTCCGCGAACCTCGCACTGAGTGTGATATTACGTGCCCCAATGCATTTACAAAATCATGAATTATTCGTTTATATAACACCTTGTCCATATCACACTAATAATTTCCAATGACCGGCAACTCAGGAAGGCCCAAAAATGAATGTATCAATTAGGCCAAGAATAACCATCCCGCGTATTCAAACGCTCGCCATGATTCGACCACACATGAATCTATTTGCTTTTGTTTGAAACTCTGCAGGGTCTATACCAAATCTACATTAGATCGAGAACGTTGATAGGCCGTTATGAAATGTTAGTAGATCTATGTAATAGATGTAATACCAATCAGATCGATCTCTCACGTTAGAGACTAGGGCCCGAATTCACGAAGGTGGTCATGGTGGTACAATTGAAACCATGGTTCAAACCATGGACATGATTATGGAGCGCCAAGTGTCGCATGGCCCATTTCGTTATACGAAATCAGTTATTTCGTCAACGAAATGTTCATTTCGAAATGTCATTTCGTTACGAAATGACTGATTTCGTAACGAAATAAGCCATGCAACACTTGGGGCTCCATGGTTCAAACCATGATTTCAATTGTACCACCTTCGTGAATTCGGACCTATAGGTCTAGACTATGTCTTTTTCCGACAATGATTTTGTATAAAAACACAGACAAATCAAATTACGGTTTCTCAACCTGAAGTGAAGGCTTAAATTGAGATCACTGTGCTCCATGTAGCAGATCCACAGCCGCAATACGTAATAGTGTACATGCGTACATACAAGTACTTAACACAGAGAAATTTAGATATCGATCACACAATCACGATTGCATGCAGATCGTGGATTCCCAAATGTACTATATCACGCTAGATAGTAAGCCTTTGCACAGCTGCTCGTAGATAGCTAGTAAAACTACACCCTTTTCGTGCTCTGCACAATCATATTGCAAGAAACTTTATTTGAGGGATATAATATATTATAAAATGGGTTCAAGAATGTAGCCAATAGGAAGCGCTGGAATGAGTCACGTGGGCGTTGTTTATTTTAGTCCCATTGCACTTGCGTGTTATCCTATGGTAAATTGCCGATCGTCTGTGCGCGCGGCTCCTTTGAATTGCATGCAGTGCTTATATGCAAAGGTTGATATCGCGATATCGATTGCCAGCGAAACGAACGAAAAAAAAAAATGGCTGCCTCCAGCTCGGATCCGCTGCAGGCGCAGTTTGAACTGTAGAATGACGAGGAATTGGATGAATTAATCAATGGAACTGATTCGGCGAGCACGAAGCGATCTCTGAAATTCGGATGGCAAAGATTTGAGGCCTTTGTGAAATTTACCAAGACTTCATTGACGGATATTTCCCGTGAAAATTTGGATCAGCTACTGTCAGCAAAACGTAGTACAGTTGTATTCAGACAATCAGGTATGCAGCAACAGTTACAGTACAGGACAGTACAGTGTTACTGTTAGATCTACTGTTAGTAGTATTCAGACAATCAGGTATGCAGTACAGTACAGTACAGTGTTAGATCTACTGTTACAGGTGAAGAATATAATCATAGACCCATTTTATAAAACAAATGATGCACAGGATTATTTCGTGGCGTTAGTGTGCGCCTTGTGCATGTTGCATCACTATCAATACTCTCGAGTGCGCCGCACCTTCACTAACGCACTCTATCCTGTGCATCATTTGTATAAGATACACAATGTGCCTACGCCTCCGTTGCGTGGCATGGCTGCAGCGTATTTATGCGCAGTGTGTATGAAGCGCTAGCACGCTCGTAGCAATACACATATTACATGTGTGTACTGCAAGTTTTGTCGTCGTATTAGTACAAGTGTCAGTACAACCCAACGGAAACGCTGGACGACGGCTGTACATACGCCATGACTGCGCAGTAGTGCAAAATAGTTATATTTACCGTGTATTATAACAAAATTTATGCACGTCACGTGGTATCAATCTGGCCAGTCACAAATGTTGCTATTGATGACACAATTTCTTACATAAAATTATATACATGGGCAGACAGATCGAGCGGGAGGATACACAAAATGATCCATCAGCAAGGAGTGATGGGTAATCGACTGATGTTTTTGAGTCTGGAGACAAGATTAGAGCTTTATGCATTTCAATCCATATAATTAGAATGTTCTGTATACTACTAACAACAAAAAAACTGGTGTATTATAATGGGCTTACTCAAAGTGCTTTGAGACAAGTAAGTGCCTTCATTTTCACATTCCCGCCTATAGGAAGGAGTTTTTTTTTTCTCATAATCGTCTGCGAGCCTATTATATCCATATAATTATAATGTGTGTGTGTGTGTGTGTGTGTATGATTAAGTCATTACAGAAGCACTCATAGGGAGACTGTATTTCTCTTCCGTCGATTCTCCCTCAAAAAAAAAAGTAAACTGAGGAGTTTATTTACAGATGTATTCCTCCTCTTTTTCTTGCTATCAAAATGAAATAATTGTCAATAATTATAAAACGACTATTTCTATCTACAAAAATTCCAATTATAGAACATTTACTGCCTGCAGATTCCGCAAGATACATGCCTTCAGACATAGTTGAGACGCATTGTCATTGCGAATGCAAATCTATCTGATATAATTATGGACCTACTAGACACATGGACTGATCCGACCTGCATCGCCGCGGCTTGATTATGTGTATCTTGATGAGCACATTCAGACGTTTGGACAATGACGATTGTGTAATCGTTCATCGTCACTGACAAAAGAACCGTTTACCTCACTTCGGTTTTATTTTGCTGAGGTGCCTATTCAGACCTAACTGCCTTTGGAAAATCGACAATGGGGAGTAGCAAACCTAAAATCACGACAAATTGCGTGTCACAAAATTAGTAATTACTGAAGTGGAAGCTTGTGGAGACGCATGTAACGCTTAATGGTAAGACATTCACGTCGTCTGCCAATACTGCCCATGTTAACTCTGAAACAATGTGCGAAAAACGGGAAAAATAATATAGATTACAAATTACAACCAACCTTCCGAAATACTTGCTTTCTCTCGTAAAGTACGTGCATTTCGCAAATGAAATTAACTAAGCGATGATTTCCCAATGTATACTACAACTGCACATGCTCTTTTTTTCTTCATTTAAGAGAGTTGTCATTTTCATGTAGTTTTTAGATATCTCAAAGTGCCGTCTTGTTTAACTCAAGGCTGGCTGTCGGTGATGCACGATGAGATCAAAGCAAGAAAACATCTTTAGAATGTTATTTTGACACTTTTCACAGAAACAATTTTATTGCAGCAGAGACATCGAATCGTTTTTAATGATTGTGGAGGGCACGTGGGATATTTTGCTCCCACATTTTCTGATGCCACTTCTGGGGATAATTGGTTGACAAAAAAAAAAAACCACGGAAAAAAGGCTTTACATTTTGGAGAAACACTTGTTTACTGACATCACCTGAAAGGCAGCAAAACAAAGCAAAAAAAAAAAAGTTTCATCCTATATTTCCTGCAACAATGTGTCTGTGTGTGAGGGGGGGGGGGGGACCCTATGAAATGTAGAGTCTCCAGCAAAGTGGTAGCCCCCCACCCCCACCACCTTCGCAGTTGCGCCGACCAACTTTCTACGTCTTGTAGTCCTATAAAGGCTACATTAAATTGTGCTTGCTTTTTATTACTGTACCTGCTGATTTTTCAGTTCAGCACCCTTTCCATGCAATGAAGGTATTATAGCATACTATGATACCATGGATACCATCCGGCAATCGAAAAAGTTCGATAAATTCCAGTAACGTCATTCTCACTCATAAACACCGTCGAACACTAAAGTCAGTGACATTTTACTTATACATAGTGACGTCACTTGTCCCGTCAACAACGCGAAATTAGTGATGAGTTTAACCACACATCTAAAGCCAGTGCACGATAATACTGCTGACGCACTTGTAGTTGTAGTGTGTAATGTTTACTGAGGTATGCTACGGGGTTTCATTATGTTTTAAAACATCATGATAAAATTATTTCATTTTGACGATCAGAATGGCGATCAGTCTCGGCCACTGACTTTTTTTTCTGATGCTCTCTTTATTTCCCTTACCAGGAACGCTACGAATTCTGTTTCGATGTCGTCGAGGCCTACAGAGATTCTGTGCAAACCTATGCCAACTTCATGTAAACCCTCGTCTTGAAAGTCTATGACACATTCAGGAAAACAAACACGCGCCTGAAAACCCTAGAACATCCATCTCTCATCAACTTTGTTTTTGTTTTTGTTTTTCACTCTGGTTAATAAGCCAGTTCGTTGTTCCACTTTGCGCATGAGCAGAAACAAGGTCATTCGGACCAACAGGCATAATGGTTTTTAAATTCACTAGGATAAGCATCTGTAATGTAATGATTATTCATGACATACTTATAAATGCTGCTTGCCAGCACATCCACCTGACAGCAAAAGTGGTATTTGGCAATATCAGTAGAAACAGATTTCAATACATTCAATGCAAAATAATGAAATGGATGCTTTCCCAAGTGTAAATTGACGGATCGTTCTGCTCATCTGGTCTACGCAACTCTATTCTTTGTTTGAACAGGATTGTGAATCCCATAAATTGTTATGTAAAGCTTATGCATTATGTCGCTCTAAAACGAGTTAAGTGCCCCTAACCGACTGAGAAAAGAGAAAGGTCATTCGTACCAATGCGCCCATGAACTAACTCCGAACTAGCTTATTTGCTCCTCCTAAACAAGGACTTCTTTATCCTAGCCCGTTCGTCGTTCATTATAAAATAATACAGAGTAATTGTAGAGTTATGCACGAAGGAGAATTGGGGACATTTCAAAGCGTTGACTTGCAAGAAGAAGCATGAATATGCGATATCAAGGCAGGTACCAAGACAAACAACAACAACAACAACAACAACAACAACAACAACAACAACAACTAGACACAGGAATTCATTAACGTAAAAGAAAACGCAGTACCCACTCTTATACCAATGATAAGAACCATGGTACTGTCTGTCGGGCGAAAGCTCGGTAGTCTTGGTAGTCTAGTGGATACGACGCCTGTCTAGTGATTAGGAGATTGTTGGTTTGTGTCCAATTGTATACCCATTATTTTTTTTTCATGATGGCTCTTACTCAAACACTGAACAATTTGTGCTTATTTACATCGATATAGGGCAATTTGTTAATCAGTTGCAATAACAACAACTCGACGCGTGAACTCATTAGTTTCAGTCAAGACCTTAATGTCAATGATGTTTTTGGTTACTCCCATGCTTTGATCGTTTCTGAAAGCGAGCCAAAAATATTGTTAAAAATGTACCATTTCCCAGGCAGCAAAATGCCGATGTTCCTTAGCCGTTTCCGTGCAAAAAAAAAAAAAAAAAAAAAGTATGACAAGTTGGACCATATGCGTATCTTAGTTCGGTGTTTTCTTTGTACCACAAAATGAATAGGAAGCCCTGGAGGAAGATTTGATGACCATTGTCAATATGACATAGTCGAAACATGCGAATCTTTTTTAGCCAGAATTAATGTTGCTCGACAACTCAAGCTCCTCCATCAGCAGATCACCATTCGCGACTCGTCAGGAGATGGCAGCAAACTTCCTCATTTCGATATTGTTCATCTAGAAGGATAACGCAAGGAGCCTTGAAGTGGAAATTCAACTGGGTATTGAATATCCTGGTATAGAAGTACATCGAAGTACACTACAAGAAATACGAAAATTTTGTCGATTATAATTTCAAAGAGCTAGGACCCTGATGAACAAGAACAGTACATTATAAAGGATACAATTATGATTATAAATAAAAAGAATGACAAACAAAGCGTGAGCCGTTTTTATCAACCTCTCTCAGACACCCCCCCCCCCCCCCCCCAAATCAGAGCGAAAGCGGAATGAAACGGGGCCTCAGGTAATGACGTCATCCTGACGACGATCCGTGGCCCCAGCTCTCGGCGAGCAGTGTAGTATTGAATATGCAATGGACATCTCAACTGGGATACCCTTTGTCAGAGAGGAGATTCTTATTGGTATTATGATCATTTTCTTTGTTCATGACTATGTTAGTGTTTGATGTAATAATTGCTTTATTTTGCATATCTATAAAGTGTTGAAGGCTGAAACAACCTGCTGAAAATTATTCGTGTCATGGGATAGTGCGCACTGCAATATTAGGTGCTGGTCCTTCCACCATGCCCCTATACGCTGCAGACAGGGTTAATGCACAAAAATGCTGATATCCCATCATTTTATCAGTAAACCTTTTAAAACTAAAAATATACTCTTTGTTAGCCAAGTATAAAATGCTGTGGTTTTCTAGAATTTTTCTACTTAGTATAAACGATATAGTACGCAAATACCTGTAAACTTTATATTACATGAAGAGTGTCATTTTGTTGTTGGATATGATCATTGAAGTATAAACGATTGCACAGTCTTATTGTAACCCTTAAACGTATATACTGTTTCGAAACCGTAGTTTAAGACTCACCTTTCTTACAATCTATGAAATTTGTAACCTTTATATTTTATGCAAAGAATTGTCCTAACGTATAGATTGCAAAAAAAAAACCCCAACAACTTCGTTCTGTGTGCTCATTGAAGGTTGCATGTAGGCAAATATTGCATTGGAATAAGTTTTCTTGCAGTGGCAATACATGCGTTATTCTGATTCTGTTTTGTGTTCAGAATATGGAGATTGTCTGACTCCGAAGAAACATGAAGGATAATGTAAAAAAAAATGCTTAAATTGAGAAAATTCATTAAACAAAACAAGAAATATATTTACTGTGCAAGAGAGAGTTTTTAACTACAGCCTCACATCTTGGGCTGCATGTTCTTTTGTGTATGTATGTTTATCATGAATGAATGCTAAAGCTAGCCTAAATTCGCAGCAGACCTGCGGGATTGCGTGAGTTGAAAAATATTGCATTTACTCATGTAGACACTGCTGTCTGGCTCCAAGCTTAGCGCCCTAGAGCCTTTTTGAGCGAGGTTTATGTAATTTGTGTGAAGCCGAATTGATAGCATGTATTTCTCACAGATTCCTCGCACTATTGGATGAGTGCGTGCTGATCCACATCTCAAAAGTCAATGCTAGATATTCGCAAACTTATTTTAGGTTTCCTTTTCATAATATCTTTATGAAATAATTGTATGCATACGTGTATTTGATTGTATTGCGGTGGTCCGGTGATCCGGCTCTATAAAACTGATTTTGAGCCATCAAATTAATATCCAAAAACTCCATTTACGGTGACTTTGGTGAGTCGATCGGGCAGCAAAATTCGAAACGAAATTCCATATATCCTCTTATTTCGGGTCACTACATATTCTTTTTTCGGGCCACCAAAAATTTCAAGTTGAAAGATTCAAGTGGTAGAGGAAATGTTTATATCGAGCCCTGACGTGTGCATTAAAGATCGATAAAGCAAGTCATCGTATGATACATCACGATTACAACACTCGAATTCATTCAAGTATACAATGTCTGATTTTTATAAATATTTACACATTTCATTGCTAGTGAAGTTCGTATTATGCCCTATGAAATGTAATATTGTAACAATATTGTCGTGAAAGAACGATTGAAAAAACATTTTTACTTCAGCAAAGATCACATCAGTGTGAATACTTTAGATAACGAAACGGTCACAGGTTAGGGTCACAGTTTCTTTATCCTGATTTGTACATGTAATGTGTTATGCACCTTAAAGTTTGAGGAGTATTTCACTGGTCCTTTAAGACGGTTTGCTTGTATTGATGTTCATTGTTTTAATCATTGACTCTCGTGAAGAGACGCGGAGTTCTGTTTACGCCAAGGGTACTGACATTACTAGGTATATTAATAAAATGTCTCGTTAACTTGATGTTTATACAGATGGTCCAAAAGGCAGTCTTTTTAGAAAAGTATCTTTGATTAGCCAGTGTGATTAGTTTTAGGGCCCAAAAAATGGTATTGATGACTAATTATGCATATCAATAATACCCAGATCTTGAAGGGATCGAATAGTTTTGGTCGAGACCAGGATAGTAACCAGCATGTAATTTCAAGGATTCAACGTTAAGTTGATGAAAATTGGTCTTGACATGGCTGGAATATCAAAAAAAAAAAAAAAAACCCGATTCTTTAAAAATTTTCTTTTAGGATCTCTTTGTTTAGCTTGTTTCTGGATATCTCGGTCATTTCAAAACCGATTTTCATCAAATAAACTTTATGATAATTTTCCGTGGAATTTCATAGAGTGATTTCTGAATATCTCGCAAAATGTTGCAAGCTAAATCCTCACCTCAACCAGTACTGTACAGTCCCTTTAAAAGTTTAAAGGGATAACTTAATCCAGTACAGAAGTAGAGTAAGATATGATGAAAATGGTGGAAGTTAATAGACATGTTTTTAATAATACAATACAGGTATAAAAATGCTATCAGGGCCATACTCTCTGGTAGGATGGATTGCGCACATTGTAATCCTAGAAATATTTTTCGGCTAATACTGTTTCCGTCATTGTCTCCACACCGAGACGTGTGCAAATAAGTACGCAATGCTTAAAGCTGAATCAAATGAAGTATCAAAAGTGTGTTTAGAAATATTTGTGGCTGAAACTGTTTACTGAATTGTCTCCACACCGAGCCGTGTGTGAGCAAGTGTACAATGCCTTGATAGCTGAATAAATATGAATTGTGTTTGTTTTCCCGTACGTTGTCTTTGTAATCGTGATCAGTCGAGTTCATTGAAAGTAACGTAGAGGATAAATAGAGAGACTGAGTGCTGCTGATGACACGAGACTTACAACCATCAATGTGTGGTCAAGTGGTCGACTCACCCAGCAGCCTTTGCGATCATTTTCGAGTGGGCTTGCTGCAACGAGGGACCTCAAGTAGGCAGCAATAAATGATCATTGCATCTGTCTCTCTGGACGGACCAGCCCTCTTTTTTTATTTTATACGGAAAATCAAATTAATGGTAACATTGCTAACGATTTAAAAAAAAAAGGTTTTTTTTATGTGTGTCATTCTAATGTAAGAAGCATTTCGACAAAAATTTGACCCATTATCATCTCTTCTTTTTTTCTTTTTCTCTTGTGAGAAATGCAGATTTCATTACTCAGCAGTCGATTTAACTAAAACATGACGTAAAGTTTGATGTCATTACAAATGTGGCCCTGCATCACAAAACCAACAGAAAGTCGTCAGCTATGAATTTTTAGTGTAAGGCAGATTCTGAAAGAGCAGACTATAAGATTTGAAATGATGTATAACTCCATCGAAATCTAAATACTGGAAAGAAAGCACACACTCTGGAAAAGTGTGAACTGAGAAAAGAGGCTCTGAAGTAGAGGATCTATTCAAGCGCTTGATCTTTACCAAACCGCCCTAGCTGTGCGATAAATGGGACCAAAAAAAAAATAAGATGTAAACCACCGGAGCAACAACATAGGAGGGATTATCAGATTAAGCTGAAATTGAGCATGCTCTGTTGACACATTTTCCATGATTAATGCCAACTTCCAAAGCAGAAGCATCATCCTTTCAAAAATTATCAGGACCAAAAGTGAAGAGCGTTAAAGGATTTTCAAGAAATGAAAAGGGGCCTCTCCATAAGACGTACCTGATCTCACTACTCTGAAAAAAAAAGGCTGCAGAAAAAAAAAAAACTGCTAAAAACACACTTTCCCGTTCATTTTATGATCCAAAACTTTGGAACAATGTGAATGAGAACAGATCTTTCCGAGAATATGTAAAACTCAAGATTGACTTAGTTGACCTGTTTTACCTCTTTTGGGTCCTCACGTAAAATCAGTGGGTGCCCCTTTTTGTTCGTTTTGTGATACACGGTCACAAAATGATGCAAATGATTTTTAGGGCTGTCTCTATGACGGAAGTGGATGGTGTTTTGTTTTTACTTTGTTTTCTCTTTGTTGTGTGTGCGTATACGTGTGTCTTTGTGTGTGCTTGTGCACGCATACATGTTCAGGTGCACTTGCGTGCGAGTGCTGTGTGTATGTGTAAGTGACTGATTGTGATTTTTCTTTTCTAAAGACGTACTACACATGTATCTGCTTTTCTGTTGGTTACGCCGCACATAATTTTGAATATCAAATATGAACGTGACGTACTGTAGACTGATTTAAACCCTTTCTGTATCGTGAAATATCATTTAAAGTCTGCATACACTGAACTTTTAAATCTTTGTTACTATTCATTGACTTTTAGACGTATGTTACAAATGTGATTTGAGTGGAAATTCATAAATAAAATGATATGAAAAGTGGACACGTAAGACAAGGTATCAGATTGTCATTTTCCCAAAAACTTATACAAACTAGTATCGATTCAAAGTTATATGAGCTAGTTGCACGCTAATACTATAGGTATGACCACGAAAAATCTTAAATTCATCTTTAGATTCCTCAATTTTATTTTGATGCATCATTTTATACATCTGTCATTTGCTATGCAAATGCTCATTGATGGCATTTTGTTTTTATGCAGTTCCAAATTATACGATCAAACTGCTAAGAGTGTATTTGACGATTTACTCAAAATAGCCTCTACATAATCATCTGTCTTGTGTCACCTGTACAAACTCCCCATGCAAATTCATATAGTGTACCATGACCATTATGTTTCCATCTTGATGGGATGATTGATGATTGTCAAACAATGACTCTATCGTCTTGCGTGTCAATCAGAAGGTCCAGTACGTCTATCCATATATTATCTATTATGTATATATATATATATATATATATATATATATATATATATATATATATATATATATATATATAAAATACGTTATGATCCATCGACATAAAAGTTAAATGAGAACGGTAGAAAATATTTAAGGAAGATCGCTGGACTGTCAGTAATTGCACGTATCCCCTCAATGCCATCTCGGCTTGCAGCACTGGTAAGTTAAAGGGGAATTCCGTACCAGTCAAAAACTTTTTACAAAAGTTTTACAAGAACAATATGATGAAAATTTGATTTGGAATTGCATAAAGATTATGACACGTGAATTTGTTAACACTTGCTTCTTCTTCTTTTTTTTGACAAACACTTCTCGGGTAGATGAAATGAATAGATTATGAAAATAAGTGAGTTGATCATGGTATTACATTGTATCTCGAAATTTTCAATTAATTGTGAACAAAAAATAAAAAGATACTGAGGCAAATTCAATTTTCCGGCTGTGAAAGTGTGAAATTCTTTCTGGGTGAATAACTTCAAAATAAAGATCAGTCAGATGAATAAAGATTTGAGGCAGGGTTGAACTATTTTGAGCAAACACACTGGAAGTATTCCCGCTAAAAGCAGCTTGTGCATGGGAAACAAATACGCGAAATATCTTTCGCCATTCCCATGAAATGTGAAAGGGCCTGATTGCGTCTAGTGATGAAGTTTCATTTAACAATTATGTGAAATGTCATGTGAAGTCATGTAAATCGTGACTGACAAGCTGATTGAAAAGGACTTGCATACACAAGTGTATACACAAGCAAACAAAGAAACCGACAAACCTTTGTACTTGTCAAGAGATGATGGTATTAATAAAAAAAAACGTGCGCATTACAATTCCTTGCAATGCACCGCGTTTCATTAATACTTCAGATTACTGTGCCTTTGCTGTATACATGGCAATGTATAATCATATCAGTAATATTGTGAAAGGATTGATAAATGTTATCTGCCCCAATGATTTCAGGAGTAGGTCTGTTTGTGTTTATTAATTGTTATATGCTTCTTTGATGATAGATCAGTGTTAGTGTATGGGTTCCATGACATTCATCCCTGCGACAATTGCTCTCATGTTATATCTGCACGCTCAGCCGAATATTCTACCCACAAACGTAACTCTAACTTTATTCCTGATCCTAAGGCTGGGTTCACGTGGAAATTTACTATTTGGGTATACGGCGCACGTTTTCGAGGACACGCGATTAGCTTGAATCGAACAATAGGGTTTCCTAATATCGGGTAACATAAGAGGGCACTATTAGAAAACGCCATATAGTTGCGTATAGTATAGTATAGTATAGTATAGTATAGTATAGAGGGAATCGTGCTTGTTCGATTTTCATGCGGCGTATACTATCCCGTTCGGGTGCAGCAGCTGGTGTTCTGAATGTATGCCTTAGTATAAATAAGGTAAGTTACAAATTATAGTATTCTTGGTACTCATTTTTAATCATTATTATTAAAATAATTTGAAAATAATGTGAAAATAGATTCAATTCAAGAAAATATTGTTTATATAATTATTTCTTTATTATTTCACTTTTGCCATAAATTCACAGAGCTGGGATGGGGGAGTAGAATTAAGCTACCCCCCCCCCCCCCCCACTATGAAAAAAAAAATGACGTCATCTAGAGGGGTCCGGGAGGCCGTCTACGTACAATGTAAACTCCGTAAACTCCGTAAACCCCTCCCTTTAAGGATGGGGGACTCACCACCACCTCTCAAGGGTGTACAGCTCTGTCATCCGGAGATTTCCTTGACGACTGAATCCGAACAATAACGTCGGTAATGCGTCTGTGTCGATTGGCAACCACACCTTGCCATTTGAAAAAAAAAAAACAAATTTCATATATTTTATATTCTATATGACAAGCATAAAAACGAAATGCAACATTTTATCATGGTGAATGGTATATCATTGAAACAAAAAGAAAGTATCAAATTTCTCATAATATATCTAAATAAGAATAAGAAATGGAACACGCATATGCAATATATGTATCTGATAAAGTGTATTGTAACGTTGGTATACTCCATTAGCAATGATTAATCCACGGGGGAGTGGGGGTTCTACACTGGCCCACGGACTACATAAGCTTAAGTAGAATGTCCCTAAGCCTTGCTAAGGACATAGTTTTATATATATTTCCTTGATATTATCGTACTGTTCATATTGCACATTGTATGAGCAACTTAAAAAAGTCATATTGATAGTATATCACTTCTGAAAAAAAAACAACAACAAAGCAGTGCGATATGCACCAACTCAAATTATCGATACCATTCAGATCCTTTATTCGCAGAAATGAAAAGAGTCAAGTTAAATGAGACCATTTTTTTTTTTTTTTTTTTGCAAAACTCACTCTTTATGTTTCGGTTACATAATGGTCAGTTGCCATCCTCTTTTTTCTCATTATTACAATTAAGAAGGATATACATTCTTATCTCGCAAGACAAATTTCATGATTATAATCCTAAAACGGTGATGCTCTCAAGTCTATCAAACACACTGGGACCGATGTTTGGAACTTTCCACCTTCTAAAAGTCGAAGTTTAAAGTCCATGTACTCTTTCAGGAAAACTTTAAAAGAAATGTTGTTCCTTGATGGATATCAGTTATTTCATTGCCATTGTTAGTGTATTATACATGAAATTCTTTCGTAGAAATAGCGAAGCGTTTAATCTATTAACCCTAACTAGGCCGGGGGGGGGGGGCCTCCGAGCCCCCCCCCCCCCCCCCCCCCCTCGACGTTTCGCGCGATGTATCGCTAACGCGAAAAGCTAGCGCCGCGACGTTTCATGATTTTTTTCTTTCGAGTCTCCCGCATCTTTTGACACCAAATTTGCAATGATGCCCGGGCGCGCGGTTCCGAAGTTGCGCATAAATATGTACATGCATGTCAGACCAAAAATTGCTCAAAAACGTGAATTCGTGTACAATTTCAAGGCAAACTGTGCTTGCAGGCAAATTTCATAAAAGCATGATTATTTTGGGGTTTTAATGATTAAAATCAATTAATAACATACTTTTTTTTTTGTTCGGAACAATGTCGCGGACAAGTTTCATCGAAAAAAACAATGAAGAACATAAAGTCGAAAAAACAATGAAATACATAAGAAATTCAAAAAACAATACAATACTTAGGAAATTTTTCAGATGGCACAATTTTTTTCTCTTATATTTGCTCAGGACACTAAAAATAATATTTACACAAAAAACGTGCCCATTTTGAGCTTTATTTAGTGATTTATACCATATTGTTTGATTTCATGCATCATTATGCATAAATTAGTATAATTAAGCATAAATGATAATTTTTAAAAACATTTAACTTCATGGTGCTTTAGATTACGTCATAGGCAATGTGTGTGCGAATTTTCTGAATAGCCCGGCCTAGTTAGGGTTAATCAATCATGTAACCGTCTATGAATTTTTTACTGCTCACATGTACCTCGGTGAGAAAAACATTTTGTCATGCCTTACTGATCAGCGATCCAGGTGAATCTACTTTGTGTAAACCTTAAAGGGATGGTACAGTATTGGTGGAGATGAGAATTGGGCTTATGATATAACAGGGTATACCATTTTAAGAGGAATTCAAAGTTTATTCGATGAAAATCGGGTTTGGAATAAATGAAACATCCAAAAACAAAGTAAAACAAAGCGATCGTAATAAAGTGTGGGTCCCACACTTTTATACTAGAATCGCTCTTTGTGGGGTATTTCAGCCATTTCAAAACCAGTTTTCATCAAATAAACGTTGAATTCCTCGTAGAATTACATGCTCTTTCATAATAGGTTTCTCATTATCTCACCAACAAATGTTAGAAACCTGAAATTAGTTCTCAACCAAAACTATACGATCCCTTTAATAGTGAAAGCAGACAGACCTCTTCTTTCTCTTTCTCCTTTATACTATCATATCTCTATGCAAGTTATCCCTCCGTCCTATTTTCTTTGGGTATTATATGTCTTATGTGTATTGTGTACGGAGGCTGCATGCAAATCAAGCCTCTAGCCCCACTGCATTATTCATAATTGAGTATATGAATATAAGAACGACCCAAGTCCAATTTTTGGCCAAATTCAGTTTTTCATGGGAAATTGTAGCTTATCCATGGACTCATCTTGTGTGTAAATGATAAATCTTAATTACCCCCGGAAGTGCCTAAAATGAATGAGTTAAATCTTATATCAATGTAAGAATGAAGGACTTGGGTCATTCTTACATTCATATAATAGCGCCCTCTGTCATCCTTCTCCCATCTCTATAGCAGAATATCATGTATATGAATCAAAGAACGACCCAAGTCCATATGAATCAAAGAACGACCCAAGTCCACCACACAAAATGGCCTCTCCACAATTAATGTAAATGCTAATTGTCATAATGATATATGTTCTAATTTGTATATACAATGTTACCTTCCCATCACAGTTAAATAGAATATTATTGGACAAATAAAAAAGATATGAAGTTTTTTTTAGTTTACTCGAAATGATCCTCCATGGACTTGGGTCGTTCTTATATTCATATACTCAATTGTATTGCTGATACGTTTTGCTGTAGATTGTGTAAAAGCAATGAAGAAAAAAATGTATGCAACAAATATACATATTTCTAAGTATAGTTCCACTTGTTCATTTTGACTCCAATTAAGCAAGTAAATTCAACAACAACAACAAACAGAGCGGTGGAAATTCCACCTGATAAGAACAATTTCATATTCTTAAAAAAAAAAGTGTTTTCTTACAAATCTTCTCAGAATATTTTTGGTACAACATTGAGATAGATATTATGCACATTCGATGAGACTTTTCAAAAGTTTCAGGCCTAATTGTCAGGAAAAACAAATATCTATATTATAATTGTTCATTTACATTTAATATAAGAAACCATGATGTAGTCTTGACATTGTAGAGAAATTTATTAGGTCAACGCCGCTTCTATCGGGCGAGATATTATCAAAAAAAAAGATACTTAATTAATTAGATACAGTTATGCCGTCTTACGTCATTATGTTAGGTTCAGGCAAGCTTATCGGACAGTGAGGTTAGGTTTTACTCGATTAATTAAGTTCAAACCGAACATGAAACTTCTACTCTTTTGTTCGTCTGGTTTTAATCAATTGTTTTTATCAATCTATTATCAATTTGGATATTGTTCAAGTAATGATGCTAGGTTTTTTTTTTTCTATTGCCATGCATCAAAATGGAACTGCAGCTGAACTAACTGACCTTGGCTTATTATGTAGGCGTGTAGGTAAACAAATACGGGGCTACTACGAAGAAAAGACAAATCAGTGATATTTTCGATGTCAGTCTACACACGACTGTAATGACATGATAGTTACTAGCAGGAGGAAGTGGTAAAGAAAAATCTACAACTGCAATTGTTTTCTTCCATACGAAATAACAAGCAGAGCATCCTCGAGTTCAATAGTTGTGCAAACACGGTGTATAAGATGTTTGCATTTTAAACCCTAAGAGTAGAATAGGCTAATCCCAGATTTCAACTGAGGCAGGTTAATTTACCATCATAACGGTGTGCCCTTTGAACGGGCGTCTTGGGATTGAAACATCATGAGTTGCTTGTTCTTATCACCGTAAAACAAACTGATAAGCTACCACAGAGTGCTATACTGACCGTTGAACCAGGAAATTAAAGTTAAAAAATGGTCCACCTTGCTTGCAGTTACATGAGACAGCACAAGAAATGCAGGAATGACAGAGAAGACAATCATTTTCATATGTGCGTGATCCTTTTCTTTCGGTCGCATGGAGTAATTCTTATTGGAGAGAAATTACAGTATTCCGTTCAGAACGTAGAGTCATTGGATGGGCCACAAGAATGGAACTACGATCCCGAATGCTAGCGCTTCGATGTGCAATCATCATCGCCATGAACATGGCAGTTTGCGGTAAGTTCTGTGACGTTAATTTGGCGCAGTAAGCTGGGGATAGCGTAATATCATATTTTTACGTTGACACGTTTTGTGAGGATTGAATTGCACTGAACTAGAGGTGACGGGTGAGAGTGTCGAAATCGCACAAAAAGAGCAAATCAGAACGAAAGCAAAGGTATCATGAAATACAACATGTCTATGCTTGTGCGTATTTTTTTAATGATAGAATAGCACCATTTTGGATAGTACGTGTAATAAGATTTAGAGTAACATGATAAATATACATGAAGTATATACACATGAGACGCAATGAAGTATTGCCTATGGTCTGCGTGAAGAATTTTTTTTTTAGCCAGTCGATCATGCACTTGTCCTCAACATAATATGTGTTATCCAAATTGATAAAGATGTTGAATGGCTTCTTATATACATTGTGATACGTTACAGCACATCTGTAATATAATTTACCCAACTTCCACATTAATATATTATGATGAAGACATTACACAACCTATCTGAAGTCCAAACCGTCGAAATTCGCTGAGCTATACGACGAGTTCTGTGAGAAGGGCAGTGAAATTAATAAATTCTTGTCAGGACTAAATCACAACTGTCCTGATATCCTGATTGTGCACAGGATTGTTGTTCATATCAGATTTCATGAAGATGACGCCATCATTGATCCTTATATGAGCCTCATATATTTAATTTCTGACTTTTAGCGTACAATGACTCTCAATTTTTTTTAGTTATATACAAGTAGTTATCTTAATCAGGATATGCTTTCACAGGAATAGGAGGAAACTTGACCATCTGAAAACATTTTAAAAAATGCATGAGTACACATAGTGGAGGAGGAGATGGCATACATGACGAAATCAGTTGTCGCTCAGAGTTATTTTTTTCATAATGTTACTATGTGTGTGAAGATACCTTTCGCTACTTCTTGTTTTCAGATGAAGGTTGCTCTTATAAAATAATGTTCAATATAAATTTAGTATAACCTGGCAAATTGATTTCATTCCAAATTCGGGCTTTATCCTTCATAAGAGGATAAGAAAAAAAAAACCAGTTTACTTGTCTCAGAAATAGATTGACACCCTTACATGACAGTGAATTTGGAACCCTCAAATTTCATACATTTCACTCAATTTTGCTTTACAATAATCATGTCATTGTCTTATGCGACTATCGCGCAGTGTGTGTAATATTACACTATGCATTTGTAACTTCGTCCTTGTGAGGCGTAACAGGAAGGTAAAAGAATATCTGAAATCAAAGCTCGTCAGTTTGGTTAATTGTTGTTGGGTGTTTCTTTTTTTCTTTTTTGTTAACCTTAACAATTAAATGTTGCTCCAAAGTCACGAGGGATGCACGGTGAACGAAGACGGACAGACAGAATATCATCTATTAGAGATAATGAAGAATTGCATCAAGCAGAACAATCGAATGACAGATATAGGATTAGTATCAGATTCAGCGTCGCGTCAGTAAATATCCACTCTTGATAACAATAATAATACTAATAATAATATTTGCATTTATAAGGCTCTTCATACTGGCGTTTCAAAGCACACTAGTGCTATTCATACAGAATTCTAGAAAACACAATAACATTGACAAAACTAGCATATTAACAGTAACATAAAAAGAAGAAAAATGTGTATATGATACAATGACACAATAATTGATAACTGACTGTGTGCGCCTCCATATCTTGGTGATATCAATAACTAGAATCATTTATCACTATGCAAAGGTAGGACAAAGTTTAATAAATACCCAAATGGGCTTCTATTGCATGAACTATTCATATTTATTTATAGGACAGTTATCCGGATGAGCATAGCTAAAGGTGGATATTATAGATATTCATTTTTAGATGCAAGGGACACTTTTGGAGATATTTTTGGCTATATAGGGTGGTTTGCACAAGGTCTGTAAAATGTGGTAGGGATTCAAATAAAAAAAAAAACACTTACAAAATATGCAATCATCATGTCCGCCATTTTTTTCTGTCTCAGATGTGTATTATCTTTCTGCTGTCTAATCTGTGTAATTACAGTTAAGTAAGTATTCTCTAATTCTATTTCCTCGAACTCCCCGCCATTCTGTTAAACATGTTCCGCTCTAACTCAGCTATTCATAGTTATCCAATACAACCAAAACCTTTACAAACGTGCGCTTTACTAAATCGAAGAATAGCTCTTGCCCACCAATCCATACGACATGCTGGTCCTCACATCTGGAATTCTCTTTCTCGTGAAATACTACCGTGCCAAACAAAACAAAACAAAACAAAATTTTGTTATGCGTTCATCACGTTGACATATCAACAAGTCTGTTCATGTTACCAGAGTTTATATCACTTTTGTATACCTTTAACCATCATGATATCCCTCTTAATTCTTATTTTCCTCTCGACCTTTCTTCATTCCTCTCTCTTTCTCTTACATCCCTAATTATTGTTTACTAACTTTTTGTGTGTGTAACGTTTCTGTACACAATTTTGTGTACGTTATACCTACTCCGTTCCAGACAAGCTATTCATAGCTAATGACGATCCACACAAAGTGTGTATGACATAATTCCATGTACAAACTATGCGCCTTTTTGCGTGATATGATACAATATGTTTAAACACTTGGTGAATAAATCAAATGAAATCAAATGAGGAAATAATTACGCAGCTTATTTCTATTCAATAAAGGAAGTCATACTTTTCAGGCTTTTTAATCGGCAATGTTCCAACATCTTCGCTATGATATATTTTTTTCTGCATACTTTCAAGAAGATATTCACTAGTATTTTTTACCTATTCTATACCTTTTTATCATTTCGATCTCTGTTCCCCTCCCCCCCCCCCCCCCTCATTGCTTCTGGCTTTCTAGTGGGGAAGATACGCCATGTAGCTTATAAGCATAAGCCGTTAATGTTCTTATATCGTAATCACTAAGTTTGTGGGATCTTTTCTTGATATAAACTTAGCCTTGATTCTTTGTTCCCATTTCTTGCTAACCCCTGGTTTATGTACATCAGCCCCCCCCCCAAAAAAAAAAATGATAATAATAATCAGCAAATTTAATTTGTCTACAGGAACATTCAAAATGAAAGTATCGCCATAATTCATATAGTCCATGAGTCATACGGCCTACGAGTCATAAAGCTTATGGGTTCGAGACTAAGAAAACAAGGCCCACAAGACCGACACATAGGCCTTGAGTTGTATTTAAATGTCGAACTCATGAGCTGTTTTCACCTAATGTCGAACTCATGGGCTACATGACTCGTGGGCTGTATGACTCATAGATCTTTTATAAATATCGAGCTCGTGGGTTGTATGAATCGTGAGTGTCTGTTCCGTGGAATTACCCCGTTTTTACGAGTTATGAAAGACAAACTGTGACCGTGCATCACAAAACGAACAAAAAGTCGCACACAATGCGTGAGGACTGAAAATAAGTGAAATGGGTCAACATGGCCCATCTTGACTTTTTCATGTTTTCTGAAAGAGCAAGTCTTCTTTTACATTATGCTAAAATTTGGGGTCATAAAACGGGCGGTAAAGTGTGTTTTTTAGCAGTTTATCTTGCACATTTTTGGTAGAATAGTGTGATTAGATGTGTCTTTAGAGTCCCTTTTTCATTTCTGAAAAAACCTTGTACACACTCTTCACTTTCAACTCTGATAACTATTGAAAAGATAGTGCTACCGCTTTGAAAATTGGCATTGATTATGAACAGAATGTGTTAATGTGGCATGCCTAATTTCAATTTAATCTGATAATCCCTCCATTGTTGTTGCTCGCGTGGTTTACTTCCTGTTTCTTTTTTTTTTGTCCCATTCATCGCACAGCCAGCACGGTTTGGTAAAGATTAAGTTCTTGAGTAGACACTATACTTCAGAGCCTCTTTTCTCAGTTCACACTTTTCCTGAGTTTGTACTTTCTTTCCCATATTTAGAGAGGTTAGGAGAGTTCATTTGATTTGAGTTATACATCATTTTAAAGCTTAAAAGTCTGCTCTTTCAGAATATGGTCTTAACTAAAAATTCATGCCTGGCGACTTTTTGTTTGTTTTGTGGTGCAGGGTCACTTAATAGGACTTCAGTGTCTACCAACAGACGTAAAATGGAAACAACTCAGAATACACATGAGAATTCAGTGAATGCAGAAAGTGTACTAGAACACAGCCCTCGATTTTGAACAAATTTGTACAGACCATTTAAAAAAAAATAATGATAATGTTGACAGTGACAGTTCAAAAACAATAGGGGATAATCTGAAACCATAACCTGTTTTTATATAGATTTATGTCTTTCATGCACTTTTGTTACATAGTATGACAGGGAACAACATGCATGCAGGCATATTATAGGGGACATTCTGGAACCAGAACCTGATTTGTTTGTTTGTTTGTTTGTTTGTTTGGTTTATTTCTGCATTTTCTTTCTCCGAATACAATTGCAAATGAAAACAAAATGATACAGATACATACAAATCAATACAAAGAAAAATCATTTGCGTAACAACATTCAGTATGAAGTGGCATAATTATGAATCAAAATAACATATTAAGGCATACTGTATCTATTAACAAAGGAGAAATCAATACAGGGGACCGTCATCATAAGCAGAGCTTGACGTGAATGAGGCCCTATCTGAATATGTGATACCAATGTAATACAACACCAATTATATATGTACTCGTAAAACTCTTAATCTTAATGCACAAAACACATTTTGCTACAGAAAAAAAACAGAAAAGAAAAATAGTGACTTGGCGCTTTAAAACAAAAAAAAAACAGCACGCAGCACCATTGACTGCTGCATGGTATAGTAGACAATAAAAGTGTAGGTGTGTGCGAGTGACAGTGCGTCGTGTGTACAGGTGACAGTGCAAGAGAGAATAAAGGCTGTAGCATGCCTATTTGGGGCTTAAGGTATACGCTTTAATGAATGTATGCAATATCATTATCAAAGAAAGGAACGGGAGGGAATGAAAAAAAACACTTTGCATGGATCAGGGCTTACTGAGACTTCAGAAAAAAAAAAAGAAAAAGTACATTGATCAAAGACTACTAACTGGAAACATATTTCAATAATAAATACTTTTTTAAATGAGCTTTAAAGGAAAACAGTGAATTACACTGCTTTAATTGATCAGGTGGGTTATTCCAGACATCGCGACCGTAATGTCTAATTGATTTCTGAGCTAAAACAGTTTTGGGGTTTACAAGGTGAAAATCTGTCGAACGGCGAGTTGGATATGTGTGTATATTCGAATTTAAGTGAAAAATATTATGAAATAAAGAGGGAAGTTGATTTGTTGCATACTTGTACATAAATATACCTGTTTGTAAAATGTGGATGTCCTGAAGCTTCAAAGTATGCCAACGATGAAATAAAGGATCTGTATGAGATAAATATGTGGAATTAGTAATAATACGAATAGCACGCTTTTGGAGTAAATACAATGAATTCAGTTTAGTAATACTACAATTTCCCCATACAATATTTGAATACAATATATGAGGCAAAATTAAAGAATTATATAAAATAATCAGGGATCGTTCTGATAAGAGATCTTTCAACTTCCAGAGTACACCAATATTTCTTAATAGGGTCCTTTGTAAACAGGATATATGTTTGCTCCATGTCAAATGAGAATCGATTGTAATGCCTAAAAATCTAATAACCTGTTTCTCGCAAAGAGAAAACCCATCAATTGATATGTTGACATTAAGATCCTGTGAGTAGGGTTTTCTAAAATGAACAAAATTTGTCTTATTAACATTCTAAGATAACTTGTTTGATTTAAACCAATTCAATATATTCAATAATTCAGTGTTCAAACGATTAACAAGTGTCCCTATATCATAATCTGATGTAATAATGGATGTATCATCAGCAAAAAGTATAAAATTCAAAGATGGAGAAGAACCTATAATATCATTTATATAAATGTTAAACAACATAGGCCCTAAAATGGAGCCTTGAGGTACCCCACATTTAATATCAAGTTTGTGTGATTCATAAGACTGAAAACCAACATACTGTTGACGGTTTTGCAAATAATTTATAAACCAGAGCAGAGCGTGACCTCGTATTCCATACGTATTAAGTTTATGTATCAATACTTCGTGGTCGATGGTGTCGAATGCTTTCGACAAATCCATGTATATACCTATAACATGCTTTTTATAGTATAAACATTAATTTTTGTCTGAATCTGAATTTTGTCAAATTCAGATTTCGTATAAACGTTAATTTTTGTCTATCATTAATTTGTTGTTTCTTCTAACAGGTAACATACTGGACATGACATGTGTCAATTTCAACCCACCCTTTGATCCCAATCAACCAGCGTCATTTGCAGCCATTGTGAGTGGTGCTGATACGACAAGTACATTGACCTTTCAGAGGTCAATAGACTTGACCACGGGGTCAGATGTGACAAGCTGGTGTTCTTACGATGATGACGTCTCCTCGTGTCAGTTACCGTCGGGTTCAAATATCGAAAGTTACCTCACCTCTTCAGCAAAGGTCACCTTACCTGTTGATTCTAATGGAAACAACTTCGGGGCTTACTCATGTCGAGCTGAACGGTACAATTGGACAACATCCACTACGACTCTGTTAATGCGTTCGGACGGTAAACTATTCTATCCCTTTGTATTTACGATGGTTAGTTTTTCCTCATATCATCAGTAGGCAACACAATGGGCGAAATGCCTGTAGCAACTAAAGATGTCTAGTTTTCAAATTCAGATTGAGTATTGCCCTTGAAGTCCGTAATTTCTTTGAGTCATCAAAGTCGCCGTAATTTTCGAGAAATTGAAAAATAAAAATACATTAATGTTAAAAGAGCAAAATCATCGTAGAAGCCGCCGCGCGCCGTTGGGATAAAGCAGGGCAATTTCTCTCTCTCTCTCTCTCTCTCTCTCTCTTGTAATGTGTGTAGCTATAAAGCAAGCCAATTTGGACAACATAAAGGACAGTTTCAAAGCGTCTTCTACACTAAGTTGTAAAATAATATCTGCATACTGAACTTTATAACCACGCAATCCTGCACTTTTATGTTCCCGTCAAGCGAAGTTCCTGTGTTTACAGATGTGACTTGAACGTTACTGCGTTAGTCACTGCTTAAGGTTGCCTACTTATTGCATACTATATAACATATATTTAAATATGTGTGGCATATTTGCTTTGGATGCAACGTAAAGCCTGATCGTGACGTTTTTACTATATTTAATTTTAACTTATAGGAACTACTAGGGCATTAATGACGTGCATTTAACCAGGATGGTGAAAAAAGGAAACAACACGAGAAGTGGAATTTAGTTATTTTTTTTTCACGCTAAGTGTACTGTTGATAAGTGAGCTTCTCCTCCTGAGAGTGCCACGTTCCTTATTGCATTGAATGATGGAGCAGATCAAAATCAAATGATTGGTTGAAAGCATTTTCCGCCTAACACGTAATTTTACCTTATGACTGGCCATTAGCACTTCAACAGGTCGCGATAGTGCCTGGGCGAGATTTCATCGTTTCTTTTACACGTGATGAGGATGACCTATCGAATGAAAAGGATGCACTTCATCACCTTAATTATTAAAAAAAATAACATACATGATTTTGTGCGCGCATTAGTATATTTACCCATTCTCGCTGCTTTTTAAACAGTCCAAACTCCCCCTTCCAAAGGTACCTGCGCGTTCAATTCTTACTGATGTCCTTGTGACGATGAGTTATATATACTGCTATAGGTCAGATATTGTGAAGAAATTGTGATCCCTACTAAGTCACGGGGGGGGGGGGACCAAGAAACGACATAAAAAAATAACAAAGGCAACAAATAATCCAGAGTATACTCCTATGGGTCTGAAGTATAATATGACGTTGGGTCTTAATAATAATAATAATAATAATAATAATAATAATAAAACAGGGTACTTAATACAGGGTCTTGAGACTCAGTCTGTCTATACCAATGTATTGAAGCTGAATAGTTTGGAATATATCCATATTGACGTATCGTGGATGCCATGCCACCAGAAATAGCAGTGCCAATATAAATATTTCGCATCTCTCTAAGGCAGAAAAAAATTATTAATAATAAGAAAAACCGCCTTTCTCTCCGTCTTGTCCATTCTCGTTATGGTAATATCAACATGGAGAACGCCCTCAGTTATTTGTTGGGTGGATACGTAAATTTCATCTTTCCTTTTTATTTTCATGACCCGTAAGTTGCTGTAAGCAGTCATAGCCCTCAACCTAGGCTAGAGAAAAATAATTTGCAACCGTTTGAAAGTCTTTCTATTGTCCTCCCTTGAAGCATATAATAAAGTAGTCAAAGCACCCGATTTCTCATGACGTATCTATAGGAGCACTAACTCATCCTAAATGTGTTATACCAATATCAAATTCATTAATGCTCTATTCAATGTTAATTAATAATCCGTATCTCAATTGCGGTGTTGTGCCTTGAGAAAATCCTTCATCAGCATTACTCATCAGGATTATATTACTACAGAAAAAGGTTCTTAGAATAATCAATATTTGTTTACATTATGTTCATACTCAATGATTTTTATCGTTTTTTTATTCAGAAATGAGGTCCTTAAAATTACTGATATGCAACTCGGTCAATTCATGTTCAATTTTCTTAACAATAATCTTCCATTAGTATTCCATTGAATATTTGTTTTTTAAAAACACGATACATAAGTGTCCCGTAAGACAATCTACCTACATTTATATACCCTTATACAGTTGTACATTTATTGCTCAATTGCGATTCTTCAAAATGTCATAACTTCCTTATTTTTCACCCGATTTTGATCAAACTCTTACCGTTGAACTCGTAATATCTTACTCTTTCTTATCAGACTAACTTATGTTTGGAGTGGATTTCCCTTTTAAGAGATTTTCAACATTTGTGAGCTATGGTATCTGCATTGACTAGTGTGACGGTAGCCACCATGAATCAACCCAAACAATGCATACGTTTTAGTTTGTAGTGTGTATGTATGCGTGTGTTTTGCAGAAAATGCAATTCTTGCAAGATATATATCACAATGTATAGTGCCTTAAATAGTGCATAAGCATTTCTATGACGGAAGACCGTTGTCCTCTGCGTGAATACGACAATAATGATACATTAATAAGTTCATCCAGAATATGGCTTTAAAAAGAAAAGGGCAACTCCGTTTTTGCCCTTGTCATTTTAATGCATTTCTTAACGGACATTGGAGCCTGTAATGATATTAATGAAGGAAACGATAGACATCTTCTCTACGTGGAAATTGATATAGTAGTGTTTGATCATGTTCTTTTTGTTCTTATTCATTGATTGATAGGAGTGTTATTAATTGGTAATGAAACATTTTCTTGTTAATATTAATACTCTACGACTACCACCAATAATGTCAATGTACCTTTTCATGTGTGTCCGTCGGCAATATCATGGCCTCGTAGACAAACGTCATCGAAAGATACTTAGTACCCACGCTGACAACGTCCAGAGATTTTTTTTTTTATTTACATAGATATATGTCCATACAAGTCCAACGCTCCTTTGTTGCACGGTTTGCACAAAGCAAAGATTATCAAAATTACGGTTACATGTAGGCTTCATTGTATATCAATACGCGAATTATATATTACGAATATACAATAATAGCATTCATCCATTTTTGCACAACCAAAATCGCCTGCATTATAGATACTGGTTAAAGAGATATCCATTTTTTTCTTGTATTTTGTTATCTCTATGTACGGGGTCCCTTCAAAAAGAAGAAAAGAGAAAACACGACATCGTAAGACATAACTTGTTTGCTTTGGTGACTGCACGACGAAAGTCAAACGTTATCATGGTTATTATGCATGCACGGCTCGGACGCAGGTTCAGTACAATGGTCATTACAACGCGAAGTTGATTACTTCATGTTGAGAAAAAAAAACAGAACGTCACAATGTTCACTACGTGTCTGGGTTTGTTTTGTTTGTCGAGTTTACACACAATATCACAGCACCTAATTAAACGATGAACATGACATAAGGATTATTATTTTGTATCAAAACCTACATAGACCTAGACACTCATTCTTCAAAGTCCATAATTATGACCCTTTTATAGCCTAGCATAATGAATGTGCATAGTTTATATTTGAAGAGTTTATTTGCAAAAGGGGCTAGATCCACTTTTAGTACTTTACAGAAAAATAGGTTTATTTGTGAGAATTTGTACACAAGTGTATGGAAAATCTAAATCTAATTTTGCAATAATTTCTATTCAAATGGTTGTCTGCAGTTGAAATTTTCACTGTAGCTAACTCCAAGCAAAACAAAAAATCCAGGACGTTTCATTGTTTTCAGAATTATTGATATCCGTATCACCAAAAACAAGTTTTGCAACAAAATAGAGAAATTGATATCTTTTCATAAACAACAAGTAATTCCAGTGTATATTATGCGGAAGCAAACTATTGACTCATTTTCAGTTTTCAAGGATCACCATTGATAAAGGGATGTAATAATCGATATGTAATCATATTCCGTACATAAACAGAATCATGAGGAAACCATAGACTTCAGGCACTTCTACGTTTTAGGCACCTAATTCCCTTTCCGTTCCTATTATGGGCTCAAGTAAATTAATGTATTTCTTGTATCCTCTTTTTGAGTTGAGAGGCCTTTCGGTGGCATATTTTGCCTGTAATAGGAAATTAAGAGAATTTTTTGTATTATAACCCAGACATATGAAATGAACTTATTGGATGTATTGTTGTCCACATTGTCTTAATGTACAGCCCATTTCAACCCCAATAAATTGACGGTCTCTGCCAGTATTGACGAAGAAGTACAACTCGTCATGAATGCTGGGACGGAAACTGGTACAGGCTCACTAGTCTGGATGCTCAACGGTCAGACAGACCTTTCCGCTTCCGTGTCATCTGACGAACTATACATCAGCAGGGCAAGCGAATCAATGGCTGGGATACATCATTACTACTACATGGACAACCCGGAACGAGGTGGAATTATAAGGCTTATAGTTCGAGGTAAATAGGCAGGCATCATGCCTCAAATGAAGAGAAAACGCTATAAAGTAACAAAAACAGGTCCTCATGACTCCGCTAAACACCTTGTTCGCGCGAATCCTGTCTCTTCTAATATGCGCATCATTATAACGTTCCAAAAAACAAAACAAAACAAAAACAAAAAACTGACGTACTTAACGGTGAAACCAGTGTCTATTCTAGTTGTCTATTCTGAACAAAGGTTCACTCATATCCTGGTGTTAGATCGTAACTGAAACCATTAAAGTGTAATATATTCTATAGATTGACTTCCCTGTTTACAAAAGAAAAGATAAGAGGTTTAGTCTGGTAGGAATGGGGGGTCCCCATGCACCCCCCGAACACATTTTTTTTAACTTACTTTTTTGTAACCCTTAGGGTGTCTAGTTAATGAATTTTTTTGTTCCCAAGAAAAAATCGTGTCCCATGGGGGTCATTGGCGGCCATCTTGGCAGCCATCTTGGATTTTCAGGGAAAATCATTATTTTCTATAACTTTTGAACTACACAGCATAATATTAGAAATAAAGCATTTCTTCAGGGTAAATGTGACACGAGGAATCGATTGCAATGGTTATTTACATGACTAAAGCAAGTTTGAAACAAGAAAAGCCTAAAAATATGCAAATTTCGGTGTCATTTTCGCCGAAAAATACCCAAATAGTTTAACTTTTCAATTACACAACATACAGGGACAAATAAAACAGTACTCCAGAGTTAATACGGCATGAGGAATCGTTTGAGATAGTTATTTACATGATTAAATCAAGTTACATACAAGAAAAGTCCAAAAATGCGAGGAAAACCAGTGTCGTTTACTCTAGAAATATTCCCAAGTAGGACATATACATATACATGACAATCTTATACCTCCTAAGAGTAGACTAACTACTTTTTCTTAACAGTCTGGCAGGAATGGGGCGGGGGGGTCCCCATGCACCCTCCTTTTTGTATCCCTTAGGGTGTCTATTTGATTTTTTTTTGTTTACAAGTAAAAATCATGTCACATGGGGGTCATTAACAGCCATCTTGGATATGCGAGGAATAGCACTAATTTCTATAACTTTTGAACTTTCCAACATACAAGGACATGTTAATAATATCTCCAGGGTAAATTTGGCATTAGGAATCGATTGAGATGGTTATTTGCATGATTAAAACAAGTATGATACATGAAAAATCCAAAAATGCGAAAAAAAAAAACCCAGTGTCGTTTACTCTGGAAATTGCCAAAATAGTCCATATACATACATGACAATTATAATATACCTCATATGATTGACTAACCACTAAAGTCTTAATAGTCTTGTAGGAATGGGGGATCCCCATGCACCCCTCAGGATGTCTATTTGTTTTTGTTTTTTTTTTTTGTTTCCAAGTAAACATGGGGGGGGGGTCATTGGCGGCCATTTTTGATTTGAGAGGAAAGTCAGTAAATTCTGTAACTTTTAAACTTTACAACATACAGAGATAAATATAACATTTCTTCAGGGTAACTGTGTCATGAGAAATCGATTGAGATGGTTATTTATATGATTAAAGCAAGTTTGATACAAGAAAGGCCAAAATACGAAAAATTTGGTGTCATTACACTGTAGACTACCCCAAATCCGTATACATACATGACAGACTACCTAAAAAAAATGACTTAGCACTTTGTCTTTAGATCATAGCTCAAATATGGTGTTTTGTATATTAAAAAAAAAAGATGGAACATGCAACTCTAAGCATTTTGACGCCTCATTTGTTGAAATCAAATGAAAAATGTAAGCACGATGGCAATTCATATGCAGATACCCCGAAAATAGCAGATCAAAAGAGGTGAACATACAAATTTTGATCACAACATGTGAAAGTGACTAATCAACAAAATTCAAACCTAAAATATAATTGAACACTTTTTGTGTGCATCTTCTATTTCATTTAATTTTGTATTTGAAGAGTTTGAGTAAGGGTATTTTTATAAAGGAAATCACTGTGCCAAAATGCTCTGTCGGTTTCACCAATTTAGGTGCCAGATTGTTATCATTAAAACTTATTTAAGATTAAGTTAAAAATGGTTCATTCAAACGTACTTGTTTAAAGCCTTCCTGTCTGAAAAAAAAAAAATATGAATTTAACTTGACAGCCAGAAATCCACTCTATATGTATGATATATATATATATATATATATATATATATATATATATATATACATATTATATGAATATTATATATATATATATATATATATATATTTGCCGCTTTGGTTTTTCATACATATAAAGTATAATGGAATTAACGCATATCGAAAAAAGTAAGACAATATGACTTTACTTTGTCTAAAGTATTCTGAATTCTCATTCCTGTGTATCATTCAAAAATATGAATTTTACTTGACAGCCAGAAATCCACTCTATATGTATAATATATATATATATATATATATATATATATATATATATATATATATATATATATATATATATATATATATACATATTATATAAATATTATATATATATATATATATATATATATATTATATAAATATTATATATATATATATATATATATATATATATATGTATATATATTTGCCGCTTTGGTTTTTCATACATATAAAGTATAATGGCATGTGAATAGGCATGTGAATGCTTCAATGTCATCTGTCACCTCTGGCTCCACAGACCACCCATCACCAAGATTTGTGAGGAAAAAACACTCAATTTGGCATATTGTAACGTCGTATTCTAAGATTTCAGTAGTCTTTAATATGATATGATACTGAGCAACTTATTAGATTTCAGTGAAATACTTCTGAAATCATCATATCAAACAACTCTCACCTGAATGCTATATGGGTGGCTTTGTAGATTCTTTAGGAGTCCAACTTTTCCCAACCCATGAAGGCACTTTAATTGTTACATCTTCCCCGGTGAAAACATTTATACAGTCCAAGTATTTTGGTACAGTAATGAGCTCCCGTTGATTCTATATGCAAGTTAATTGACATTCACAACCTGGCAATACGTGACCGTCCGTTTATTAAGAAAGATACTACATTGTAGAATGGATTAAGCATGGACCAAAAGGATCAAGAAAATGTGTGTCTGTATTCCTCGCCAAAGCTACCTTGTATCCAAGCTTAGCAGCGCACTTGAGGTAGAGCACGACCCTGGTGTCCGTCTCCTTATACTGGTTAGACAGTCACTCATGAATATTGCACCTTTGTCTCCTGGAACATGACATTGTGTAAACAAAAGGAATGTACAACAGAAATCACATTCTCTGAAGCTTAAGTGATTCCTGTTACATTCTTTTTGTTCACCCAATCATCCCAGGGGACAAAAAGCTCTGTCCATGAGCTGCTGTCTAACCAGGAGAAGGACACCAGGGTAGCGCCCTACCTCGAGTATTCCACTATTAAGCTTGGGTGCAAAGCAGCAGTGGTAAGGAAACCAGACACAGGCATTTTCTTGATCTTCTTGCACCATGCTTACTCCGTCACCCTCACTATCTCTCTTGATAAATGGACTGTCGAGCATTGCCAGATTGTGAATGTCGTTGAACTGGCATACAGAATCAAAGGGAGCTGGCTACTGTACCACAATATACTTGGACTACATGTGTTTACAGGGGAAGATGTAACAAGTGCCTTCAAGAGTAGGGGCAAAGTCGGACCCCTATTAACGAATCTACAAAGCCACCCCATGTAACACACAGCATTCAGGTGAGAGTAGGATATGACATTATGATTTCTGCAATATTTTACTGAAATGTGGTAAAATGTTCAATATTACATTATAATGAACACTGCTGAAATCTTAGAACATGACTTTAAAATGTGCCAATGTTTTTATCCCCCACTTAAATCTTGGAGATGGGTGGTCTGTAGAGCCAATAAGAGGTGACAATAGACATTGGAGCATTCACATGCCTAATGTATGACCAAGGAGGTATGGCTTCTCTCATATAAACCTCCTTGCATGGTATGACCATAAGAGCTGGAGAAGTCTATTTACAGCAGCATCATCCAAAGTAAATGATGGGAGAGGGCGAACAAATGACGACAAACTCCAATGTGGATTTTTTCATGATCCCACCTTGCAGAGACAACTTTATCCCACACATTAAATGTGTGACCCTTTGCCTTGCCATCTTAAAGAGAGCTGACCAACCAATCTTCTGATGCTCTATGACCACTTTGAACCTGGGCGAGGATAGCAGAAGATAGCCTTTGTTATGATGGAGCCAGTGTGGTCAAGTGGCCCTTTCTTTCCGACCTCCCTCATTGACTTGCTTCAGACAATTACTGAGGAGATGAAGGAGGATGAAGAAGAGGAGCCAGACATTGATTACAATGATCGTTTTGATGATGACTAGAAATTAAAGAAGTGTGAAATTAAAAGCTGATATATCGCATAACCGCTTCTGTGGTTTGTACAGTTACACAGGATGAGAATTCAGAATACTTTTAGGAAAGTGAAGTCATATTGTGTTTCTTTATTTTTTCAATATACGTTAATTCCGTACTTCATGGAAAGCATATACACATGTCACAGATGTTAAAATATATAGATGATGACTGGCGGCGGAGGGAACATACCCAATATTCCGACCGAAGGGTTTGAAATGCTACTGAGGGAGGTTATAAGTGTGGTGTGGTCCTAGGCCTTAATTCTGTCATTTGTTACGTGAAAATGTTTTCCCATGGAAGAACATTACAAGAATGTTCGCCACATGGGCGAACATAACGAATGTACCTCCATCACGTGACTGTGTTCAGCCAATCACTAATCGGTATTTGACTAACCCATTTAAAATATCATTTTGTCTTTTGAAAGTAGCTTGAATATTGTGTCTTGTATCAGACAACTTTTCACCGAATTCGAAAGAAAACTTAATTCCAATCAATGTGAACTTGAATTGAATGCATACAGGATATAAGCACAAAAGCGATTCATATGCAAATATTTCTAAATTGAAGTAGCAGCAATCCACATTGATTTACAGTCCCTATTCACAGGGTAGATTTTCGGCTGTCAAATGAAAATTGTCTCTTTGTTTTCGGACAATAAGCTTTCAACAAATACATTTGAATGAATTGCTTTTTTAACCTGAGTATAAATTAAAAATATTTTGGCATCAAAATTTTTGAAATCGGCTCAAGATTTTGGCACAGTGATTGTTTCCTTGAAAAAATACCAACTCAAACTCGTTTTCATTTCATTCATTCATTCATTCATTTCATTCATTTATTTTTCATTTCCAACAAAAACATATAAATATATTACAGAAATTGAATACAGTACATATATTTCACCATAATACAAAATAAAGGATAAGTTTACAGAAAAATTGTAAGTATACGAAAATGTTGGAAATGGGGAGGAATGCTAAAAAGCTCGGTTTGTAGGATACATTCCCCCCACACGTAATGCAAGAAATTATATGATCGATTGACTGATATACATTGAAAATGGATGAAACAGAGAAAAACCTATAATTAAGTCAAGACAGTTGAAGAGGTCTACTTATATGCCGTTGATGTTTTAACGCATGTAATTAAACGCTACCATGTGTCATGAATCTTTCAAGATAATGGCCTTCTACGTTCACTTCACTTCACACATGCATGCATGTTCACATGTATGCTTTTTTATTTTCAATTCTAATCAATATACACAGGTAATACACAATGAAACGAAATTGTACGCGCACAAAGAATGTTAAATTACAGTTCAAGTTTTATCTTTGTCCATTAGTCGCTTTCACTTGTTGTGATCAACATCATTATCACGTGTCACCTCCTTTTAGGGGTAGTTGCATATGAATTACCATAGTGCTTAAATTCTTATTCGATTTCACCAAGTGAGGGGATAACAATGCTTGAAATTAATTTTCTCTTCAGATTTTATTTAATGTTTTTGACACAAAACAAAAAAGGCCTATTTGGGCAATGATCAAAAGACAAAGTTGTCAGTCACTTTGTGAGGTATACAATTTGTCATGTATGTAGCAACTATTTGGGTACTTTTCGGTGTAACCGATATAGAATTTTTCATATTTTGGACTTTTCTTGTATGAGACGTTTTTTAATCATGAAAATAACCATCTCGCTCGATTCCTCATGTCACATTTACCCTGAAGAAATGTTTTATTATTCCTTGTATGTTGGAAAGTTCAAAAGTTATAGAAATTAATGATTTTCCTTGGAAATTCAAGATGGCCGCCAATAACTCCCATGTGACACGATTTTTACTTGAAACAAAAAAAAATCATCAAATAGACACCCTAAGGGATAGAAAAAGGAGGGTGCATGGGACCCCTCCCCCATTTCTACCAGACTGTTAAGAAAAAGTGGTTAGTCACTCTTTGATGGTATGAGATTGTCATGTACATGTATATGGACTACTTGGGAATATTTGTAGAGTAAACGACACTGGTTTTCCTCGCATTTTTGGACTTTTCTTGTATGTAACTTGATTTAATCATGTAAATAACTATCTCAAACGATTCCTCATGCCGTATTGACTCTGGAGTACTGTTTTATTTTTCCCTGTATGTTGTGTAATTGAAAAGTTAAACTATTTGGGTATTTTTCGGTTAAAATGACACCGAAATTTGCATGCTTTTATGCTTTTCTTGTTTCAAACTTGCTTTAATCATGTTAATAACTATTGCAATCGATTCCTCGTGTCAAGTTTATCCTGAAGAAATGCTTTATTTCTAATTTTATGCTGTGTAGTTCAAAAGTTATGGAAAATAATGATTTTCCCTGAAAATCCAAGATGGCTGCCAAGATGGCCGCCAATGACCCCCATGGGACACGATTTTTTCTTGGGAACAAAAAAATTCATTAACTAGACACCCTAAGGGTTACAAAAAAGTACGTTAAAAAAATGTGTTCGGGGGGTGCATGGGGACCCCCCCATTCCTACCAGACTAGTTCCCATGGGATCACATTTTGATGTTCTAATCTCCTTTTCATACTTTGAAAGCTGCAATATCAATACATTTTGAATTGTTTTTCTATATGACTTAAGAGGGAAACGCGATTGCAGAAAAATTCCAAGCAAACATGTCGTTTTATGAGAGAGGGTATGGCTTACGATTATACTCACCATGAAGAAAATGGATATGGGATGTCACTTTTTTCTTTATGATTTCCTCTTTAAATGTTCTATTATGTTTTAAATTTCAAAACCAGGATGTCTAGATAACCTTTGGGGGCCAAATTGTCAGTATACCTGCCCGACATGCTACAATGGAGGAATCTGTGACGACATTAGCGGGCGCTGTGTTTGTCCTCCGGGATTTATGGGCGATCATTGTGAAACGGGTGAGTTCATTATGTATTTCAGTATTGCAGGGATGCATCTTTAGCAATGCTAGCAGAATCGTAGCGATCTCAAGACGGCATTAACCCTTACATTAAAAGGCAGCTGAGCAAGCATGCATAGTCGATTTACCTCTGCAATAGTGGCAATATTGTTTTTTTTTTAAATATGTTTGTGATGTAAATCCATATACAATGTCCCTATCTTTGCATCAAGTTTGATTTCCATCATGACTGTATTTGTTTTTTTTTCTTTTGAACTCCCACTATCAAGTATTCATCCGAGTTGCATACCATACTGTAATGATACGTATAATAAAATTATCAATATATGCATCCCCGTCCTCCCCCTCGTTCTCTCCCTTTCTCTCTTTTTATATACTTGTCTATACTTGTATACGTATCTACTCTTTCCTCTTAATTTAGACAGAAAGACAAAGACAGATAGATAGATAGATAGATAGATAGATAGATAGATAGAAGATACAGAGATATACAACGTCTTTGCCTGTTGGAAACATAAAACGCATCATTGGCAAGGAGTCCATTATGCATTTCACTATTTTTTCTAAACATAATACTTCAAACTTTGCATTTTGAAGATTCTGTAGATCCTAACAACAAGGTTATCGTCTGTTATATCACATGGCTTTACACAATAATACCATGGAACTTATAGATACCTTCATCTTCAGTTTTCCCTTGGAAGCCTTTTTTTAAATTGAATTTAATTGAATAACTGAAACTGCACTGGTCTTACACTCGAGATACAGTGAACAGTTCCAGCACATTTATTTTCATATTTCACTTGAAATCGAGATACATTAAAAAAAGAATACGAACCAAGCAAGATACAACATATGTTACAAATCGGGTCATGAACAGAAAGTGTGTCAGCATACATAATGTACATAAGACAATTCTCTATAACTTGTGAAATGTGATGGAACCGCAAAAGCAAATAAGCTTGTAAACGCAGGCTCCAAGAAAAAATACCAGTGTAAATTTGCTTTGCAATCAATGGAGATAGGACACAAAGTAATAATGCCGAAACTATATGAAAACCAAATCATCAAGGTACAAAGGGGGAAAAAAATAAAAGAGAAGAAAAAAAAAGGATAAAGACAAGAACCCAAACAATAAGAACTGAATAAAAAATTTGATATAGCATATTAGATACGCAAGTATATACGTGCACATATCTAGAATCAAATTCATAACGAGTTCATTATGTTAATACAGGTACGGATGCAGTTATTATAAATGGGAGCAAAAACCGGAAGTAAATCAATCATACACTGTAGGTTGATTCGTCGTACATCGAATGAGGATACTGCAGATAGCATATTAAAACAATTCTAATCAGGCTGGTTTTCTTCATTTATTAACATTGATTTCAATTTTTGTTTGAATGTAAACATATTAGAACAATATTGATTAAGTCGGCGGGAAGATCGTTCCAGAATTTAGATCCGGTAAAAACAATTGTTTTTTGAGCAAGGAGTGTGCAAATACGTGGAAGGTGAAATGAATCTCTTTGTCTTGTGGGGTAAGCATTGACGGCGTAGTTTTTTCTGAAACATATGCGTAAATACGTCAGGCAAGCCGTTGGCTGATAACTGAAACATGAATGTGCCTAAGTTGTATAAAAACAAGTCAGCAACCTTAAGGAGTCTGTTTTCAAAGAAGAAATAATTCATGTGACAATAAAAATCGGCTAGATTAACTGAACGAAAAGCCCGTTGTTGTAGTTTGAAAATTTTATCAATGTGTAATTTGGCACATTTACCCCAGGCAAGTATACCGTAACTGAGATAGAGTAAAATAAGCGTTGAATATAATTTTTTCAAATTATGCTTGAGAAAAAAAAAATGTTTTAGCTTATCTGAAATCCCAGTATTTCTCGAAAGCATCTTAGATAAATACTCTATGTGATATTTCCATGTTAATCCATGGTCAACATGAAGACATATGAAGAAAAATTTAGACGATTCAACTTGAGTCAAAGAATCATTATTCATGCGTATATATCGCCAGGCAAATGGGTAACAGAGTTACTAAATAACATATAAACATTTCGCAACATTATCTCGCGTCAACACCATGTATGCACAAATAATGCAACTTGGCGCCGCATTGGGGCAGTGACAACTCAATTGCATAAGGTGCTGCATCTCAATTAACGATACTTTTCCGTTTACACATCAAAATTTTTTTTTCTTTCAGAATCAGAAAATCTGGTCCATCGATTGTGATTATGTATATTCCTTTTACGTTCCCTATTGTTAGCCCTTTATTTTGATACGGAACAGCTATTTAGAATTCACAGATTATGTTGGAAGGAGAGGATGCTATACCAATTAACCGCTAAAACCACCGGCCTGAGGTTATTAGCCAATGTCTGTACAAAGTCACAAATTGTGTGTACTTTATGCGACAAATGCATTTGTACATAATGTTTATCAAATAACCGGTGTAAATGTTTTTTTTTTCTTCTTTTTTTTAAAGCCCGTTCCATACCGAATTCTGAATTGCCCATAGATTTAATACAAAGGCTGCCAGGTTCCCGTAGTGTAAAGGTAAAGTTCTACCAAATTTGTCTACACATACATATTGCTTAAATAAACATTCATTTTTTCTATCTCGTTTTAAAAAAGATTTCATACTACTAGAATAATATATGGAAGTGTAGTGTCTAAAACCACATGTCTTTCTTAAATACGCGTCCATGACTTTATGCACTTGATTTACATTTCCCTCATGACAGCATGCCAGTACGGCTTCTTAGGAAAAAACTGCGCAGTTTCTTGCGGACATATTGACTCCTCTAACAACGACTGTCAAGGGTTATTATTCTGCCTTCCAGACCCCTATGGGTGCTCCTGTGCCGCTGGCTGGTCAGGACTTAACTGCATGACAGGTAATTAGAAATACAAGGTGTATGCTCCAATTGCTTTCCTCATTTTCTGTCTATATTCGCTTATTGTCTTTCTGTCACGGTATGATAATAAAGAAATTAGTATCTTGCGCCTCCAGTTAGAATATTGGTGAAGTATTGTTTCATTTTTTTCTAATCAAACTAAGGGACATAAAAAATTTGATGGACAATGATCTACTTTCCTGACGCTCTAAACAGAATTAGAGTGTACATGTTTATTATACAAGTACAGTTAAATCTGTCTAGAAAAATTGCATTGGGGTTGTTTAACTTTTTTTAATCGCAGTTGACTTCTTAGAAGTTGTTAACATGACAGTAAATCTGTTTTTCGTAGAGGAATAATCATTTTCAACTTTAATTGTTGTTAACAAAATAAAGGCGATCGAACTCAAATACATTTAACATACAGTTGATATCTGTTGGACTACTCAAAGGCCTTACAATGGGCGTTTTAAACCATGGAAATCAAAGGCTACATACAATAAAGACTTTATGGAATTCGTGGGATGCCCATGGATTGCCCGGATACGGGTTCGGGTCTAGGGCAATCACCCCCAGGGCAATTACCCCGGACCCTTCCCCTGGCCCTAATCCTAATTCTAATCCTGAACCTAATCCTAACCCTAAACGCAAACTCCTAACCCTAAACCTAACCCTAACCCTAATCTTAACTCTAACCTTACCACTAACCAGTATTTAGCCGGGGGTAATTGCCCTCTGGGGGTAATTGCCCGGATACGGGTTCAAGATTTACTACGATGATAGAACTCAATTTGTCAATTTGAATAATTTTGGGTCTAATACAAAGCCAATCAGAACTATAAAAAAACAACAACAGAGTTTAAAGACTTTGAGGCTTTACCCCGCCCGTCCTACCTTTTCGGCGATAAGGGGGGGGGGGGGGCGCTTATTCAAAGAAATTAAGATCACATCACAGTAAAGATCATATATACGTGTACCAATATTAGTGAACATTCGTCATAGACTTTTCAAGAAGATGCTGAAAATGTTGAAAACTTACCCTTCCAACTCACCCAACTTCCCCCCCCCCCACCCCAATCAGGGCACCTCTGGATCCGCCATAATCAAACATGACATTTTAGTCTGAAAAACTCTGAGGCTTCAACCCCGTCCCATTTTAGGCGTTTTTTTTTCTCTTTCCTTTTCTCTGGAATTGTAACGACCACTCCCCACTGTGCATTGTCCCATTTTGAGTAATTTCCAAGTTACAAGCTTTCTAATCTACGAAGTTAAGTTTCAGCACTGTTTTTGTCGTGGTCTTTTGATTTGGTTGGGCTCTTTAGTGTTAGGAAAATGACCCTATTGTGTTTTTAAGTAGAGAGTAAGTAACGTGACATTTTCTTCTCCTACTTTGTCCTACAAGTTCCCACTGCGCAGTGCTTGCTATCGAGACTAATTATAGTAATGTCATAGACATAACAGACAAATGTAACAACGATCCTATCATGGCCTTGCACATACAATGTAGTATTCAGGGGCCGCGGAAGCGGGGGGGTTGGGGGGCTGCAGCCCCCCCCCCCCCCCCCCCCACTTTTGGCTCTTAAAAAAATCGTTTAAAAAAATCGAAAAAAGAAAATCGTAAAAAAATCACAACACCCATGAATTTCAATTTCCAAAGATTCCGCCCTTAGATTCTTCTAAGCGGGGGGGGGGGGGGGGGGGGTGGTATTCAAAGTCATGCGCTGTTTGACCCTTATATCGGCTTATTCGTTTATGTGCTTTAATTTGTTTGTTTTGATTTTGTAAAGCTCAGATTTCTTAATTCATAACTTGCCCAGAGCCCCGTTGCTAGAAACTTCGCGATTAAATGCAGCTCGAAAAAGTCAAACGCTATTCTCCCAAATCCCATGCAACTTTGCGTTATCAGCTTTGATGAATCAAACCCAACTTTGCGTTTGATTTGTAATGGTCAATAAAACTGCCGACATTGTAGCACCACCAGTACCACCAGTAGTATTTTGTTCAACAAAGCTCTGTTGAATAATGTATAAAGTAAAATCAGCCTCTAAAACAATGCAGTAATTCATACTTATTTATTTCTTCATTTACATTTCTTTTTCTTTTTAAACAAAACATAACACAGAATAAATGACATGTATCAACTTTATACGATAGATAATACTTTACAGATAAAATTAGACATGCATACCGGCAAAATACAAAGTTATATTAAGAGGGAAAACAGAATTTAGAGGTTCACTGAAAAGCATGCCTGTGTACAGTGAACCTTGCCATGATAAGTGTAATGCCGTATGAAGGTGACCTTGCCATGACAACCCCGCGAATTGAAATCATTCAATTTCTGTCGTAATAATTCTTTCTCCGCAGTATAATGTTTGACGATCGACTTTATACTATGCTATATAATGTATTTATAATGTACTATGTTTTGATTTTCGTTGACTGGAAATAAACTATGATTGAATTGAATTGAATTGAATTTATATCACAGATCTCGCAATTCGCACATGTCAGGAATTATCCAAAGTGTAGACTACAAGCTGCACTAAATGCGGTCATTAAAAAAAAAAAATCCTAGCCGATGAACTCACCACACCACCACAACTTAAGATGATTCCCACTTTTTGATTTCAACGTCATATTGCAAAATGTGTTTTTTAGGGACTGAAGTCAGCATATTGCGTTCTAACCTTACGCAAGTTTCTTCTAGCAACGGAACGCATGGATTAAACGCAGGTGACACTTGTGTTTGATCTCAAGTCGAGTTTCTAGCAACGGGGTCCTGGAATGCAAACATAATTTGGTTTCTTCCGTTGCCAACGGTAAACTTGTATGTTTCACGTACAAGCTTCACTGTTTTTTTCTCCTATACTGCACGAAAACCCCACTGACATCGCTTTGTTGAGTTTCAGAAAATGGTATTCAATAAATATGCTAGCGAAATCAAGTAAAATTCTCTCTTGTGACACCCCCTAAATAAAAAAATAAAAAAGGATGTGATGCCGGTACATACGGTGCGGACTGCACGCAGACTTGTCACTGTAGTGCGTCGTCCAACCAATGTGACCGAGTGACTGGTTCCTGTGACGGTCAAGGAGGCTGTGATACAGGCTGGTATGGTCCCCAGTGTCAAGGTATGCTGTGAATTGAGTTACACATTTCTCACAGGCTCGTAAACTATACGGCGTCTTCACGTATTTGCTTAAAACCTGCAAACAAATTATTTCAGAATGATTTATTTGAGAGTGATTGTACATGTTCTATTTCACTTCTTTTTAAAGAAAAAGATTGTCAGTAAAGATTTATGTGTAAAAATATGGGAGACCAGTTGAGTAATGACCTCATTGCCTCATTTAACTTGTAGTCATGACCTATTTTACTGTGAAAACAACCCGCAAACCAAGAAACATATTCATCGTTTTTGTTGTTTTACAATAATGAAAAAGTTGTCACATATTATGAATACAGTCTGGGGTATATTCGTGAATCAACTTGAAGGGAGAATCTGCTTGTGACGGATTTATTTAAAATTACAAAAGTATTTCGTAAGATTTATAAAAGAGTTGGACTATTGTCGTAATATAGGTTTCGTGAGAGGGTCAAAATGTCATCACTACTATGATTGATTGATTGATTGATTTTATTTCCGCAAAATAAAGAATATGTACATCACTTCTTATTGAATAATACAAAGAAATTATCACAAAAGTACATGAAAATGCGGCTGGATAGCCCTACTCAGCTCCGCCCTCATGGTGGAGCTGTTCTACCGAGGGGTCCAGAAGAAAACACACTCGGTATATCTGAAATTAACATGCAAACTTGTATCAACAAAAACTACACTAAACAGAATTAAAATAACATCCTCTACTACCCTACAGTTATACGAACACTATTACCATGATTGCAATAAGCCAAATCAAGGAATTTAACAAATGTGTACATCTACGCTTCAATGAAATAGAAGAAAAAGAAAAAAAATACATCTACAAATATACTCAATGATAATACTCCCATACTCGGGTCTTATGGCTTATTGCAAGCATGTGTAATCACTTTTAGTTTATAGCAAAATCTAACCAGACTATGATTATACCAATATCATGATGCCACACAGAAGGACATTTGCAAATTAAAACACACACACACACACACACACACACACACACAATGTTTCTTTCACAAATGACACGGTAGGAACGTTATATCTTGTGGAATATAAGCAAGGTAAATCTGCATTTTTGTGTGTATGAGTGGGTGTGTGGGTGCGGATGTGTGTTAGTGTACGTACTCTTCGGCCATAAAGAAGATGATTAAGTTTAGATCTCTGGACCAAGTTCTTATTATTCAAACTTTCGAATACATTATTTTTTTTTTTGCATTCACTTACTTGTCCACTAACATGTTTTGATCCTTGCTTTCAATGCCAGTGCACATCGTTGATATGGCGACGTACAATCACTATGCTGGAGTTACAAATACCGCAAATAATTTCATCGCCCCCTACATGATTGAAGACCTAAGTCATCCTTCCATCAAATTTTACATCGGCCGAGAGGTAGACACCGGACCGGGGGAGACCGGCAATGGGGTGACTGAAGGAGCCCGAGATTGGGAGGATTCAGGTTTACCAGATGACACAAACGTCAAAAGAAAGACATTTAGTGCCGCTGACAGCTTACGCGCGACGTTCAACCATCAAACTGGAGGGGCTGCTAGAGCCGGGGCGTTCGAAACAGCTGTAAACTACAAGGACAGAACAGAAAAGGTGGTCATGATCAACGAATACCGAGGTGGTAAGAGTTGATCTTCTGCCTATCATGGCAGGTATACCGTGGTTTTATTGTGCTTGAACACCGATAGATTGCTGCTTGCTGAAATAAGTTCACTTTAATATTGATTGGTTGATAGCTGTATACGTAGACTTTCATGTATAAACTCCTCAAAATAAGTTCTGCAATTAAAGTTTGATATAATTTCTCTTATACCCACATTATCTTCATTAGATATAACATCATGTGAAAGCCTGATTAATTATCTTTAAAATGACACCTCACTTGCTATGATTGGGTGTTCTTGGAAGTGCGAAACAGCCAAGTGTGGGGACAGATCATAAGCGAAAAGTCGCAACAATATTCTGCTATTGATAATGTACAGTTTTGATTTTTTAAAAAGGCCACTGGAATAAGCACTGCTGAAATGAGAGCACTTTCAAAAACTTCCATTTCCTAGACATTTGATGACTGCTTGGTCAACCTTTTGTTTAATTTTAATCTGCTGATACTACTGCAGTTTTTAATCCATGTATGAAGCCTGGAATCTAATGATAATCTCACAATGCATTCTTTTCAAGCACATTCCTTCCTTGAATGGGAATTTCACTGATTGACAGAACCCGTTTGCTCTTTTTTGCAACATTTCACATTTGACCTTTCCTCATACTCAGTCATAAAGTGCATTTCAAGAATGCATTAAATGTAAACAAGTAACTTGTAATTGTAAAGAAAATTAATCAGGCTATCCTTATGATGTCACATTTGAAGGAAATGATGTAGTTTGCAGAGAAATATGATACATCAAATTGGAATTGCAGGACTTTTTGAGGAGTTTATAATAAAAAGTTTATGTCTGCAAAAGATAAAAAGATAACTTTATGTCCCTCTTCAGTTGATTATCGCGTTATGAAATAGTATTTGATGCGATGGCAACTTTCATTTTGTCAGTGCATCTCGGGTTATTACAGTGGTTGCATCCGACATAACACCTGTAACATAAGAAATGACAAGGCAGTTTTTATCTCTTCCAAATTCCATCTTGGTTTTGAAAAGGGCGGTGTATGAATCATTGCAAACCGTGAAGGTGAGCCCTTCCTTCTGCCCTAGGTTTTCTTCATGGACAGGCAGTGCATTTGCACGATCTTAACGCTTGTTCGTTGTTTTGGCTGAGAAAAAAAAATGAATTAGAACTCTAACATTTATATGAAGCAATAATCGTTAATTAGAGTTAAGTAACATTAAGCGCCTATTTTTGGCTATCTGCCATTTCAATAATCCTTGAGGAAATTCGCATTTTCTGGTATCTGTATTGCCTTTCTGAGCAGGTGTCTGTCTTTTTGTTTTGTTTTATTTTGTTTTGTTTTGTTTTGTTTTGTTTTTTGTTTTGTCAACTATTTGCAAGTTAGTCTTCTGTGACTAAATTGAGCCAATGTCCCTTGGGACTCTGAAATCACCATAGACTTTGCACAGGACCCATTCGGTCCCTGCGGGTACAAAATGGTTAACTCTTTATGTGCCACGTTCGCACGTCCGACTCAGTCGACGGCGTGCCAACTTCGCATATTCTGCTCAACAAACAAAGCCGCCAAGACCGATCGATAAACCGCTAATTACTGCTAATCCCGCGGCACAATGAAAGCGTTTCTTGTTTTTTGTTCCTCTCGTATACGACTTCCATTCTATGTGGTGGTCGACTATCAAGCGATGTTCCCAACTAGATTTGCTCGTACATTCTATGTTTCTGTCACGGTTTTATGTGCAAAGGTCGTGCCTTTACAGTAATGTAGCAACTGGTCATTCAAAAGAAAAATTGAAAATAGATTCGTCATACAAATTATATCGTAACAAAGCTTGGCATTCCTCTTTGACTTTGCTTTCTAGTATGCCCATCTTAACAAAAATTTGTAGAAGTTATACAAATCGGAATAACAGAATTCTTTCTCAAAGTATGACTACCTTCGTGTCTCAGAATAACGTGGCACACAGGGGGTTTCCGGCATGGCACATAAAGAGTTAAAGGATTTAAATGACTAATCATTATACTGTATGATTTAACCATCACTCGCAGATTAAAAATAAAGCTTATATAACTAAATTTGGTAAATATAAATTTGTCTACCCCTTCTGACATAATCTTGCAACATTTAGTATCACATTTGTTCTTGATCATTATCATAATTTTGTCAGATAAATAACACAAGCGGAATTATGCCACAATCGTCCCCGATTCTTTTCGCGCAAATAAGAGTGCTTCGTGTAGTCTTATGCCTTATGGAAAATTGAGGCGGAAGGTGCATGTCCCCTATTTGTAGAATAACATATCAAGGACATTCAATTTATGTTACTTAGGTTCCCACTGCCGATCAGATCAACCCGATTAAGCCTGATCGCCCCGTTTACCCTAGCCTTTTGCAAAGGCAGCTCACTATTTTGAGGACACGCCCACACAGCGCGCGAGCGACGAGCGGCGAGCTGCGAGCTCCAAGCGTAGAGAGCGCCTTTTCAAAAGTAACGTCTCTACACTGACGATGAGTCTCATGCACAATCAATGTCTTATGCTAATTCATTGCATGATTCCAGTCTTATAGTATCGACCAAAGAAAACACCACAACTTTACGATTTTCATGCGAGATTGTTCCATTCATATTATAGGGGAATATTTTTAAAAGTATTTGTGACCCGCTATACAACAGAAGGATCCCAAAGTTGCTGACGGCTGAGCCGAGAAAATCGAGTTTGAAGTCACATCATCAAAATTGTGACACGCTACAACAAAAGGATCCGAAAGTCGCTGACGGCTTAGCCGAGAAAATTAATTGAGTTTGAAGTCAGATCATCAAAATCGGTCAAAACAGCCGCATTTCTGTTTTCGGCAAAATTTTGTAGTCTGATGTTTTGTCTATCTGTTCGAAGCTAAATGATCAAAGGAAAGGCAAGAAATCAGCGTTTTTCTGGGCCGTGTTTTTCCGACTTTCAACGCGACAGACACGTGTCGAAGATTTGGATTTAGCGCCGCAGCTAGACTCCGCCCCTAGAAACGAGGGAATGATCTTATTGGTCTGTGAGTGGCATCCCGATTACTGATTGGTCCCGATTACTGATTGGTCGTCCGTAGACGTCCAATCAGACGACCAATCAGCGCTAAGCTTGAATGAACATCGCGGAGGTCGCTAGGAGCATACCTTCTATTGTCAGCTGTGAAAACTGTCTCGCCTCCCCTTGATCATGATAGCGTCGGAAGGAAAACTTTGAAGGCGTTTTTCTCGCAACTCTGATTTCCACAACCACTTGACATGCGCTAATAAAACCATTAATATCTCCGCAACCGAGTACTTTTATGAGTTGTGCTATACACATTATGAAATTAAGGTAAAAGAGTAAGGGAGTAATGTCATGTCATTTTCAGAAAATTGTCCTTGCACACGCAAAACCGAACAATCACATCCGAGCTTGTGCCGAAGACCTGTCTCCTCGGCCTCTGTGAAGGAACATTTCGCTGATCCTCAAAATACCTTCGACAAGACATAGTTTCGTACTCGCGCGAACTGTGTTGCAGCATCAGCAAACAGAAATTTATCCCCGTTGAAATCGACGACCGTGCGTCTTTGATACTGCCTCGCCTCCCTTTGATCATGATAGCGTCGGAAGGAAAACTTTGAAGGCGTTTTTCTCGAAATTCTGATTTCCTCAACTACTTGACATGCGCTAATAAAATTATCGATATCTCCGCAACCGAGTACTTATATGAATTTTACTATACATGAAATTCAAGTAGAAGAGTAAGGAAATAATGCCATGTCATTTTCAGAAAATTGTTCCCCCCCCCCCAACTTCCGGATCATTTTGTTGTAGCGGGTCACATTTATTATGTAATTAGTTTCAATCACGCACTGCGCATCATGTTCCATGTCTTTAAGAATTAGTTTTAATATAAGGATACTCTACTTTGGAAAATGTGTTATATTTTGATTGTGACTGATATGCTAGCATTATATCTTTCAGATTCACACACCTCTCTCAAAAACATATTACGGTCGAAGAGCGCTTGATCTTCTACTTACGAGTTCTACTCGAATGAACAGTAGGCCTACTCGAACCTGTTATATTAGTATAGTCTGAATATGACGACTAACCAGAAACAACAGCTGACAGTCATGATAACCTGCTAACATAGGTTAAGGCCCCATTTCACTGACCATCGGAGGCTTATCTGATAGCCAAAATGCATTTCGGAGTTCCGATGAGTTCAGATAAAATTTTAGCCTACAAGCGGAGTTTTGGGACTCTGTTTTTTAACAAACCCAATAAAGACCTGTAATCCGATCGAAGGCTGGTAGCCGCCCGATATCTGTCATCTCTTCCCCCTGATTGGAGAGTGATCTGACACTGACTCAACACGCGACTATCGCAGGACACTAATCCGACGAATCGGTCAAAAATCAGATGGTAATCAGACTCAGACCAGATATTGGGCTTACCGGGCAACAGTAGATGACAGGTTCGAGTCCCACTGGTCCCTTTTTTTTTTCGGACATGTTTGTTAATTTACAGACCAGCAGTTGCGATCTTAACAAAATTCATTTGTAGAGGGAGACAAAGTGAAGAAACTCGAATCTGAAATTTCACCCCTCTGATTAATTATCTTTCTTTCATTTAATATGCCTTGTCCGCCATGGAATACTTAACATAACAATGTCGGAATTTTGGAGCTTGGGTATTTTTTCCATGTTCATCGTCTCACTGCCGGCAACCAGGGACAGCCTGGTGGTAGTGTCGCTGCCCGGAAAGCAGTAGATGACAGGTTCGAGTCCCACTGGTCCTTTTTCCGACATTATGTTGATTTACAGATCAGCAGTTGCGATCTTAACAAATTTAATTTGTAGAGGGAGACAAAGTGAACAAACTCGAATCTGAATGAAGGGATTATAAGAACAAGCTGATATTGAGCATGTTTTATCAACACATTCCGTCCATGATTAATGCCAACTTATAAAGCAGTAGCATTATCCTTTCAAAAGTTATTAGACTTGTAAGTGAAGAATGTACAAAGGATTTCAAGAAATGAAAAGGGGCCTCTAATACATACCTGATCATTCTATACACTCCCCTAAAAAGGGGTTGTAGAAAAACTGCCGAAAACACACTTTCCCATCTATGTTATGATCCAAAACAATAATGTAGAAGAAAGATAGCTCTTTCAGATAATAATCATAGAAAACTCAAGATTGACATAAATGACCCATTTCACCTGTTTTGAGTACTCACGTAAAATCAAAGGGTGCGACTTTTTGTTTGTTTTGTGTTGCACGGTTACAAATAGGCCTACATTACTTCGCACCCACACACACACACACACACACACACACACATACGCATACCTACACACGTACGCTTAACCCGTTCCTTACGGGAACCTGGTGGCGTGTGTATTATGTCTATGGGGATTTCAGAATTCAGTAGGGAACGGGTTAATATGTTCAATGGACTATGTGACCCTGCACCTCAAATTTCCATACCCTTTGCCAACTAAAAAGGCCTCCGCAGGACAAAACCACCATAAACTATGCTAGTTTTCGATGTTGAGGGAGTTAATATCCTAAATAGCGAAATAGTACGGGCAGTGGGTCTGGAAGCCAGACTAATTTTGGTACCGCATCTGGCCCAGTTTGCGTTTACAGTGAAAAAAGGCCGGGCTGCGACCGAAACTACCTCCAGAGCTTGGCCAAATGCGCGGCCGACTTTGCTACCGCATTTGGTCTTTTGAGCGTTTACAGTGAAATGGAGGCCGGGCTCGGCCGCGGCCGAGCCCGGCCTTTTCACTCACTATAAACGGGGTCAAAGATCCTATGTAGTGTACGATGTTTGGAGAGATCACCACAGCACAGTTTTATCCCATGCAGACTTTACACTAGCGTTAGAATGGTTGATGTCAACAAAGACATGAATGCTCAGGTGATTGAGGTCGAGGATTCACTTCATGACCATGAAGTTGAAGTTGAAAAGGATATTATCCCCACTGAATTGAAGGTAGGTAACAAAAAAAGTCACGCCTTATTCAGTCGATCACCGAAGTATTGAATCACCTACCCTACCTAGGCTACCTATACATATCTACGGTCTCACTGCACCTACTCGATACTGACCCTTGTCTTCAAGGAAACCGAAATCCGAAGAGAAATGTGGATTGAGTGAAAGTAGCAACATTAATACAGGGCGTATTGTCTAAACTACATTTCAAAATATTTGGAAGATTTTTTTCATATCTATGGATGCCCAATAGTCTCATCTATCAAGTGCAATCAACAAAACAAATTTTTGTTCACGCTTGGCTGAACACTGAGGCTCTTTGTCCAGAGTGTGAAAAATGACTTGCGCCAAATTGGAAAAAAGATAGAAAATTCAGCCAGCAGTCCAAATAAGTGCTCCAATTCAAACAAATTGCTCTTTTGCTTAAAGCTTTGATTATGTTATGATAGTCTGAGATGTGTTGTCAGCTTAATCGTAATTTTAAAGATTTCATTTCTAAATCAGTTGTCGAGTATTAGAGTGTGTAATTACTTCAAGATCTTTAAAGCACAGTTTTCACAATGCACGGACACATCAATACCATATGCCAGTTATTCATCAATGTGGTAGTGGTACCAAATTAATCAACATTCAAATCATTCATCCCATTAATCAATCAATTGATTGGCCAGTCAATCAATCAATCAATCAATCAATCAATCAACCCATCAATACATCAACCGATATATCAGTTAGTCAATCATTTAGTCGTTCAATCAATCAGTGAATCAACCCAATAATCAATTAATCACTTTTCAGTCATTGAAATAATCAATCAGCTGATTGAACAAATAGATTAACAAATACATCAGTTTTTCATACATTGATCAGCCTTTGAGCCACGGGGGGGGGGGGGGGGAGGTAATATTCCCTATGTCGATCTGCCACTTTTTATAAAACATGCATACAGTTGTGACTGACTGATTGTTTGATCAAATGAATGATTGATTGATTGGATGAATGATTGATTGATTGATTGATTGATTGATTGATTGATTGATTGATTGATTGGATTGGATTGATTGTATTGATTGAATTGATTGTATTGATTGAATGATCTGAGGATGCATTAATTTTGTACTTTTCTTCTTCACTGAGTGACTGGCATGTGGGTTCGATATGTCTGTGCATGATTTGTGATAACTGTGCTTAAAAGATCTTGATGTTGTTAATCAACCTTCCATAACACAATGGAATCATTTAAAACGTGACAGAAAATCGCCAAAATTCCTAAACTATCATAACATAATCAAAACTGTGAGCAAAAGAGCAATTTGTTTGAATGAGAACACTTATTTGGACTGCTGGCTGAATTTTCCATCTTCTTTCAATTTGGCGCAAGTCATTTTTCACACTCTGGACAAAGAGCCTCAGTGTTCAGCCAAGCGTGAACAAAAATTTGTTTTGTTGATTGCACTCGATAGATGAGACTATTGGGCATACATAAATATGAAAAAAATCTTCCAAATATTTTGAAATGTAATTTATACAATTTTTTCAAAAGTGTAACTTTTTTTTATACGCCCTGTAGAATACATCAGTGAAATTATGAGGAAAATCGGACAATCGATGCAAAAGCTATGAATTTTAAAAATTTTCGTTTTGGAACCGCTCGATGAGGAGACTACTAGAGTTCATGATGTCATGTGCGGACAACAGTAATCAATATAAAGATTATAAAGGGATTTCCACAAAATGAAATTCACACATTATTCCCCCTGCTTTCTGAAAGCGATTAGTCAAGTGCTCTTTCATTATGCTAGAAAAGTGAAATTATGCTTGCTGGATTTCTTTTATCGCCCCAAATTACAATTCAATTATTCCATAGCTGAACATCGATAGTCAAACAGAGCTTTAAGTAATTCTTGTAAAGCACCGCTGGAGGTATACTTTTGATGTCTTGTCAGTATTTGATTCACAAACGCACACACAGCCTTATACGGTTTGTCTTTGTTATGTATCTGAGGTACTGTAACAATGATCCACGTCTGTTGTCAAATGACCCTGAAAATGATATTGAAAGAAATAGTGGGTCTCCCAAAACTTGTAAAACTTCTGTGATCGACCCCATATGTGAAAATAAAGAGGATATTCATTTGGATTTAATATTTCATTTGGATAGGGCCTACTGTGTATTGACAGGCAATCTTGATTTAATTTTGTCTTTCAAGCTGTTCTGCCAGATGGTTACAGCTACATCTTGTCTGACTTTAGTTTGAAGGAGACAGGATTTGAGGCCAAACTGAAGATCGATTTCAAGGATGCTGAAAAGTGGCAATCCGACTTTCAGAGGCGTCGAAGTGTACCTGGAGGGTACATAGAACGTACCCTAGATCTCGAAAATAATGTTCTGTTGAAGGTATTTGTTTACTTCTTTAACTGTTCAAGTAAATTACATAACATGTTTATATCTTTATGTAAATCTATAACCCAACTGGGCAGGTAACATGCTCCAGATGCCTTGAATCGGGACACCATGTATCCGTTGCAGGAACGATGTGATATGTCAACTTTGTAAAATCACAGGCCACGAGAACGAGATCACAGAACGAGTGTCGGCACTGCGCAATCACGTAGCACGTGATATCACCCCTGACTGCAAAACAAAGCACCAGGACGCGACAAACTCGCCTCGCTTCTATTCAGTTTGAAGTGCAACCAGGCAAGATTTGATGAAAGTGGATTAAGAAGAATACGTAACTTTTTCGGTTGATACATGTATCATTGATGTACACTTCATTTTTTTCTGTCAAAATGATTATGTTGGGTGTATTTAAGATACTTGTGGATGATGTCATTGTAAAAATGTGAAGTTATATGGAAAATAAAGTACCTGAAATGTGGATAAAAAAATCATTTCCACATACATCACTCATTCGGAACGATTTACGTGTACGCTGATGGCTGTTCGTCATGGAGAAGTTCGTGCTAATGAAGATGAAATGAAACCTTGAGTTTTTAACATTACAGAAAATAGAAATATTTTCCTGCCAACATAACGCGATTAAAAAAAAAATCTGATGTTTTTTCTAACCTAAGCTTTGTTAAACAAGGCCATTTAAAACAACCTCAATTTAAAGTATAGGTGAAATAGGTCATTGAGTAATTCTGAGTTCCAGTAATACAGTCACTGTTTACTTTTTGTGAACTTTGGTAGTCTTTGAATTATATTTCCTGTGCTGCCTTTTGCCAGTCTTCTGTACATCATACATCCCGGTTACAGTACATTATTCCGAAGGTTCGCTATTCTGAAGGTTCGTTAATCCGAAGGTATGTTAATCCGAAAATGGAATGATAAGGTCCGTTATTCCGAGGGTTTGCTAATCCGAAAATGAAAAGAGTATCTTTATTCTGAAGTTTCGTTATTTAGAAAATGAAAGAAGGTATGTAATTCCTAAGGTTTGTCGCACGAGCGCCTTCACATTTTCTGACCAACGAACCTTCGAAATAACGAACCTTATTTCATTTTCGGATTAATATAACGCACCTTCGGAATAATGCCACAAATGTTCAGATTTACGATCCATTTTTCTTTTTCGGATTAACGAACCTCTAGGTAGAGAGACTTTATTTGTTTCGGAATAACGAACCTTCGGAATCATGAACCTCATTCCATTTTCCGATTAACGAATCAAAGCATAACAATACATATATTTCAAGTTCAAACGACACGAGCTGCCAAAGTTTAAAAAACAACGCTCACTTAAGTACAAATAAGTCATCAGACACTTGTGACTTTCAGCTACACTTAACTCTTCGTGAAACTTTGCATTCTTTGGAACTTTTTTTTTCGTGCAGCTTTTTGAAGGTCTGCGGTACATGCGACATTCAACATAAAATGTTGCGTGCCCATAGATTGGCTGAAGGTTACCTTTTGCAGCAATGATGATATTGATGATGATGATAATGATGATGAAAATGATAAGGATAATGCCAATAATAGTATATAGTAACAATAATTATAATAATAATAATAACAATAATGAATAAATAAATCATGATAGATATAGAAATCAATATTACAAGATTGTATGACACAAGCTTTCAAAAACACAAAACCGTATCAAAGAAAGCTATAGCCAAACACAAGTAAAGGTTAAAAATAAAGCAAAAAGTAAAGAAAAACACTATTCACTTGGTGTACCACAAATACTTAACCCTTCAAAATAAGTTCTACAACTCAAGTTGAGTGTTGATATCTCTCCATACACGTATTATTATTTTTTTAATATTCATATTGCATCTATTGAAATTTATGTATGATTCCCTCTACATAATAGTGATACACCATTCGTAATGATTACGAACTCATTGCATGAATGGGGCCAAAGAAGAAGTGCAATATTGAACAATAAGATTGTCTATAGCAAACTCCTTATTTGATAGAGGATGCAAGGAGGGTATTGATGTTGTGGTTGGTCATACTACATGAGTGTCATTGAAATATTTTCATATTCTTTGAAAAGTAAATCATGTTTTAGATTATAATGCACAATAGATAATAATAAAGTGATGAATAATGATTTTTGACTTTGTCATCGTCTTATTAAGAGTAATTCGAGGTTTCGAAATGTGATTGAGAGAATTGTGTCCACTGTATACTCAAGGACGACTGAATGTTTGTAGGGGGGCAGTCATCGGTTGTAGACGCTGACTGCTAATGTGGACCTTTTCTTACCATCTTTATCTTCAGTGTTGTGGCAGAAGATGGTGACGATGTTAGACGTAGTAGCCTACTCTCATTACCGTCATCATCTCACTCAATGTCAGCAGCGGTGCCCTCTCCACCTAAACTCGGCATCTTAGCATCTAATTTGTTTGAGTAAAATGTGACATAATATCGTGCCGCTAAATGGAAAACATGGTTAGATGAGCACGTCATGGGTGCTCAGTGGCGGATCCAGAGGGGGGCGCAACCGGCGCACGCCCCCTTTATTTTTCGTTAAAAACAAAAGAAATAAAAAGAAAAAAATGAAATGAAACCCGGAAGTGGCACCAGAAATATTAGTCACGCCCCCCCCCCCCCCCCTTTTACAGAATTCCTGGATCCGCCCCTGGTGGTCGTCCGTGATTGACGTAGGATTAGCAAGATCGAGTGTGGTCGAAGAGTGCTGAAGATGTGATCAAGCCTAGTAGCAGTCAAAAAGTGAGCGAGTTCGGTCGAGTAGCGTTCTACAACAGTCGCGAAGTGATCGTGTAGCAGTCGAGTTGATCGTCAAAACAGATCGAACCTTCAACGAGTTGATGAAGAACCATGCAGTGGTGTCGTAGTTGAGTATAGATCGGGATGATATCGTAAACTGATCGGTCGAAAAAAATTCCATCCCGACCAAACAAGATCTTTGTACAATCGTTTCCCGATCAGCTCGACCTCGCCTCCATGAATACCCTATCCCTGTACGATTGCTTGCCTTCTCGACTCCTTACATGATACTTTTTGACGAGTCAAAAATTGAAAGCCGGACTAAAGCCGATCAAGGGAGATCGGGCCCGATCGACCCCGGTCACCCTAGCCGACGGAGCCCGACCAGGCCAAAATCGGTTGGTCGGGCTTGATTGAATTGATCTGATCGGCATTGCTTATTATTGTGAGTCAACAGCATTTACTACTAGTACTTGACGATTTTCGGTATGAGGGAGATGTAAATTGTCAACCGGTTCCATCCAGAATAAAACTAACAGTATTCAGTTCCATATGCTTGTTTTGCAAGAAAATATTGAAATGTAGTGAAAATAAAATCGGCATTCAATGTGCTAAAATGCGATAACAAATGACAGACTTTCAAGCCCCCCCCCCCCCCCCCTCCACACACACACAAAAACACACACGCAAACACATTCACTTTTGGTAATTAAAAAAAAATAAAAAACAACATCAGACGCTAAAGAATTCCGTAGGTTCCGCCCTGGGATTTTTCACAATCAAAAGATGGGGCGGGGGGGGGGGGGAGGGGGGTTGGCCCCTGACCAAACCCACCATGAGCACTACCAACCAACTCCTCCCCCCCCCCCCCACACACACACAATATATTAAAAACCGTTGCCTGACTTTTTTGTATTCGCTTTTGATTCCAGATTCTAATGCTGACGTATGGGCAGAAAAGCTGTCATACACAGTTGGAGTGGGTGAAACCATCAGTCTCGGAGTACAAATAAGAAACGGGTTGAATCAAGGGAACCTCGTCTGGAGGCGCAACGGAGATTACATCATAACAACTTGGCGTGGCTTGAAATCGGTTACTCTTCACGACGTTAGGAAGTCCGATGAAGGCATTTATGAATGCTACACTGACAGCAGCAGGGACAACGGAAAACATGCAATCATGAGACTCTTTGTTAGAGGTACGACCGTCAAAATACTTAATTTTTAATTAACTTCACCCCAATGTTATCTTTACTACTCCTTCTTTAACGACATTTGCGTTACATCAGAATGTGAATGAGTGAAGTAATACATGAATTGACCATCTTCATCAGTGGATTACAGTCGATGATCTGATGATTGGATATGGCGAGACATTAACGATAAGAGCATAGCATCTAAATGCAGGTGCACTGCAGAGTTTATGTTTACTTTCTAGAGCATTTTTTTTTTTATTTTGAAAGTGCTTTTCTATATTAGAAATGATCGCAAGAATTAAAATATACCTATTTAACTTGAAATGGGTACATACGGTTTAAGTTAAACTGTATTCTGTCTCAGAGACTGTTGACTCAGGGGAAAAAATAAAACCAATGTAATGTTATATATTCCCTTACTTTTACTGTTTTACGTTTATTGGAAGTTGATAAGGCAGAGCAATGGAAATTGCGTCCCCCGGCCAGGCATGTCCATGTGGCCTGCTTAGTTTAAAAACGCATTCCATGTATTTATTTTTTCCTTTGATGATCTGTGAAGTATTGATATATAAGCATAATTCGTATGCGGGCGTTGGTATGGAAGTTGTTTTTTTTTAAATCTTTTCAGTTCAATTTATTTTTCATTCCGTTTTCACTGCAATGTAATAAATCATATGAATTTTGCCAGCGCACGAATACGAGTGTTTAAAGAAAAATACACAACAATGACATATTGAAAGTAAAATGTACGATAAGGAACAATTCAGATTTGATGTAAAGAATATACAATATTAAATGCAATTAGGACCACCTTCATAAGCAAAGCTTGACGAGGAAGATGGCCTCAGATAAACGTACGACATGAAATGAAGCCTATGAATCTTAAAATACAGCTCTATATCGCCATTCACGGTATAGTTAAAAATAGTGTTTCTTCTTAAAGAAAAAGCATGTTCTATCGTAATATCGAGATTATCAGATTATATCACATCATATCTTTTCACTTGTGTGTGTGCATGAAACAGATTGTCCCTCTAAGAAGTATGGGCTGGAGTGTTCGAATGACTGTCCGGACTGTTACGCTGGGGGTCTTTGTCACCATGTAACGGGAGAATGCGTTTGTCGACCAGGATTCCAAGGCAGTAATTGTGAAACAGGTGTATACCATCATTCCTATTGTCAGTTGGGTATCGTTATGGTTAATTTCATTCTTAATGGCAATTTCAGCAGTATGCCATCTACATGTACGTACACAAACACAAATAAGTCTGGTTGTCCAGAAAGCTATATGAAATTTTGAACTTGAAGTTTGAATTTTGTTTGTGCAACTCAAATTTGAATAAACGTCATAAATGAAAAGAATATATGTGACCGTGCATCACAAAACGAACAAAAGGTCGCACACACTGATTTTGTGAGAGGACTGAAAATAGGTGAAATGGGTCAACCGAGCCGATCTTGACTTGGCTACCCTTGGTAAATAAGGCCTTATCATTATTATTATTATTATTACTATTATTATTATTATTATTATTATTATTATTATTATTATTATTATTATTATTATTAATTTCAGTTTAATCTGATAATCCCCTCATTGTTGTTACTCCGGTGGTTTCCATCCTGTTTTTTGTCCCATTCATCGCACAACCAGCACGGCTTGATAAAAATTAAGCGCTTGAATAGACACTGTACTTCAGAGCCTCTTTTCTCAGTTTACACTTGTTTTAAGTGTGTGCATTCTTTCCACTATTTAGATTTAGGAGAGTCCTTTTGATTTGAGTAATACATCATTTTAAAGCTTGAAGTCTGCTTTTTCAGAATATTTTCCCAACTAAAATTTCATGTGTGGTGACTTTTTGTGTGTTTTGTGGTGCAGGGTCACATATAACATCACTATACCACAAATAAAATACAAAGAGTAAGAAAATATTACTTGCAGTCATGGAATAGACAAACTGTGGTTACGCTGTCGTTGCTCAGCGATATTCATGACTTACTGGGTTATGTTAAGGAGATATTTATGATAAAGCAATGCTTATTAAATCTACAGAAAAAAAAAGACATCAGAACTTTCAAACACCCCTCCCACGCCCAAGTACAATATCAAGTCATCTCTTGAAGTAATGCATTTTCTGTTTGAATTTCTTGTATGCATGTCATTTTGTAATGCGCAGTAGAGTATATTATCATAGTAGCTGCGCAATATAAACGTCCTTTACTTGATTATTATTATTATTATTATCATTATTATTATTATTATTATTATTATTATTATTATTATTATCATTATAATTATTATTATTATTATTATTATAAAAAAAATGTAGGGCCTAATACACATTCGATGGAGCGTAAAGTGCATGGGTAATACTATAGAGAAATAAATTCGTTCTCATTTTATATAGTTGCCCGTGTCCCACACCTTCCCCGGCCAGAAAAGTGTATAAAATGCTATCACCCCATCCCCTACCCAAAATATTGCTTTTTTCGAAAAAAATACATTCGAAGAGTACAAGAAAAAAAAAGTTCAGCACCAAGAGTCAACCAATGTCATGAGTATACAGGGTATGGGTGCCACTTAAAATGACCATTAATTGTGGGAGACATTTCATAATTTGACCATGCAGTTCTGCCTTGAGCTCCACCGCTCCGACTGTGTTGTAGCATTCCTTCAGGTAAAGGCGCTGCAGCTTGGCAACAGGAGTATTGTGCCTTCCCACGAGTCTCTGTGTTCCCATGCGAGTGGAAAACGAAAAACGTCGAAGGGAAGGACGTAATTGTCCGCAACATCCGTAGCTGTCCGTAAATAGCCGTAAGCGGACGAAACTGTTGTGATACGTTAACTTGCGGTTAATTTCGGATACTTACGGTGGACGTAAGCGAACGCAAACGGACGGAAGGTAAATTTTTTGCGGATGGTCTGCGTCCAAGCCACGGGTAGTTACGTTCAGTTACGGATAGTTACGTTTGGTTACGGTTACTTGCGTAAGTTTGCGTCCGTGGCGTCCCTCTGCGAAATTTTGAACATTTCAAAATTTCGCAGGTTCGGCGACGTCATTTTGCGTTTCTTTACGGATGAGTTACGGACAATTACGTCTACATACGTCCCTGCGGATGCCTGCGTCCACTCATTCGTATCTATCCGCGGCGGACGTAATCCATCGTAAAGCACTGTGTGACTGGGGCATAACGTTCAAGGCGGCGTGAGGCCGGCCTCACGCCGGCGTTAGTCGTATGTGTAAATCGTTGTTTTTTGTTGTTGTTTTTTTTTTTTTTGAGGTGGTTTGAGGTCGGTTTCAAGGCGGCCTCACGCCGCCTTCACGTACATGTATGTGTAAACACAAAGCGGACTGAAGCCGGTTTTCGAGAGTCACGTGGGCTTGTGCAATAGTGCCGATATTTCATCATTCGTAATTTCGTTACCTCGCGCGCGTCAGAAATCTGAAATTCTCGTACAAATAATCGAATATGTGCTTTTGTTTTGTGATTGATTTTACTTCACTGGAGTCCTGCCGTCCTGGACTGCGTCGATGAGTTTTCTGCTTATTCAGTCGTTCTGTATCCTTTTTTTTTTTCGTTTGTGTAACTGTACTTGTAAGGTTTATGTTTTTTTTTGTTTTTTTTTTTACTTCGTGTAGTCCCACCCCGTCAGACTCGTGAAAGTCTCACCACGCAGACCGACAAAGCCGCCGTATATGTTAACGGGGGGTAGTCAAGCCGACTTCAAGGCGGCGTCCAGCGGACCTTTCTGCTATTTGTAAACACACTTTCGAAATTTTTTGGAGGCGGCTTGACAAAAACCGTCTATAGCACAAATCAGCAAGATATGTTGTAGTAATATTTTTTTTCCAGTTCACGCGTGAGGTGCGTGGTACCATAATTACATTTGTAATGTGTTAATTTACTAATTAATCTAATCACACTCTTGCAATTGCATTATTTAAAAAATAAAATCTGGTATCTTAGAAGGAATCTTCTTCATATTATATAGAAAAGACTTTAAAATGGTGTGTTGTCCTTGCTTTCAGGCTCCCAGCATTTAGCTTTAAAAGTACATGATTATGTACAAATTGTATTTCATTTGATATTCAAGACACTTGCATCATTTCCAAAGGGATATTGATGATGTAAATGGAATTCTCGCCCTATAAAACCACGGAAAGTCATATCTTCCCTGCTTTCAAAATTCCTAGATTAAAACTAGCACATACCATAATTACATATTTTGCTAATTAGGTAGATATTATAATCACTGACTAATAAAGCCAAGCTTGATCTATTTCAATATTCATCTAGAACACGAATAAAAAATACATTATTTGGAACATATCTCATCATGATAATTATGATACTCAAGACACTTATATCATTTTGAAGTGTAAGTTGTTGTTAACCAAGTATAGATTCCTTGTTTTCAAGCCTTCTGGATTGAAACCAGCAAGATATTAAGTTAGAGTAGAAGCTCGTCTGTAATGGAAATTCACCTGAAATTGGTCTTAAACTTTTGATTTAAAAAAAAAAAAAAAAAATTATTTACCTCCGAAATTTCCAGGTGCCAATGACCCGTCTCACCTTGATCACGTGACCGTCGATAAGCGGGTCACGGACTTTGGGAAGTATTGTAGCGCAAAACCACCAAAGGACCAGAACCGTTGAACACAGACAATTTACTGACAGACGCCCCAGCTCCACCTCCTCTGACCAGTTGTGACCCGCATATTTATCGTCACATGATAAAGGCGAAGACGGGTCATTCTGCTGATTAAGGCTGTAGCGTTGGCACCGGGAAATTTCGGAGATTTTCAAATGAAATGAAAACTTTAAACTGATTTAAGATATCGGAAAAATGTAATGCTTAGTTGGTAAATATGCTAATCAGACTAATGAAAATAGAATTGCCCAACGCTGCAAATGGGCATGGCAACCAAATTTTATTCTCTTTAATTCCCATCTAGAACATGACTCATTAAGAAACTATTAGACGATTTTGCACATCATAAGTAAATTTGAGATATACAAGGTATATATGGCACCATTTCCTGGACTATTGTACACATGCATATATTAAGCCCAGTTTGTTAATTATGATATTCAAGAATTTTGCATCATGTCAAACTGGAAACTGCTGTTATAACTCGTTCCTCGTCATAGAAAACACTCAAAAGGTTGTATTATCCATGGTTTCTGGATTCCTGGATTGAAATTCTTATGAAAATGCTAATTTGGCTAATCGATAGCCATGTAAAATTCTCTCCAAGTATATCCTTCTAGAACACGAATCAACAGCAACAAAACAAAACAAAACAAAACAAAACAATATTGTACTTACCATGGGTTTTTTTCAGGGTTAGGGTTTTATCTTTTCTCTGAAAATATTCTACCAATTATTGCGTCAGAAAGCTGCGCTCAAAGACCTTTCTATAATTATTTGAATCACTATACAAATGAAACCCAAATATCTTGAAGGGATGCAGTAATGTTGTTAGAGCACATCAGCGACATTTCAGGAAAATCAAACAATCCGTTCAAAAGTGAGAGTATTAGAAATAATGCAACCTGAACATTATGTCAGTTGCAAGTCGAGGGAATGTATGGCTAGCGTAGTGTAAAGCGACATGTCCGAGTATTTTCGTGACACGATTCATAATCAGATTCCATATGCTTGTTTCGTGCGAATCTTTGACTGCAATTCTTCATTCGTCCCGTGCGATGCATTTAATGGAGAAGACTTTATTTCTCCGTGTATTTGCATTCACCCTGTTGAAATGTAGAGTGCACGTAATGACGCATTTTGATTATCAGGGAACAGTTGAATTGTTTGCAAGTAGTTACCTTTTAACGCAGAATCGTTACCATGTTTGTTTGTAGTTTTTTTTTTTGCTTTTTTTTTGCTTTTTTTTTTTAATCGTGGTAATGAATGTCGGGGGTTAATCATGACAGTGTAGATAATGTGTATGGATGTACTCTCTCTCTCTCTCTCTTTCAATTCACCAGTAGGACCTATTCTTTATTTTGAATGAGCTTGAGGTTAAGCGATTAAAGATACAGAAGATAAAGATTTGACAATTTTGCTGCTACTCGCGGTGATTTGCTGATCAGGTATCTCGATAAACACCTTGAAAAACCCATTCTCAAAATATCACCAAATAAGTTTAAGTCTTTTGCTTCATATTTAATCATAGTCATTCATTGTTGTCTGTGTTTCTCTGGTTCAAAGGATGTGGCAACAATGCTTGGGGAAAAGGTTGCACAACGGTCTGCTCAAGTAGTGGAAGCTGCCGATATCGTCTCCTGTCTGTACCCGACCCAGTGGGTATCTCATGCCAAGCCGGATTCGGAGGAAATAAATGCGAAACAGGTTGGCTCTTTCATTATTATTCCCTCTACTGAAATACTTACGAAGTTCTTGGATGGCAACTTACCAGTACATTGTACTTGCAACCTCTCAACTACAAGAAAATATTCATGCTCCTTTTTTTTTTTTTTTTTTTTTTTTTTTTTTTTAAGTGGGCGTGATGTTTGCATGCATCTTCATGCGTTTATGATTTTACCTGGCACGGGTAGGGGTACTATTGATATGTTGTTGATTGTCGTTATTTATGAGCACGGGGTGGAAAGAAATGTGTGTACTCTTCGACAGAGAAGTCTATAGCAAAACATCTTTATAAGGTTGACATTTATAAGAAGATAACAAACATATATCAGTCATGGAGAGAGCAAGTGCCGATTACTGTGACATAGGGGTTCTGAAAGACACTTTGCTTCTTGCTTAACCGGATTATCAATTATTCGATCTCGACAGACAGGGCATCAAGATCGAACGTGCTTTCTCATGGAATGCCTTGCATAGTATGAATTGGAAGTCCCAACTTAAAGGGTGTGTACAGTTCTGGTCGAGGTGAAGATTTAGCTTTTAACGTTTTGCGAGTTATTCAGAAACCACTCTATTAGATGTCAACGAGCATGCAATTCTAAGGGGTATCAAAAGTTTATTTGATGGAAATCGGTTTTGAAATGGCTGAGATATCCAAAAACAAGAGGAAACAAAGAGATCTTGATAAAAGGTGTGGGCTGTAGTCTTTTATTATTATCACTTTATTGGAGATGTCAGCCATTTGAAAACCGATTTTCATCAAATAAACGTTGAATCCTTTTTGACATTACATGCTCTTTCATATTCCATAGGAGGTTTCTCATTATCTCACTTAGGAATGTAAAAAACATGATACCCCACCTCAACCAGTACTGTATACAGCTCCCGTAAAGATGACATAAAACTGTCGCTTAACAATAATCGTTTGAGAATATCTAACGTTAATCAAGACAAATAACAGCAATGAGGCCTGTAGGAAGCATATAGGTCTTTAATACTCATTTCCTAGATAAACAAAAAAGAGATCGTATGGCAATACACAAGTTTGAAGAGTTGTAAAGTTGAAAGAGCTTCACAATTTCACATAAATTTATGGCGGAGAATTTAATGCTAATAGTGTTGATAAAAATCCACAAAAATGCTGAGAAAACGATTTGCCTTTCCTATGTTATCAACGGAGATGAAGAGACTTAGTTGCCAAACACAAATCAATGCAATTGTGCCTCTCTCAAGTTGGAAGGGCAGGTGCAGTTGTCTTTGTTTCAGTGAATACTGCAGCAGTATATACAGATGTCTGTTTTCACTTAACACATAATATCATGGACAGCGCAATGTCGCGTTCTCTTGGTTGATGAGATTGCCCTTAAACTAATTGTCTTTATTACTCGATTACTGATATTTCCGGGTAGAGTAACAAGTACCACTGAACGAGAAAATGAATGAACGTGCTAGTAATGATTCTGAAGACGTAATACTTTTTGAAGTATACAGTGATATGATTTGATTTTTAATCAGTCTTTTTTCGCCGATTTTATCAAAGACCTGAAGTTAATCTAGGCTCAGTTGTTGTTCGGCTATCTCGTCAAACACAACGCACAAAACAAAGTAGCAGCTGTCGTTCTATGTTTCAACAGCTGTTCTGACACCTGTGCGATAATGTTATGTTATTATGCTTATAGCTAACGTTGTTTTTTTTTTTTATAATCCATGTCACATTGCTGTTCCGCTTTCTTTTGCAGTATGTTCAAACGTAACCTTCGGGGCTAACTGCGAGCTGGACTGTAACTGTGCATCGGGTGTGACGTGCGACTCAGCCGAGGGATGTCAAGGGGCCTGTGAAACCGGGTATTCGGGAGATCTGTGTCAGGGTAAAAACAAACAAACAAACAAAACTAGCAAAAAAAAATGATGTTGTTGGTCCATTTCCCCCATCAACCCTTTTCCATTAAAATGTTTCGGATTTGACATTCTCTACTGTAATAATGATTTGAAAATAAAAAATTGTATTCGACAATTACTTTGGTTCTTTCACTTGATATTATTGATTATTTTTTTTTTATGTATGTGTTATTTGCACTCTCAAGTTAAATCAGAGCCACAGGAGATTGCAGCGAAGGTTATTTTGGAACCCTGTGTTACTATCCCTGTCACTGTAATACCAGCGGGACCTGTGGTGGGACTAGCGGCCAGTGCCCTGGCGATGACTCCTGCGCCGATGGTTGGGCTGGATCGGACTGTCAGCAAGGTATAGCAGAAGTTCAGAAATAGCAAATAAGAAGAAAAAAATTATAGCTACTGTTTTCATGTGGGAATGATGTAATGCTCACAATTTGATACGTTAAGTGTGTGTGTGTGTGTGTGTGTGTGTGTGTGTGTTGTTGTTGTTGTTGTTGTTGTTGTTGTTGTTGTTTTGAGGGGATGTGGCCTGTATAGCGGTAGCTATCGGTAGTTTCCATGTTTCAGTGTATGGGGACTGTTATTTTTACATGTTAGCTTCACAAAAATTCTAGAATCATTTCGATAGCTCAGGAAATGGACACTCGATATTGTATCTCACAACAGTCAGACAAACAAAAGAGTAACAGTCAATAAAGATTTTCATGAGTTTTCACCGGAAAGTAATTTTGATATCGACGTCACATGCAAATCAGATGAGTTAATGATATAATCTCATCTCTTTGTACGATATTATTCCGCACAACACAGAAAATCACGAGAATCTTGCCTTTGGTGGACGATTTTGCTCTACAATACTCCTCTTAAAGTCGCAAAAGAAAATCTGATTTTGATTTGTCATTTTTTTTTCTCAATAAGTCATTCATTTTGTTGGGTTTATTGAAGAAATAATGTTTGGTGACTATTTTTTTTTTTTACTCAAGAGACGGTCAAACAGCTTCATCTAATTTTCTAGACATGCTGCGAACAGAAAAATGAGTAAATATAAAGTGATAATAAGATGGCATAGCAAAATATACCGGTAATCAAATATAGCGATTGTCTTGGCTTACATTTGACAGCAAGTCGAAGGTAACAATAAGGCTGAGCAATATATTCCACAAAAAGAACTGACTTTCCCCTCTTGGTAACACATGCATGTGAAGCTTTAATATTGCTCTTTTCGATGCAATTAATTTTACATGTAGCATTGCCAAGACTGGTGGATTCTCCGTGGATATTGGATGTCACAAGTGACTCAGTTTTGATTGCATGGAACGCCTGGAAGGACGGCTACGATTATGGCACAGGGCCGGTGCACTCGTACCTGATTACTTACAGTTGGAGAGATGACGTGGGTAACACAGGCAGCTCTGATGAACCCGTTGTCGTCTCTGAGGATAGCACTGCTAACATCACTGATCTTCGTGCATTTAGTGATTATGAGTTTGTTTTGTCCGTCAGGCGAGAAGTTGAAGGTTCACCAACGGGTGGTATCAGCAGTTCACCAATCACAGCTATGACGCCATGCGGTAGTAAGTAAACGATTTTTCTGTTGTTGTTTTTTCTCAATATTAACACATTGTTCACATTAAGGTCACATTGGGTTAGCACTTAATTTGCGAGTGCAAAATGTCGGACAATCCTTGATAAAAACTTATGTATCAATCTCTGTGTACCAAAATATGATACAAACACCCTATATGAATATTTTTCCTTAAGTCTTAATTTTGTCATCCCGAGTTGACTATTGTTCGTTTCAGATAAGTCATACCGAAAAAAAATGATGTCACTTTTCTATCTTTTTGAAACACTGCATAACTGGGAATATAAATAAGGGTGTCTATTACATAACACAGGGAATGAAATGTATAAAAATGGTGCCAAGCCACAGCGCAACATTCAGGTGTAAAAAGCCCGGAGTCACGATGGCCTTCCCTATCTTATCTTCTCTTATACCGTATATCCCCTGCCCCCCCCCCCAAAAAAAAAGAAAAGAAAAGAAAAGAAAATACAACCGAACTTTCTGCAATGATAACCTTGAAGGTAGTAAATCAATCAAAATGTAATTTCAGGGTATAAAACTATAACATATTTCCCACATCCTGCAGGAAATATCATTAGATTTGATTCAGTGGCCACAGAGAAACGGGGATCTTTGTAAAACATGTCAGAAGTCCCTTCCCTCCAAGTTTCGCATTGTCAGTTGTGATTACGCCTTACAAATACCAAGTTGTTCATTGTGTTTACTCTCAATAATCTCTTTTTTTTTGAAAAAGTGATTCTCTGTTTCTTTTTATTTGTCAACTAAAGGAGTGAAAAATGAATAAAATTAAAAAGGGGCAAATTTCTGAGTTTTGCAAAATTAGTAAGGAGTGACATTGAGTGATTAGAGAAACATATGAAATTGTTAACTCATTGAAGGTTTTCTGTTTTCTGTTTTCTTTCGTTTTATATTTTTTTCTCTCTCTTGATCAAGATGATCATAACAATATCTACATTATATGTACAAATTTGTATACTGTCATATTTTGATGTAATGCTATGCACAGAATTTTAATTCATTGTTGTTTGCCCTGTCAGCAGTCAAGTTGCATGACCGGCGCCACGTTTTCAAAAGTGGGGGGCCACTTCGGACTTCAGGTTCCACTTTAGGGTTTCATCTGCTAAAAAGCAAAAAGAAAAAAAGGCGGGGGAGGGGGGGGGGGAGAGGTCATCAGAGCAACTTCTGTAGTTCTGTAGGGTGCCACTTCCGGGTTTCTTCAGCTTACCGCGCGCACATTTTAAGGCTTCTATCTACAAGCATTTCTTTCTAGTGCCACTTCCAGGATGTGTGGTGCAAAAAAAAAGGGGGTGGCCGAGCCCGTCCCCCTCCCCCCCCCCCCCCCCCACCCCGTTCCGCCGGCCCTGAGTTGTGAGCAAAATATGTTCATTCATATGGATGCCGAGAGTATCAGCCTTGTAATATATTCTCAAAGAGTAAAATAATAAATGAGATTAGTATAATAATTATTTGATTTTTTACCTGGCTTTGGCTGTTATTCAGCACACGCAATCAAAAGGTTACATATCTCAAATAAAGTTTGTTTACATCAAAATTATTATTCGGCTGTGGAGCACCCGTGTTGTTGGGCATTGATTGTGGAAGGAATGCAAGGAAGGCACGATCTCAACAGGTTCTATCGTGTCCTTGCGGAATGTTTGATGATTTTAAATGGATAAAAAAATAATGATGTAAATTCCCTTCAACAAAACATTTTTTGCCTAAATACCAAATATATGTCAATTCATTACTTTTTTCCACTATGTAAATAGCACCACTCTTCCCGCCGTCGGAACTGAATGTGAATGTCACTGGTACAGACAGTATCTTTGTATCATGGCAGGTGAGACATAGTGACTCATGTACTTCAAATCTTGTGAATGTGACACAGTAGAACTGGGCTAGACATGCGAATGAACACATGCTTACTGTTCATGGCCGTGTCACACCTTTCCGGGCAAGCCTTGCGTACGACTTGCGAAGCACAATTTTTACTACCCGGAGGTCCCCGCAGAGAACCCGCACATGACAGTAACTAGCACGTATCTCATCCGTATTGTCGCCCGGAGGTGCCCACGTAAATCATTTTAGGCCTTGTCACACCTTTCCGGGCAAGTTACGCGGGCTTGTTGAGTGTAGGGATTTTCCAGCATACCGGGCATTCCTGAGGGCGGACCCAGGATTTGAGCGAGTCAGTGTATGTGTCTTACTTGCTGGACGCGTTCTACCTAAATTCTACTTGCGAGTATACTGTGTGACCTTTGCACCAGTCGCGTGGGGGCTGACTTGAACTCAGTGAAGGAATTCCTTTGAAGGAATGGCTGTAATTCCACAGAATGTCATTATCTTGGCTGCATACGAGACTGTGAAGTACCTGCGTGGGAGTTGCCTGCGAGGTGCTGCCGCTAAGGGCCTCCTACTGGCGTTCTGCGTGGACCTTTCCGGGCATTCCCGCGACTCACCCGGAAAAAAATTAGTCATGCTCAAAACTTGGCTGCGGTTAAATCGAACTTGCGTGCGCACCTCCGGGCAACTACAGGCGAGATACGCGCTATAGGTACTGTCAGGTGCGGACCAACTACGGAGAGCTCCGGGTAGCAAATTCGTTTCCCCGCAAGTCAAGCCGCAAAACTTCCCCAGATGTGGTATGATAAGGCCTTGAGCATGCTCAAAACTTGTTCCGAGTGAGTCATGGGGTTTCGCTCGCAGAGGTACACGCAGAACACCAGTATGAGACCCTTACCAGCAGCACTTCGCAGGCAACTCCAAAGCAGGTACATCTCAGTACCTGTAAGTCGCTCGTAACAGAAAACGGATCGGTTTTAAAGCTCTCACGCAGGTCACACGAAATACACGCAAGTAGAAGGTATGAAAGTAGTGCGTGTCTAGTAGGTAAGAAACAGGTGCGAAACTCGCAAACATTCTTGTCCGCCCGCGGAAAATTTTCCTGCGTGCGGAAAATCCCTCCTCGCAACAAGCCCGGTTAGCTTGCCCGGAAAGGTGTGACACGGCCTTTATACTGCCGTGTGGGTATACTAGTACTGTTGAATTTGAATTTGACTTGAAATTTGGCAAAATATACGCATGTTGTTAATTACTACGTAAATTATCACGCATGCAGGAGTGACTGTTCCTTGGGATATTACTATTATTACAAACTGGAGTTCATGTTAATGCCATGGTTCGTAATACCATAGTAATGGAGATGGCGTGGCTAATGGCGTGGCGCTCGTCTCTGAATGACATGAGCGTGGTATGGTCAGTGGGTTCGGGTCCATGCCAAGCCTGACACGTTTGCACGTCAGCAAGGCACTCTGTCCACACTGTTTGGTTGTTTATTAGTAATGTCATAAAGTGAATACAATGACAAAAGTCTTGTAGATTTCTTAGCAAAATGATGTTCGATATAAAGTGTTCAAACAAGACTTTTATCACCTGAGAAGATATTAAGTCAATGCAATGATTGTAAGTACAACAAATGTGACTGATAAATATAGATCTTCGTCTGGAAGTGATATGTCAAAGGTTGTAATTGAATGATAGGCTGGAGTGAAAACATGATGAGGTGTTCTCTGACGAAAGTCTTCTGTGCTCACTTTTATAGGTGCCCGACGTCCCGATGTCAACGTGGCTGCGGTGCGAATCTGCTGCTTACTATAGCTACAACTTGACGTACAGGCCTAGCGAAAACCAAGCCGAGAATACAGTCATTGAGTTCGAAGGTGCCGATTCCATCACGCACCATGTCACGGGCTTGAGTCCATGTACGGATTATATTTTCTCGGTGGTGATTGTCAACTCAAGAGACTTGCTCGGACCTGAGAGCCAAATGAGTGGAACAACCGATGCGATACGTAAGTCATGAAATGGGCGTAGACCGCAGAACTTTTTTTTTTTCGGATTGTACGTTTGTCAACCAACGTTCATTCACCTTGAGCACATTTTCTGCCGCAAAGAAAAACGTATACTTACATGGACAAATGACAATGGTATATAATTGAAGATGTGTGTACATTTCGCCGTTGCCAAGGACGTCAGCTACACGTGTATATTCGAACAATAGCATAATCTCCATTTTCGTGTGTATTTTGGTGCGCTTTTTTATATCAATGTAATTCAAATGTTACCAATAAATTATCATAGAAAAAAACAAAAAAATAGTCATGTATGAAAAGTTATTACAGAGTGGTAAACATCACCGAATTCAACTCATACTGCCATATCTAGGCCTAAAATATTTGTTGTTTTTTTTTTTCATTTAAAACACTTAGGGACTTCCTAAAGACCACAGAAGTAACATGAACGGTTTGTCATTATTTGAGACAGATGATGAAGTGCATATTATCTTAATAATAATTTGCATTTATTCACCACCTGTATTAGATTTTGTAGTAAAGGAAAAGTAATAAATGCAGAATTTTTTGGTTAAATGAAATACATGGTCTACCCCTAACCAGCGCCTGATCCAGTGGACGACCTTTCAACTTCCACGGAGTCGCATGATATAGTCGACTTGTTCTGGACAGAACCAGCAACAAACTGTTCCCCAGTAATTTACGAAGTCACACGCACCCTCCTGCTTCGCGACCAGTGCGACGACTCAGAATCAAATGATTTGGAAGTTTCTACAACAAATGTCACGTCCTACACCTATGATGACATGTATGCATACTCAACATACAACTTAACGGTCATTCCATATTATGAGGATTATGAGAATCATAAATACCAGGCTATCAAGGCATCATGGACAGTATTTAATTCCAGTGATTCAGGTAATAAACGAATGATGAAAAGAAAATGGTCATTTGTGTTTGTTTGGTTTTTTTTTCAATTAGGCTGACTAAAAATCACACGCAAGATATTACCTCTCTCGCTTTCATCCGTTTTTATGAGATTGTTGTGTTCTCTTTTGTCCAGTTTTGTTCTCGTGGAATTATTTTAAAAAAAACGATTTTTTTTTTTTTTTTTTTTTTTACATCTTGTCATATATGTAACATTTGAAGTATATCGAGTATATCTTATGCTTACAATAATTCAAGCATGCGAGAGAATTAAACTTTATTAGATAGACTACTGTTGTAATAAAAAAGGACACTTCGTGTTATTTGTGGCGTCCCGCCACGTTCCCACACAGATCCATTATTCACTAAGTATAAGATTTTAAAAATTAAAGATTTGTATTTTTTTTTCAACTTGGACAGTTTATGTTTAATTTCAACGCGAATACACTTCCCTGTATATTCAATTCAATGTTTACAAGAAATCAGTTTTTCCATAATTATCCCACCAGACAATCTACTGAGTTTCATTTACCCCTTCTGAGAACATTATTGGCTCGGAATACATTTATATACACAGGCCCTAGATTCTGGAATTCATTAAGTTGCGAAATAAAAAATTCTCCCTCTTTGTATTCTTTTATTAAAGCAGAAGTAAAAATCTTTTCTGTTAAACCCTCTCTGATATTTCGTTTTTATCAACCAAGTCCCAACAACCACAGGGATCGTCATCCAACCATCAATCAATCAATCTCTGAATTCATTATAATGAAATAGCCATCCTACTCTCTGCATGGCTGTATGCAGCCACCAGCTGTTTGAAGCATCTCTTTAATTCCCTTTTCAATTCCCTCTTTCGTTTCCTTGATCAGCGTGCAGGCATTCTCTTTCTTCCTTCCTTCCATTTTTCCATCTATTCTGTCGAGTCGTTTCATGTTGCTGTGTGTCTCCTATTTTGTTCCGTCTTGTCTTAAATTATACTTGTACTAAGCATTTGCAAATAAGTATTTCATTAGATTTTTCTTAAGTGGTTCACAATCTACAAGCTTGCTTTTTAGTGGACCTCTCAGTTCTTTTTTTTTCCAACTGAAACATATAACCTTGTATTATTTTGCGTATACATGCATGTATATGTGACTTTATTATTGTATCATTTGATATCATTTGCAAGTTGTATGTATACGATTGTAGTATGATTCCTAATTTTTACTGTGTTATGTTCTGTTGGAAAAAGGAGAAGAATGAAATAAAAAATGAAATGAAATGAAATGAAATGAGCTTTTAATGTACCTCATGGAGCGTAAGAAATGGGGTATAACGGGGTGTTATAACTGTGAAATGAATTTTTAAAAAAAATCAAAAGCAGTCATCATATTTGTCAGTAAAGATGACTTGCAACTGAAACAAATGACACGTGGGTGCTAGTGTCAGCGGTTGATGGAAAATCAAAATAAGAGGACTAAACAAACAACTGAGATATCTGCTAATCAACGACAAACCTCTCTTATGTCTACTTTTCGAGGTGATAAAGTACAAAATGCCATACACTCTGGTTTTGTTCTGAGGGTTTCAGAATTTACAGATGAATAATATGAAATAGTTAAAGAAAATGAGAAATTTCGTATTTGAGGTAAATTTATTACCCCCCCCCCCCAAAAAAAAGGTCCCTGCAAATTGAACAACTGTATAAAAGAATGACATGTTTCTTCTATTGTTTTATCACGCTGTAAGTCCCCACAGAGAAACCTGGTAACCTCACTGTAAACAATGACACAAAACAAACGTTGACCTACGAGTGGGTCACACCGCCGTGTAAAAGCAGGAGTGGAGATGTTTTCTACATCTGTACCTTCATGAAGCTACAGGATGATGATGATATATCTACTCCCCCGGAGGAAAACATCACAACTGCTACGACTTTAACGTACCAATCTTTACCACATTACACGTCCTATAACTTTACTGTCTGTGCATACACATCTGCTGGAGGGGGTCCGTGTGACAGTGTTCAAGCCAGAACCCTGCCAAGTGGTACGTATACATTGTCCACAATTTATATGCATCTTGTGTCTGGTATAATCTCAGAATGCACGCACAATCATGACGTCGAAAATACCAATTTATAGTTTGATGGAATATTTCGACTACATGCGCCTTTGTAGTAGCGCCCTATTCAATTCAATTCAAATGATTTCATTTCCATATAAAGTAATACAAAGTAATATACATAACGCTTACATGAGTACATAACATCAGAAGGAACTTACAATCAGGTAATTTTCCAAAAAAAAACAAAACAAAACATGAATACAATTATCATAATGATATCAACTCTGATTTGGAAAAATAAACAAGTAACCAATACAATCTTAATGTATAACTTTACATGGAAAAGAGGAATTCACAAGAAAAGCAATAATGCCGAATAGAATTACCTTCAGCCCGTCAAAGTCGCTTCCTTTTAACTATCATCACAATTTCCTTTTTTAATGCTGTTACTTCCTATTGTATAGGCCTATGTATTATGAACAACCCATGTTACACATTGCAGGGGCCTTGTTCCTCACACTGCAACAATAGCCTGTGCTATAAAAAAAATGCATTCGTTCATAAAGAAAATCCTTCAATGAATATATATTGCTTCGTCTGTTTTTTTTTTTCATCCTCTACACACAGCTCCTACTATACCACGAGATGTGGGGATTTTGTCTGACTCTGTAAATCAAACATCCGCAACCATAACGTGGCAAGAACCTGAGCTCATCAATGGGATTCTAATGAAATATACGATACAAGTAAACCCCGGAGAACCAGTGGAGATCACAGATAACCTCCAAGAAGGCATGTCATACCAGTTAGTCGACCTCAATCCTGACACCAGCTATTCCTTCACGGTAACGTACAAACTTCACTACTATTTTAACTTATATCATTTCGCTTTCCAAAACATGATCATGCTGTCGTTGCTTTATTTGGATGGTGCACCGCATTGTACGTATTGTGTATTGGGGGGGGGGGGGGTTATGTTGTTACGACCAATTTACTGATTGCACGAATGAAAACAGATTTAATGTTCATGCGCTTCACTGAAAATGTTTTTGGTACAAAAACTGATCTATAAGTACAATTAAGAACCCAATGAATGGATGATCACTTACATATCATTATGTTACAATTGTGATAATGTAGTAATCGCAAATTCCCTGTATCCCCTGGAAATCTCGATTTATGCACAGAATTCTCCATGCACACAGACTTTTAATGATCCACTCAGACGTAAATCAGTGCACGGACTCGCAGATTAATGTACAGCATACACGATAATCAAAAGCGATACATGTTGAATCCAGACGCTGTAACAACAGTGTCCAGTCCAATGTACAGGTGGTAATCTAGCAAGAAATTATCGAAGTAGTTATCCAGCCTGTAACCACTTCGTTGTAGCAATATCCACATACAATAAAATGGAACCGGCCACGAATATAGGTGAATCAACTTTCCACAAGCAATACATGTGTATGCCTCTTGGGCCTTTCTCCACAAAATATAGTAGGTCAGTAGGTTTTTCCCTTCACGTGCATGCACTGAGAGATTTACAAGCAGAAACTTCTTTTCAATTCTGATGAATTCAATGTGTTTAATTATGACAATATCAACCCAAAAAAAAAGAATAAGAGAATATCATGTCCAGTGAAGTAAATCAATTTTCGTAAAATTTCATTCTTTATCATCTATATGAGAATGGCAACATACTTCAGTCTGGAGACTGTTCTTCCGCAAGTCCGTGCGGATAAATACAACATGATTATACATTTATATGTATACCTACAACATAAATAATCATTTATGCTCAAATAGATTTTCGATAATGAATAGTGTTTCCATTTGACTGTCATATTGATTTCGAAGAATTACAGGAACATAAAACAGATGCGTAACAGTGAGGAGATCATAATTTATACCATATTTTATTTGCTGTGTTAAAGGTGACAGCAGTAAGCAACGGAGGGGAAAGCGAACCAGGTGATGGAGAAGTGACGACTTTGCCCATTCCAAGTACGTGATAGCAAGCTACACTCCATCTTCTTGTTCACCAGTATTCCACTAGGATATAACGTACACGTTCTGTTTATTAGTGATATTATAACACAATCAAAATGTATGTTCTGAAATGGCGCAAAAAATACTAAATTTTCTAACACGCTCTTTGTTGTTGTTGTTTTTTTGTTTTTTGTTTTTGTTTTTGTCTTTTTTGGGGGGCCGTTTATTGTTAACCAAGCTACTTTTATCAGTCCGTCTCTTTCACAAATTAGTAAGCTATGCAAAAGATAGTTTTTAAGAGAGTACCTCGTTTACATACATTCAAAAGTTAGGAGGCCTCCTAGTTAGAGGCCTTCATCCATTTCAAGTTAGAGGCCTCCATTTCATTTCAAGCTTAATCGTTTACGATGGTGGTCTCCTGCATTCAATGATCTCTGTTGTTTACTGAAAAATACTGTATATCTTATTTTATGTTTCTGTGTATATACATTGCTCAAAGCAATCACCTATGTGTATCTATTTATGTACTGTTATCGATTTATTTCACTGCACTTGTTATTCTTTATCTTTGTACTTTTTGAAGTTTGTATTCAAATTGTATTTGATTGAATGCAGAAATAAAAACAAACAAACAAAAGTTAGTCAGCTATGCAAAAGATTTGGTTTTTTTTAAAGGGCGTCTCGTTTACGTACATCCGCATGTACATGATTTTGCACCACCTCAATTCATCCAGTTCGTAAGTGTACTCTGCAAGCATAGTATCACCTTTACATGCATATTGATTTTTTTTTTCAAAATGTCGCATGTTTGTCAAACCTTCTGATTCCATATCTTATTTCATTGTATCTATGTTACCATGAAAATGCAATGGAAACGATTCTGCAATACGTGTTCTGTGTGATGTTAGCCCTGTGTAATCATTGTGAGTTTTTGGGGTGCACAAAACAAGATAACATTTTTACATGTTAAATCGGAAACCAATAGAGGCTTCTAATAAAATGATAATGGCGTCACTTCTTCATCACATCAGTACCTGGAGCACCCTCTCAGCCGGAAGCTTTCAACATCTCGCAGACTTACATTGTTGTTACGTGGACAGCTCCAAGTGAACCTGACCTCGGCATTTATGAGATCAGTGCCTACGAGTTGGAACTGTCGCCAGCAGATGAGGATCCGATAATAATCCAAATATCTGATGGGATCCAATATGAGATGACGTACAATATCACTGATGTGGTGGAAAGTACAGAATACACAATAAAGGTACCAATTCTATATCATTCTTTGCTTTTGATATCTGAATCTTTGGTAACAAATCTGTCCTGGCCCTACATTGATATGTGAAAATTCAGATATCGTTGATCTATTTCAAATCATCATGATTATCATTCTGCGGTGAAACGACTGATCTTTATAATAGGCATGGTGAGTGGAAGTGTCATGCTTTGATATACAGAATATTTATCGTGAGGATAAACAGTCAAAGTTGCCTTAGTGTTAATCTGTCTATACTGCGGCCTCTTGTCTACGATTACTTAATATCCTCCGATAAAAACAATGTTAAAAACCATGTCAAAAGCGGTCAATTGTCTAAAATTGTCACCTTTTTCTTTTCTGGTGTCCCTTTGGAGGTCGCTACGTCCAAATTTGACTGTACTTCAGGCAACGGTTGCCGTCCTCTCTTCTTGTGCTATCCATCACCACCGTTGTGGCAGGGAATGAAAAGTGGAAATGTTTGCTTTTAAATCTTAGAAAAGACGGTATGAAGGTTGTAGAACTGTTTTTCTCCTTACATTGACCTAAATTCGACAATACCTGCAGGTCACACCTTGCCATTATACAGCATGTACACACGATGAGAATTGAGATTGGTTTGGCCACTTCCACTGGACATTGTTTTAAACTATATGTGAATGACTCAACAGGGTCGAATGTGCATGGTCTGTCACAAAATGGAGCTTTAGATTTTCGCGACGAGGATGTTTAGAGGAAAAATAATGTTCTGCGCATGGGCCAAATCGCTTACCAAATTCGATCTACATTGTATGAGTATAATTAGCTCGCGTCGTCTGAGTTTTCACCACGCGTTATGGGCTACTTTTATGTCCTCTAAATTCACGACGTATCGCAGTTACTTAGTATGGGGGCGTCACTGGTGCAATATAAAGCTACTTTTCAGCACGAAGCAGGGAGAGGGAAGAACGTCCAACGCTTTAATCGTCGTCTCAGACGTCCGCGCCGCAAATCTAAAGCTCCCTATAGTAATTATTGACGATGAAGAGTGGTGTGTTTTATCCTCTCCTAGGTTGCAGCTGTCAATGAAGGTGGAAGGGGACCCTGGTCAGACTCCACAACAGAAACCACAATGGCAAAATCCAAGTCTACAAATAAAGGTGGGCATATTCACTAGGTTCTCTTTCAGTTAGCTAATGGGAAGCATCAAATCAAGAGCAGCCATCCATGGGGAAGATAATTAACTACACAACAGCTCGTCCTGCTTGCTTACAGCTACAGGGAGGATGCATCGTGTAAACAGAATGTGCCCCCATCGAAGACTTCAAACGCTAGAGTGTGCCGGTATTTGCTATCACGCTTGCGCCCTTGTGCAAGACTCTACATCAGCAACTCGTATTTTTCTCGCAGGGCAACTATAACTCAAAGTATAAGAGCTCTGGCTACCAGGAGAAGTCTACTCTAATGAATTCTTAGGAGTATTGAGCGTACGATGTGTTGATGAATATGTTACATTCAGTTGTCTGTACTTAAGCTTATTAAAATGAAACAAACGAAATCAACCTTGGTTTACTTGTAAAACAAGGGAACCATCCAAGACCTCCGTTCCTTGAGTCATTATACCCTGATCACAATTCCATCAACGTTTACAAACGTCTACCCGTTAACGTTACCTTTGTCGTTGCATTCAGCATGTATGCCCCTAGAGGACGGCGACCTAGCCGGAAATGAGAGAAAGAAAGAAAACGCATACAGAGACATACAGCAACTGCTAACCAAATTTTGAAGACAACATGTTTCGCCTGTGCTGGTCAATAGTCATCGCACTCTAGTTTGACACATGAATTGGGAAGATGAAAAATGGATACAAATTCATTTTAAAAAGAATATGAGCTATTGACCTCTGAAATGCACATCGAGCATATGATGCTACCTTTGATTACACTATTGATAATTATACAATACATTCATGTCCATATAACCACGCGCAATAGTTTAAAACTATATGATTGCCTTCATGTCCATGTTATTCTGAAAGGTTTGGCCGCTGGGCTTGGAGTTGGTATCCCAGTACTCTTGATAGTTCTGGTCTCTGGCATTCTGTTCTATCGAAAACGACGGTGAGTGTATAATTAAACGAAAACGTAAGAAAGTGTACACTTTGTCGGAACATGAAGCCATCGAACTAACGTCATAAACCCTTGACATGCTCTCTCCCTCTCTCTCTCTCTGTCTCTCTCTCTCTCTCTCTCTCTCTGTCTCTCTGTCTCTCTGTCTCTCTCTCTCTCTCGGATTCCATAGGTATTAATAGTAAGTACGACTACTATTCAATACGAATATCAAGCAGCATCACCGATAGCCTAGCTATAACAAACTGGTCATCGAGGCTTTTCCTTGGTCTAATTCTATTCTCTGCAGCAGCCTAAGCTTTCCACTGATATTTAGGTATTCCATTGTAATTTCCCAAATACCTAACATTGCAACACCAGAGAAACCGAGTTCAAAAAAGGCTTTACAGTTCAGATATAATAAAGCATAAGGTAATTTAGGTGATATCAAACCATACTAGTATCATTTTATCCTATATATTCATACATGCGTTATAAAATGGATGGGAAACAGGAGGCAGGAGAAAATTAGGACACAAGACTTTAGATTTTCGTAAAAATTTATAATTCCTTCGTTGACAGCAGCTGTTGTCGCGATATTGATGCTTGTTTCTTTGTTAACGTAATGCATTAACAGTTCACAATATTGTCAACACAAGAGTCTCCTAGAATGAATATGTCCTCGTGGTAATTGTTTTGTTTCAATTGGTAACATTAATTTTGTAACAAAGTGAGACGATTGTAATCTTGCGTTCGACAGAAAAAAAGAACTATTTCTTCTCAGTTTTCTCACCTTTATATCAACTCGGACTACTGTGACATCCCATGGAAATAAGTTCCCTGATTCCCTGTCTGTGGCCGAAGAGCACGCTTGTATATTCCAAATAACTTTTGCTACAGTTACTTGACAGTAACATCGACCTTCCTAATTGTGCGCCTCAAAATTCAAAGTATAGAAGTATAGAAATGACGATGAATAAGAGTTATTCCCTGCGCAATTATATCGCTAGTTTTAATTAACAACGCTTTTGTTTGGGGTTTTTGTTCGTTTGTTTCGTTGGTTGGTTTTGGGTTTTTCTTTTTCTTTCTGTTTTTGTTTTGAAAGCGCAGTCATATTCTCTGTATGAATTCAAAATAAACTGGGAAGTTGTTTACATTCAATTTGAAGTATTAATTATTGGCATATGTTTAATGCTAGAAGTTTCTTTAATAAACTGATTCATTCACTTTGATCGTTTTCGTGTTTCTGCTATTCACAGGTCCCCTCCCATACCGCTACCGAAAGCTGGCATGACAAACCCTATACCTGTAAATGACAATTGTAAGTGATTAGGAAGATTGATATACTCCTTAACAACAACTTGAAAGTTAACATGTTACGTAGGGACTGATATTCCTGCAACAAAATGTAGTCATCTCTTTAATGAAAGGGATTGTATAGTTTTGGTTGAGACCTAAATTCACGTTTCTAACATTTTGGATGAGATAATGAGAAACCTCTTATGAAATATGAAAGAGCGTGTAATTCCAAGAGGAATTCGATATCTATCTGATGAAAATTGGTTTTGAAATGACTAAGATACTAAAAGCAGAGCAATCTTAATAAATGGTGGGACCCATCTTTTATCAAGATTACTTTGTTTTAGTTGTTTTTGTATGTCTCAGCCATCCAAAATCGATTTTCATCAAAATTAAACTCTGAATTCCTCGTAGAATGGTGTGTTCTGTACTATGTTTCATCAGTGCTTTGTTGGTAAAGCGCAAAAAGTTAAAACCCTAATCCTCATCTCCACCAAAACATCCCTTCAATCGATTGTCAGAGATTAAAATCATTAAGTTACCGTCATATGAATACATTGTAGATAAAACTGGATGATGATGATGGATGCATTTCGTTTATACTCCGGCATTGGTCTATGGGAAATGCGTGTTGTAGCAAAATCAGCCCGTCCTCAACGGGTTAAGGTTTTGAATAGATTAAAAGGTCATAAACAGTACAATATCATATAGTTTATGAAAGCATGCGATTACATAATTATTTTCCAATATTAACTCTGCACAATTCAATGATATACATTGTACTTCCACACGGAAGCCCATTCAACATTGTTCTCGACAGCAGCTGCGTATAATCCTGTATCATACTTCCAAGGTAAAGTTTTCTGTGATTTTCAACATGAAATATAGGCCCTATATGATTACATCAGTCATGTATGCTGCCGATTTCATGTTATTTAAGTCAGCATTATGTATTTGGATATCAACGATAAAATGTAATAAAGCGTCTTCTAAATTATCCATGCGATTACATAATTATTTTCCAATATTAGCTCTGCACAAATCAATGATATACATTGTACTTCCACACGGAAGCCAATTCAACATTGTTCTCGACAGCAGCTGCGTATAATCCTGTATCATACTTCCAAGGTATAGTTTTCTATGATTTTCAACATGAAATATAGGCCCTATATGATTACATCAGTCATGTATGCTGCCGATTTCATGTTATTTAAGTCAGCATTATGTATTTGGATATCAACGATAAAATTTAATAAAGCGTCTTCTCAATTATCCATGCGATTACATAATTATTTTCCAATATTAGCTCTGCACAAATCAATGATATACATTGTACTTCCACACGGAAGCCAATTCAACATTGTTCTCGACAGCAGCTGCGTATAATCCTGTATCATACTTCCAAGGTATAGTTTTCTATGATTTTCAACATGAAATATAGGCCCTATATGATTACATCAGTCATGTATGCTGCCGATTTCATGTTATTTAAGTCAGCATTATGTATTTGGATATCAACGATAAAATTTAATAAAGCGTCTTCTCAATTATCCATGCGATTACATAATTATTTTCCAATATTAGCTCTGCACAAATCAATGATATACATTGTACTTCCACACGGAAGCCAATTCAACATTGTTCTCGACAGCAGCTGCGTATAATCCTGTATCATACTTCCAAGGTATAGTTTTCTATGATTTTCAACATGAAATATAGGCCCTATATGATTACATCAGTCATGTATGCTGCCGATTTCATGTTATTTAAGTCAGCATTATGTATTTGGATATCAACGATAAAATTTAATAAAGCGTCTTCTAAATTATGTCTACCTTCCAATATGTATATTAGTATGAATAATTATATACGTATATATATATATGTGTGTGTGTGACCGTGCATCACAAAACGAACATAAAGTCGCACCCGTTGATTTTACGTGAGGAGTCAAAAAAGGTGAAATGGGTCAACCAAGTCAATCTTGAGTTTTTCATATTTTCTGAAAGAGCTATCCCTCTACACTAATCTTGAGTTTTTCATATTTTCTGAAAGAGCTATCCCTCTACACTAATCTTTACTTTGGGATCATAACATGAATGTGAAAGTGTGTGTTTCAGCAGTTTTTCTACAACCCATTTTTGGGGGAGAATAGAATGATCAGGTGTGTCTTAGAATCCCCTTTTCATTTCTTGAAATCCTCCACACACTCTTCACTTTCAAGTCTAAAAAGTTTTGAAAGGATAACTCTACTGCTTTGAAATTTGGCATTAACCGTGGACAGATTGTGTTAATAGAACATTTCAAATTTCAGCTTAATTTGATAATCCCTTCACTGTTGTTGCTCCGGTGGTTTATAACGTGTGTTTTGTTCCTTTCAATGCACAGCTAGCGCAGCTTGGTAAAGATTAAGCACTTGAATAGACCCTGTTCTTCCGAGCCTCTTTTGTCATTTCAAACTTTTCCAGAGTGTGTGCTTTCTTTCTAGTATTTAGATTATGCATGTAGGTTGAATTGAGTTATACATCATTTTAAATCATTTTAAAGCTTAGAGTCTGCTCTTTAAGGATCTGCCCTCGACTAAAAATCCATATCTGGTGACTTTTTGTTGTTTTGTGATGCAAGGTCATATATATATATATATATATATATATATACATGTATTGCCAAACTTTAACAAAATTAAATACACACAACTCTTCGCTCTCTAGCGTACAGTATGGGCACTTACGAAAGTGTCGTGGAATCCCCACCCGAAGAACCTGCCAAGCCACCAGTGAAGGTGACCCCCGCCATTTATCGGCCCATTCTTTTGAGTAACTTGGCGAAATACGTGAAGAAGAAGCGACTTTCAGCAGAAGGCCTCGAGAAAGAGTTCAAGGTATGAGGACAAAAGAAGCCTTGCATGCTCATTCAAACAGCCTTCATTGTCATATTTTGTTCATTTGGCGCTTTGTCTCACTGTCATCGGCGATGTTTTCCATGTTATTCCTCATGTGTTTAAAAGGATGGTATACAATAGTTCTGATTGAGATAGGGATTCTATGTTTTAGCTTTTTGCGAGATAATCAGTAACCACTTAAGACAGGTTAAAGACCGGACAATTAATTCTAAAAGGATTCAAAGTTTAGTTGATTAAAATCGGTTTTAACATGGCTGAGATGTATATTCAAAAAGTAGAGGGTCCTAATAAGAGGTGTATCCCACCTTGTATTAGGACCTCATTGTTTTGCTCTTTTTTTTAAATTTCTGGGCCATCGCAAAACCGATTTTCATCAAATTAACATTCTATTCTTCATAAAATTGTATGCTCCAATATATATCATATAAATGCTTTCTCATTCTTTCGCAAAAAGATAAAATATAAATCTCGATCTCCGTCAAACTATGTCCATCCCTTTCATCCGTTCTTTAAATGACTTATTTTTTCCGTTATAGTATGAAGAAAACTGACATACTGTAAACTGGACTATTTGAACAAGATCGTGTATGAGAAAATGACCATGTGGCATACAGTGGATACGACTCAGGACTCCCAATCGGAGGACCTGAGTTGAATCCAGTCCAGTGCTTACGGCCTTGGGCAAGATGTTTTTACCCAAGATGTTCCTCTCGATCAGGGGGTGTATAAATGGGTACCTGGCAACGCTAGGGTAACGATAATGACAGGCCCTCTGGTAAAACAGTGTCAAGATTGAAGAGGCTACTCTTGATAAAGAAGATGACCACCAAACAAAAAATCTAGTACAATGCTTGTAGAGAATAATGTGCCAGACGACACTTACTTTGATTACATATAATATAATCGTGAGAAAAAAAAAGGAGTAACGATTATACACTTATGTACAGTAGATGATATTGCGGTTGTTTTATTGGTCTCGTTGATTGCTCCCCCGTTGTTACATTCCTTACTTTGTGGCAAGCATATAAACCGGTGCCCTTTTAAAAAATTAGTGCTGCAGCCCATGACACTGTCAAGCTCTGCAGTAACGGCGGAAACGTAGATCACAAGCAACACAATAGTAATGATGTGAAGATGTCACCACCTCACAAGTCACACTATCTTGTACAGAAACCATAAAAAAATAGTAACACATCTAGGTAAAAATCAATTATGATTGTTGTTTTTTTAAGCATCAACAACTCGCGTAACCGCACAGGTAAATTCAACTGAGAAAGCAGCAGATGTAATTTTCATTACAATAGAACAGCAGAAAAAATACTGCTTCAAATTGATTATACTGGTAAAATACACTCAACTGAGGGTAAAAGTGTTTATATCAATAATTGCCGAAGTGTAAACTTGTTGTTGTTTTTGTTTTGGTTCATGCATGTTAGGATCTCTACAACGAAATCCCCGAAGAATGCGTAGCTTTCCTTCCACAGAACAAAAAGAAGAATCGCTACAAGAACATAGTCACATGTAAGTAAATTTCATTTTGCGTGTGATATAGAGTAAAGTTAATTAGCACATTAGCCGAAGAAGTTGCTTGCTGCTGATGTACGTGTAAATTATAAAGGTTATAATCACGTAATGGCCTCTTAATAAACAATAACATAATGTTAATTATAATCATGTTAATCATGTAAAAAATGCAGTATCAACGTTGATATAAGTTAGCCTAATGACTCCTCTGACAACTTAAAGTTGGACGTTTATTTCTATGCATCAGAACGTCTATTTTCATACGAACGAGAAAACCTGCATCGTAACGTGCTTTATAAGTTAATTTTTAACTGTGTTTTTCATTTCGGTTTTTCACAAGTCGATGAGCACCGCGTAAAACTCAAGACAGAGTCAAACCAACCAGGAGCAGATTACATCAACGCTACGTTCTTCGATGTAAGTATAATATGGAGACTTGCCTTCTATCTATAATGAAAAGAAAGGAAATTGTCTTTCTCTCATTCACGCTATCTAAGGGAAATTTCAGCTTGCCATTTAAAGACGATACGACATATTAAATGTTATAAGACTACTCACAGATATGCATCACAATATCAGCTGTTGCCAGAGGTGTCGCTATAACCTTAAAACCAAAATCTGGAAGACATCGTAGATCATTTTGTATTGTTATGTCTTGTTTATTGGCCAGTAAGAAGCAAGTTTTCTTGTTTTTCTTTTTTTTTACATCATTACATCGTATATTTACTAGTACACATTGATGCATGTCATATTATTCTTACTTGTATTTTGATTTATCTGTTATGATGATAATGATAATGATAATGATAATAATAATAATAATACATACATACGTACATACATACATACAAATATACATACATACCTAACATTTATGAAGCGCTTAATATCATAAGCGCTGGGGAAAAACAAAGATAGAGAACAAGTGAAGAAGAAAACAATGAATAAGGACATCCACAACTACAGTAAACAACCACATATAACGACAATTACAAATACTTTCTACTACTACTAACACAGATAACACTGCCTAAAGAGATATGTTTTGAGGAATGACTTAAATGAATCTAGTGTATTGGCTTGTCGCATGCCGATGGGGGGGGGGGGGGGGTGTTCCATAGTTTACGGGCAAAAGATGTCTGTTATCTTTTGTTTTTCCTTTTTCCTTCCGTCTTTTCCCTTTGCGCTTAGAAACATTGTGTCAAGCGCTTTACAAACATAATTTATTATCATTATTATTATTATTACCATTATTATTATTATTATTATTATTATTATTATCATCATCATCATCATCATCACCATCTAATAGTATAACACGTGAAAAGAATACCTTGATTACTTGTCGAGATTAAACGGTGAAGTCATCCAGCCTTATTCATAAATTACAGATATTACAGCACCATTTGTTGTATCTGTTTTGTTGTTTGCAGGGATACCGGAAAAAGAAGGCCTACATAGCAACACAAGGTGATTTGTACTTTCGACAGACTTATTTGCCTTTCGGGCGTGAAAAGAATACATGATTATTGAAACAGAACGAAAGATTCTGCTGCATGAAATGGTCTTTTGAAGTGCTTAAAGAATGTGTGTCGTGATGTACAATGTACATATCAGAAAAGAAATCAAAGAGAGTGTATAATAAACTTTGCACCTAGCACTAACAGACACACACACACACACACACACAAATATATATATATATATGTATACATATATATATATATATATATATATATATATATATTCCGATGATTAAAAGAAAGATCATGTCGTTTTGATTATAGGGCCGAACACAGCGTCCTTGAATGACTTCTGGCAGATGATCTACGAACAGAATGTAGGGGCCATCGTCATGCTGACCAATCTTGTCGAAGACGGCAAGGTAAGAAGCCTCCTCACTGTGTATTCCCTCAGTATTGATTACTTCAAAGTGGAGTTATTTACAGACAGAGACATGTGAGCAAATTGTAGCAAGGCATGTCTCACTGAAAACCTATAACGCAGCCGAATTTCCTCTTAAATTATCTCAAAATGAAAGAAATAGTTTACTTTAAATGTCACATGAGCAGTGACAATGAGATGTGTAAGATGTCAGTGTCATGATTCTCTTAAAAAAAGAGAGAGAGAAGTAGTAGTTTCCGCAGTTAGTTTAAGCAGAGAAACTTGCGTAATGTAGAGAAATCACCTTATGTTAAAATTTAGACCAAGTAATGTCTTCGAAAGATAAATGCAATATGTATTTTGTTTTATATATCTTACATAGTTTTACACTGGATCTGAAAGCTATATATATTTACAAACTTGTTACGAATTGTAGGTTTATTACAGTCCTACAATTTTGCAATGGCCATATGGTGAGGTTGAAATACTGGAAAATGGTAGTATTTGTGTCATTAGTATTTATATAATTTTCTTCCCGCATGCTTCATGAAACGTCTCCTGCATGTGACACTGATGGCGATTATCCATTTCCCCCTTGCTATGACATGTTCTGTAGGTTAAATGCCTGCAGTACTGGCCTGAGGCTGACAGCAGCGAGAGGTACGGTGATATGTTCGTGACAAATAAAGAGGAAGAGAAGCACGCAGGTTTCGTCCATCGTCGACTGGAGTTGCGATTCGTATGTCATTTGCATGTTTGTTTCTATGCAAAGTGCATGATCGGTTTCGTAGTCAATCGACAGTATACAACACCAATTTACGTGTTGTTCATTGTAAAAAGAAAGTAATAAACAAATTGTGAGCTATATGATAGCGAATGAAACTAAATCAAAATTAGAAACCGTGAAAACCTTTACATGGAGATTACAGAGAGACCATAATAGACATGAAAAATCACTGAGAAACTGTTGAGAGATCGCTGGGCGACTACACTGCAAAAAGTCCGGTGTTAAATAGTGAACACCGAGCTGGTGTTAAATTTTCGGTGTTCATTTATGGTGTTAAATTAACACCTCCGAGTGTAATTTCCAAATTTTAAACTGTTTTTTGAAGAGTTTTTTAGTAACTGCACTTCTTATTGATTTTTAATTCAAACAAGACGATCAAGAGTTTTACATTAAAATACTAGATTTTTGAAAAAATGTGAAAATAAATTTACACCAAAGTAACACCAGCTGGTGTGGTCTCTTATTGAAGCTGGACGGGTGTTAAACCATTGATATTAACACCAACAAATATCAAATCAACACCATGTGGTGTCATTTTTGAATTAACACCAGTACAGTGTCAAAATAACACCAGGTACAGTGTCAAATTAACACCACGAAGTGTCAGGTGAACACTTTTCAACACCATCACAGTGCATTTTTAACACCTGTGGGTGTGGTCCTTTATTGAAGTTTGATCGGTGTTAGATTTAACACCCGTGGTGTTAAATCTAACACCGATGTTTTTACAGTGTACTTTTATCATACTTCCAGAGAAATGCAATACAAGTCAGTGAATTGACACTTAGACTGTACCAACAGTAAATGAAGCATTGAAGTGACAAGCGTTTCACACCATTAAAACAGTCTGTTTTATTTTCGTTCTTGAACGCAAGTCCTTTATGTATTCACATGCTGAACGTGCCTATTAAGTTTATATAAACATAATAAGAAGTTCTCTTTTCTTTGTTGTTGTTGTTGTTGGTTTTGTTCTGCATTTGTTGTGGTCGTTGTTTTGTGGGTATTTTATTTCGGTACCATCACCAACCAGGGAGACGACGAAGAATCTCGATGGGTGAGTCAGTACCACTACACGATTTGGCCTGACAAGAGAGAACCCGAGTGTTCTCAGCCTCTGATTGACTTACGAAACATCGTGAGAAACGCACACCCATCAGATGCTGGTCCGCTAGTGGTCCATTGCAGGTAAGTTTTGGAAGTACCATTACTATACTTCGTCAACACGTCACAGCTGGTTTTCTCGAAAGTGTGTGCAACTGAAACCTGATTTTTAATTGATTGTGGATGGATTGACATAAAGATATCAATGCCTATAAAAAAGACCTCTAAGATAAGATGTTTGTGATCCGTCATCACGTTACTTTAACAAAGTAGCAGGTATTATAGGGGGAAAATCCAGTCCAAAAATAAGTTAGTCTGATAAAAAAGGGTAACATATTACGAGGTCAATGGTAAAATTTTGATCGAAATCGGGTGAAAAATAAGGAAGTTATGACATTTAGAAATTTCGCTATTTTTTCACGAAACAGTTCTTGAACGGTTGATATAAGTGTACAAATGGCACAGTAAGCATGTTACCCCCTCACAAGTTGCCGTGTAGTTGTATCCCCCGAACAGAGTTAGGAGGATACTATGGATCTGGCCTCGTTGCGCCGCGTCCGCGTCCGCCGCAGAGATTTTCTTGTTTAAGTGCTCTACTGGCTGCAGTTCTTCTTCGATCATCTTCAAATTTGACATGAAGGTGTATTATGGTAAGATGAAGAAGCCTATTGTTTTTGGTGATGGCACCCTCGCTTGTTCCGTCCTTATACATGAAAAGGTAAATTTAACAGGGTCTGCTTGTGTGTGCGACGCTGGCCTTGTTTCTCGACAGGTTTTTTTTTTTTCAAATTTGGTATGTAAATGTATCATAGTCAAATCTATACACCAATACCTATTGATAACGCTGCCCTCACTGTTCCACCTTTTACAGGTTCAAAGGTCACCCTGATCATGTCAAAATTTGCAGAAGTGGTAATTTGTGCAAAAACTTGATTGTTACTCAATGAATTTTATTCAGACTTGCTAAGGAGATGTATGGGTGGTCATTCTACATGAAGGGCACAACAGTTTGTGGTGACGGCGCCCTCAATGTTCCGACTTGGATGCCAATGCACATTTGTTGTGTGTGCTCTATCAGCCCCATTTCTTATCAGATTTTCTTCAAATATGGCAAAAAGGTGCATTATAGTGAAATGAAGATGCCTATTTAACTTATTGTTTTTGGTGGTGGCGCCCTCGCTTGTTCCGTTTTTATACATGAAAAGGTAAATTTTACAGGGCCTGCTTGTGTGTGCGACGCTGGACTCGTTTCTGGACCGATTTTTTTTTTTCCAATTTGGTATGTAAATGTATCACAGTCAAATCTATACACCTACACATATTGATAATGCTGCTCTCACTGTTCCACCTTTTACAGGGTTAAAGGATATTTCCAGTTTTCCATCTAAACGCAATTATGCCCGAGGTTTAAAATTCAAATTCAAATTCAAAGTTTATTTCATTTTTCGACAAAACATATGTTTCACTTCTTTTGGTAACAGAGAATGAGGTAAATAGAACATAGTGAAGTGAAAAGACTGTACAGCACTTGAGGACCTATAGTAGTCATACATAGTATAGTACAAAAGAAACAGAAGTGATCAAATTGAAGTACATGTATACCGTTGCATAAAGTGCGAAAAATGGAGGGACCCACTAAAAAGACAGAGCTTGTAGTGTGTGGGCCCCTCTGAAAAAGAACATCGATGGAAAGATAAATTGAATCATCTTAGATACAAAAAATAACAAAGTGGAAGAAGTCTGGAAGCCCACTGAAAATTAGATTACCAGATATACACTTTCATAGATGTGAACAAACATGAAACAGGACTAGACAACAAGATAACTACTGAAGAAAAGGTTGTACAGGACAAAACGGGATGGACAAGACTGACAAACTGAAGACAAAATAGCAGACAAGAATGCACAACAGAAACAGAACAACAGAAACAGCGATCTTCGGCAGAAGCATGCCAAGAGAAACAGAAGATAGTTGCGGGGAAAAAGTAATATTTTGACGCCTGAAGAAAAGACAAGGAAATAGAAAATAGAGGGACGTATGAACAGGAGTAACATACGGAAAGTCAACTTCAAGACGCTATGGGCAAAACGGCATAGATGACAACATTGCGAACATCCAGGAAAAAAATACATTGTACCATTAATTCTACGAAGAGGCATACATGACAACATTGCAAACATCCAGGGAAAAAAAATACCATTAATTCTACGAAGAGGGGACAGAGTGAGCAGGTCAGTATGTAAGAAAGAAGGCCAAATGGTTAATTCGGTATTGTAGATTCATACGATTGCAATAAAAAAAGACTTCAGTCTCCTCTTAAAAGAATATGATTATGGATGGAGCGTTTTTTATGTGATGATTCAAAGAATTCCAATAATTTGGGCCTACATAAATAAGTGTGTTTTTAGCAAAAATCGTTCTTAAAAGAGGTAAATGAAATTCATTGGAACGCCTAGTGGGATATTCATGAAATGATTGATTTTGAGGAACATAGAATAAAAAATAGACGGAAGCTAGTTATTACAATACTTGTACATAAACTGCCCTAAATCAAACAAAAACAAATCTGTAATTTTTAAGAGCTTGTTGGAGGCAAACATATTTGTATGAGAACGCACAGGGGAATAACAAATAACACGGAGAGCTTTCTTTTGTAAAAGGAACACTCTCTCTAGTAAGTTCTGATGCGTGTTGCCCCAAACTAATATTCCATAATTAAGATGAGGCAATATTATCGACAAATATAACATAAGTAATGATTTTTGTGGAATATGAAATTTCAATCTATTTACAATGCCTATATTACGTGAAATTATATTGCAAACATTATCAACATGTGATTTCCAGGAAAGTTTGTCATCCACAATGATACCAAAAAAATTGATATGTGAGATTCTTTGTAGGTGAGAGTCATCTAATACTATATTTGTACTTAAACTATCAACAGTATTACTAAAAAGCATATATTTCGGTTTTTTGTGCATTAAGTGAAAGCCTATTGGCCCTGACCCAGTTTGTCACTTTTTTTCAATTCAATGTTAAGTTTATAAACGAGAAAATCAATATCATTGTGGGCAAAAAATACATTAGTGTCATCTGCAAAACGAATAAAAGAGAGGTCGTCGGATACGCGACAGAAATCATTGATATAAATAATGACCAATAACGGCCCTAAAAGACTTCCCTGTGGGACGCCACATTTAACTTCTCTGACAACGTAATCATTGTTTTTAATTGTAACAAATTGTTTTCTATCAACTAAATAGCTCTTGAACCACTCCAAGGCCTTCCCACGTATTCCATAATGCGATAACTTATAAAGTAAAATGTCATGATTGATAGTGTCGAAGGCCTTGGAGAAGTCCAAGAAAATACTAACTAAATGAGAATGGTTATCGATTGCGTGAACAAATCCTGGTATATCTAACTGATCACTATTCTGTAGTTATTCATCCAGGAATAACATCATGTTTAAAACTTCAATGACAGAAACATCATTATTTTTTTGTACATGGTCAGTGGAAAATTGTGATGTTATGACATGGTGAGCTCACGCATTTGCATATTCATATCCACTGTAGAAGAATTGTTTTGCAGAAATTTCAAAACTTCAAAATGTCAGAACTTCCTCATCTTTCATCCGATTTCAGTCAATTTTTTTTTTTTTTTACCGTTGAACTTGTAAGATTTTACCCTTTTTGATCAGACTAACTTCTATTTGGACTGGATTTCCCCTTAAAGCGACTAACACAGCTAGTACATTGCAGGCATTTCGTCATTACCATGAAAAGTTACTCTATCCATGTGGTATTCGCGTAATCATATCTCTAAGGTTCCTTCATTTCAGGTTCCTCTGATAATTACGCGACTTGGATTACTTGCCTTATTTTCAATCCCATCCTGTGTGTTGTTGTTTTTTTTTTCCTTGCAGTGCCGGAGTTGGCCGCACGGGAACCTTCGTTACCATTGACGCAATGATGTCCATGATCGAACAGGAGAAGAAGGTTGACATCTTCAACTTTGTGAACAACATGAGGAAACGACGTTCATTCATGGTTCAGGTCGAGGTACGATAAGCACATCCTTATTCTTTTTTTTTTTCAGATATGTAGTGTCATTATCCAGGTATCTGATTTATGTTTTCCACTGTCGATAAGTGGACATCAATATCATGGCATAGGTTTTGTCTGCAGTCGCCTTCTCGTGACTAAGACTTGATAGTGTCATCGAGGTTTTTTTACGTTTGTTTATCTTTTTTATTTAGTTACCTTTTTAATGATATGCATCAAATTTACGTGACTTCAGCCATTCAGAAGAGAGTCTTCGTACACGTTTTTAAACGTTTGTCTTGGATCGTGATATAATAAAAGCACTAATAATTATGTTCTTTTCTGTTGCTCTCATTTGCTCAGCTAAAAAGATTCCCAGAGATTGATTGATTCGAAAGCTGAAATAATTAATATTAGGCTTACATTACTTGTCCATGGGTCACGGTGGTCACCTTGAAATTTTGGCCATGTTTACGTTCCTCCTTGATAATGATAATAATAATAATAGTGGCCTCTTATAAAGCGCTGAAGTCCATCAAGAATGATGCTCATGGCGCTCTTACATTACCAGTCCTCAGTTCTTCACAGCTTTGTCTTCTCTCATCCGTATTGCAGTAAAAGATGTGGAAACATTCTTTCTTGATATATTAGTTAATCACTTTACTGTTACATTCATTGCAAATAATGTATGTAAACAGTAAGCTCATCATTATATGCTATGGCATGTTGACATTCAATCTTCCTATCTTTTCCAAAACTGCCGTGTCATTCACTCTACAGGCTCAATACGAGTTCATCTACGAGACTCTGCTGCAATGGTCAGTGTGTCCAGTTATGACCTGTCAGTTGCTGGACATCGCAGTGGTCCGACCTCAGTGGCAAAAAACTGATCCTGCTTCTGGCAAGTCGGAGATTGCAAAACAGTTTGAGGTTAGCTTGAGATCGATTTATTTGTGCAAAATAATGCAGCATGGCAGTCTCCGACAAGCCTAAAACACATTTCGTTTAATTCATTTCCAATAACAACATCGGGACAAGTTTGAATTTCATTTGCAATAGGCACTTTGAATCAAGTTTGAAATGAAAATACCCTTCTGTACACGTTCAATGTCAATGCTGAAATTAATATTTGTTAACATAAGCAATGATATTGATATCGGTATTTCAATTATGTTTCTAAATCATTTTACTGAACTGAGCGGTATCGCGTAAATTGACGCACCGTGAATATCACGCATAGAATTTCGATGACGCATGGAATATAAAAGAATCAATGATATATTTTTCTTTATTTCTGAATTTTCGTCATCACTGAATGCAGCTGCTGGACTACATCACATCAGATGGGACGAAATTGTCAAGTCCTGCTGGACTTAGATCAGAGAACATGAAAAAGAACCGTTTTGCAGACAGGATGCCAGGTGTGTTCAACCAATTCAAACCATTCCTATTTTGTTAGATGCTGGGGCCTTTGTTTTGGCTTTTTTTTTTGGTCATTGAGTTGCCAGGTTATGCACGATATCAAACAAAGCTGTAATGACAACTGGGACTCGATCCTGCCGAAACTTATTTGACAACACTTTACCTACTGCAACGCCATCATCATTGAACAAAAAGGGTTGTCACAACCAATAGCACAGTAGTGGGATATAGGATGCGATAGATTAAGCAAATCAATTGTGTCCTTCCGATTACTCGGAATCTCATTACGCCACATAAGTTCGTGCGATTTACCCATGATGTTTTCCTCATATCAGGTGGAAAAAAAATTGTGCCTGGCATCGGTGGGATTTTTTTATTATTATTATACCGTAGACGATAGGCAGATAGGGTTCTATAAACATGATAAAGACACAATTTGCACACTTACAGGAACGCGATTATTACTTACAGTCTTGTTACTACATATACTATAAATTATTCTATTAGACAACTCAAGACGATTGATGCAGATAATGCATCAGCTTTCGACCATTGTTTCAGGGAAAAGTAGAATTTTAATTGATTGCCAAGACTATGTACAGCTTCAAACCAGTTAGTTCGGATTTATTCATCATATTTGACCGCCTTTGACTCCTGTGTTTTGTTTTGTTTTTCTACCTCACTTTTGTTTTCCATACAGCGGATAAGTCACGACCATATCTCATGATGGAGGGCGACTATCCAGGCGCGAACCAATACATCAACGCTTCATTCTTCGATGTGAGCTTGATTAGAATTCCAATTAGAAGTAGATAAGAAATGAAAAATGAGCAGACTTAAAGTGTCCCATCATGTTATTCAGATTAACTCTAAGATAATTATGCCAAATAAATTTACTTGTTGACCACTTAACTGATAAACACAAATTACAGACCAAGCTTTTGAGAAGAATCCATAAAATGATCTTTCTTTACTCCGTCTTCAAAGCAAATGAGGCTGTGATGGTGTTTTTTTTTATATGAAATTTTACCTCTCGTTCGAACTACTACAGTCCTGTATTCGAAAACCTGTGATGTTGTATAGTTTGTCTCTCCTGCATATTTTTTTCATTCTTTGTTATTTTTCTTATTTCTGTCCCATTCTTCTCTTCATTTAAAATCCACTACCTTGTTCATTTTGACTGCCTATCACTGCCAGCTCTCTGTCAAAATCTTTTCAGTTCGAAGGTAAAACGAACGCCCACATATCTACCCAGTGCCCACTGCCGTCCACGATCACTGACTTCTTACGTCTCGTGTGGGACTACGACTGTCGAACTGTTGTGCACCTCAATGAAATGGATAAGGTATTTAAAAAAAAAATTCTGATATCAATGTATGATATTTGTAATGCATAATAGTTTGAATAAAGATTGATTTTTTTTTTGTGGTTACAAAAGAGCCTCCATGAAACCGATGCCAATGGAATTACTTATTTGGCTACTTTTGCCACCGTAGTAAATGTTATAAAATACTGCTAGGATACTGCTGACTACCCTCGTTAGTCATTAGGCACTTAGGGTGCTATCAAAGTAGCTACATATTTTTGTTGTCTTTGTTGTTCCCTGCCCTCATGCTTGATTTTCCCTTTCAATGTTACGACCATGATTTTCTTCTTAAGACATGTGGACAATATTGGCCTTCACACGGCAAAGACACCTACGGTTCATTTACCGTGGAGCTGCTTAAAGAACACAAAGATACAGACTTCATGACTAAACGGGTTCTGAACATCACTTCCACGAAGAAAAAGGTAAGTCTGCCTTCCATCACGAAAGGTTCATAGGAAAAGATACTGCATGATGAGCAGTAAATTACAATTATATTTTCATCAGAAGAAAAGAAGCAAAATACTTTTTGATACTGAAAGATAACTTTGAAAGATAGAGACTCGCTAGAGGTTCATAGAGATAAGATTTTAGTGACGATTATTGATGGCAAAGTTTACATTACAAGTTATTGATTACATACAAATGCACATAACGAGGCAAACCACAAAGAGGATTTACATTTACAATGATCTGTCATTAACTCAGTGTGGTCTATTCACTTCTCTTTCCTCATTTCATGCCAATTACGACCACATTTTTTAATCAAATGCCATAAACTCAGATCTATTTTGTCTCTTTTTTACTATATTCAATTGTTTGCGACATATGCCGTACCTTTTTGAAATTCCCTACTGGCCAAAGCTAATATATGTGGACTACAGAGTATTGGAAGAATTCTTGACATTAGGTCGATGAATATTCCTCTTGTTATCTCTTGATACGTATAATTGTCGTGATATCTTTAGTGACAAGCCGTAACAGAATACTTAAACCGAATTGCATTGCAGCAGAAGGAAATCGACTTAACCTTCTCGATTTTGTACTAATTGCATCGCCAACAAATGTACAGTTGTAGATGGTTTCATATTGGCATCTTAGCTTTGAACACCCTGCCTCAGTTTTCAGACATAATTTTGTGTAAAATTAAACCAAAAAGGAAGCATCTTCTTGAGCATAAACCTGTATTTGAATCGATCTTATATTTGTGTGTTTTGTGTTTGTGTTTTCGTGACCTTCCCTCCCACCTAAATATCAACACTTGGAAAAAACAAAAACAAAAAACAAAAACAGAAGCAAAAAAAAAAAGCGTTCAGCTTAATCTCTAAGCCTGAGTTGCATCTAGTTTCTAAGCTGTTCCGTATTTCATATATTCCTGTAGTGTATTATTTTTCATCCTGTAAGCTGGTTTCCTCTTTTCTTGTTTTGGGGTTTCGTTTATTTGATTGTTTGTTTATTTATTTATATATTTGTTTGTTTGTTTGGAACCATCAGGGAGCACATCGAGTCGATCAGTTTTACTATCACGGCTGGCCAGAAGACCAACCTGTGCCGAAGTCAAAGGGAAACTTTTGTCAATTCATCCTCAACGTTGACGAAAAGAACAACACAGAGCGACCTCTACTGATTGTGTGCATGTAGGTTTTTCGTTTGTTTGTTTGTTTGTTTGTTTGTTTGTTTTGGTTTGTTTTTGTTTTTTGCTGTGCCATCGTTAAAAGGACATTCCAGAGAACTAAAATAATTCTACATCATGTAAATCAATTGATAGTGCCATGTATTTGTGAAATGTATAATGGTCCTTTAACAAATTCTTTGATAAACCTCAAAACATAAGTTACACTGAACAAGGATGATGACGTAGGAGGCTCATATATTCCAGTGATGTAGCAATGAACTTCATTACAACACCATTTGGTTAAGAAGTTTACCTGTTCAGAATGTATGTATACTTTCTTCTGCTGTTCTTCTTTGGGAGCACCGATCATGCTTTCTTATGATAAGCTGTTACTAGCATGTCATCATCCTTGTTGACTGTGATTTGTTATGGGTTTTGAAAACATTCTTCTTATTCCTTACCCCGATTACTACAAATTATATTACTCTGTACCCTATTATGACCAATTTATAGATGTTTGAACAAAAGTCTGACAAATCATCCGGACGTCCCCCTTGATGGCCAACGCAGACCACGTATACTGTTGACTGGAAGTTATCTATATAAATTGCTATTAAATCTTATGACAGCCCGTTGTTATCACATGCCTGTAGGGGGGAAAAAAGTATTTTTCTGTCGTGTGTGCGCGTTTGTGTGTTGGCTGTGTGTCTTGCCAATCACTCTGAAATGAATATAGGGCTTTTTACACTTGCGTTTCTTAACCCCGGACTTTCTCTGACCCAGGACTATCGTTAGTCCCGTACCAATTTTTTCAGCTTTTTACACTCGCCAATTAGTCCCGTACTATCTCTTGTCCGGGGCTAAGGAGAAATCTGACCTTTTTACACTCGTATTTCTTAGCCCCGGACTTTCCAAACCACATGAATATTCATAATCACGCTGTGTACTGTACACGTACACGCACGCACCGGCAGCACTTGATTACCTCGTTTCTGATTGGTCAGTGAGGGTCGGACTTCGTCTCCGTCGCTTAGCCCAGGATTATTTTTTCGTTCTGTTTACACTCACTTGCTTGGCACCGCAATTGCGGTGCTAACCCCTGCTATTTTGCAGGGCCAGATAGTACCGTACTATCGGTGGGGCTAGCCCACTTTGGCAAAAACGAGTGTAAACAGAAAGTGGGTTAAGGATAGTCCCGTACCAACGGTGGGGCTAAGGCCCCCCCTTAGCCCCACCGTTGGTCCGGGGCTAAGCAAAAATTTACAAGTGTAAAAAGCCCTTATCATGTACGCTTCTTTTTGTGTCATTTGCTGTGTTATTTGATTATGTGCTTCAGAGATGGAGTGGGCATGTCTGGCACCTTCCTGGCTGCCATGGCAACGATCAACAAAGTGAAGCAGGACAAGACGGTGGATATTTTCAGCGCGGTGAAACGTCTACGCAAGAACAGACCGGGCGTCGTGGATAGTTTGGTATGAAGTCGTTACAATCACAACACTAGTTTATAAAGCGTCAAAAAGGATAACATTGAATATTGTGCAAAGGGACCCTTCTCGATCCAGCCATACCTTCTTCCTTTTTTTGACTCTGTCAGATACATGTCTTCAAACTTGAGACACACTTTGTCATTGCCAATACGCTTAAACTATAACATCTTGCCTTGAATATGCATTTGTGCAAGTGGGTAAGGCCTGTTGGTCCCACGTTGGAGAGGATGGATCGAGGCTGGGGATGATGGGACTTCAGGCGAGGGGAGGGATAAAGTTTTGTTGAACTTAAGTCTGGTATGGTGGTAGTGGTTTGTTTGTTGTCAAAAATGTGTGACATGTTTTTGTGCCACCAATATTTTTCTCCCTTTCGAAATGACAATTCGTTACAAGAATATACTACATAGTATCATTTTGATGTTTGGAAATGAAGATAAACCATAAATGAACGAATGAATGAATGAATGAATGAATGAATGAATGAATGAATAAATAAATAAATAAATAAATAATACAAAGGAGTCCCCAGTGACCAGAGCTACCAAGTCTCGCGCATTCTGCGTGAGACTCAAGCATTTAGGGTCTGTCTCACGATCTCACGCATGGCAACCATTTTTAACACGCATCGGATGAAGTCTGAAATTTGGGCCAAAATAAGAAGCATAGCTCAAAGGATTAAAGTGATAGTGGCAATTGAAGGTATTTTTCCGTTTTGTCTTTCAAAATTAGTAAAAAAAAATATTCACTTAAGTATGCACCAGATCGCATCATTAAGAGCTAACAATTTAAAAAAGCTCCCTACCATGGGAGGGGAGACGCCGAGTCATGAAAATCTCACTCATAAAAGTTTTTTGAACTTGGCATCTCTGAGTGACACCTTTATAGTCAGTGTGTGTGTCAATGCTTTTTAGTCCACAGAAGACCTAATTTGTCCCCGCCGAACGAGTTCGAGCAGGGGACTATGAAACGGGTATCGTACGTGTGTGTGTCTGTGTCTGTGTGTGTGTCTGTCTGTCCGTGTGTGCGTCCGTGTGTGATCAAAATCTTCAATTTGCTACTTCTCTGTCATTTATGAGCCAATTTTGATTCTGTTTGCTTTAAATGATAGCACTACGTGGAAGCTTTGAAACTTCTACACAGAATTTCAGTTGTGACCTTTGACCTTGACCTTTGTCCCATATTGTACATTTTGCTACAAAATGCTACTCCTTCGCCATTTCTAACCTGATTTCGATTCCGTTTGCTTTATGTGATGGCACTAGGAGAGGGCTTCAAAACTTCTACACAGAATTTTGACCTTTGACCTTGATTTCTGACCTGTATTGTACATTGGCTACAAAATGCTACTCCTTCGCCATTTCTAACCCGATTTTGATTCCGTTTGCTTTATGTGATAGCACTAGGTGAGGGCTTCAAAACTTCTACACAGAATTTTGACCTTTGACTTCTTTGACCTTTGACCTTGATTTTTGACCTATATTGTACATTGGCTACAAAATGCTACTTCTTCGCCATTTCTAACCCGATTTCGATTCCGTTTGCTTTGTGTGATGGCTCTAGGTGAGGGCTTCAAAACTTCTACACAGAATTTTGACCATTGACTTCTTTGACCTTTGACCTTGATTTTTGACCTATATTGTACATTTTGCTACAAAATGCTACTTCCGGCGGGGACATATATTAGGCACCGCGTAATTTCTACTTTTCCTTGTTAAGTTATGCTATGATTGTTTTTACCTTCTTTGCAATTTTTCAGTTGAGCACCGTTTCAAAGCAATTAAGGTATAGGGACCTACCCCGATACTGTAACCAGGAAATTTCGACAAATCTCATCAAGTTTTATCATAATCACCTTCGACCCGATCATAAAGACAGTGACATGCACCAATTATGCATAGTGATGCACATGTTCCAGCAACAGCTCGAAATCGATGATGATTTAGTACGTCAACTTAGCTGTTCTAGAGCGTTTGTTTTGTGTGAAAATATATTTCAATTTTGACGATCAGAATAGTGATCTGTCTCAACAACTTACTTTTCTCTCCTGCTCTTTTCGTTCTCCTTTCCAGGAACGCTACGAATTCTGTTTCGACGTTGTCGAGGCCTACAAAGATTCTGTGCAAACCTATGCCAACTTCATGTAAAGCCTCGTCTTGAAATCCTACGGTAAATTCATAAAAACGAGCACATGAAAACCTCAGATCACCCGTTACCGTCAGTGTTCTCTCTCACCATTTTTGTTTTAATTCGCTCCGCCTGAGTACGGCGTGGTTCCGACAGTGAATGGCTTCACGAATGCTAGCCAAGTCGTTCTTCGTCTCATGAAAAATAGTTGTAGAGTAATGCACGGTGTGTCCTCCGATTGAAGCGAGTTAAATTGGAGATAAGTGATGACTTGCAACAACTAAAATTTGAGATATCAAGTTCATAAAACAACTCGAGGCAAGACCTCATCAATTTCATTGAATAAGCAGTACCCGATACTGAACAGGCAGTTTCCTAGGTACGACGCCTATCTAGTAATCAGAAGATTTTTGGTCTAATTGTATGCCTATGATTTTTTTTTTATCATGGCTGCTAGCAAAGCACCGAACAGTCGGTGCTTATTAACGTCGATGTGGGGCACTTTGTCAATCAACGGCAATAAAAACAAATCAACGCATGAGTTCATTAATATCAGTCAAGACCGCAATGTCAATAGCCAGCAGTATGTTTGTTGCTGTTTTGGTTGTTAATACTTTGATATGCTGTGATCAACTCGACTTTGGCTTCTGAAAAAGAGCCAGAAATATTTTTGTAAAAGAAAAAAGAAAAAAAAGAATGCCTTTTCCTCAGCAGCAATATATCACTGTTCCTACGTGCAAGCAGATCAAAATGGCAATTCGGTACAGTATTCAAGCTTGATGTTGTAGTTGTATCTAGACAAACCCAGAGAAAAAACCTAGAGGAAGATACGATGACGATTGTAAACTTGACTTTGTCGAAACATGCAAGCCTTTCGCCAGAATTACTGTGACTTGTCTATGCTCTCCTCTAACAGTAGACCATCTCGGATTGCCAGTCGCTGGATAGGCAGCAAGCTTTCTCACTCTCAATATTGTTCCTTTTGGAAAAATGTGCAAAGAGTCTTGTATGTGGTAGAGTATTCATGTCTTTCTAAAGCCTGGTATTGAATATCCTATCAGTGCCTGCTGTTGAAGTACCTTAAGATGAGATCAGCTATATACGTATATCAGACACGTAATTATATCTATATTAATGTACTCTTGTTTATATTTTGATGTGATTTCTTATTTGTCATGATTTTATTTGTAGAAGTGGAAAAAACAAGCAAACTGAAACTGAAAGTTAAATTGAAATCGGAAATCATATACCCCCGTATACATGGTATATGAAAGAATCTTACCTTACGGCTGGAAGGTCCTAACGACAACCAATCTGTGCAGGCCTAAACTATTACTGGATTCTTTATCTGACTGTAGTTTGATGTGTGTAGATAGATTTCATTTTGCTGATCTTTCCTATTCTTTAACATGTCGTTTCGCCTGTACGTTCCTTACTTCTCCTATGTCTGCAAATATTTTATCAGACTATGGGATTGTATTAGCAGGAGAATCTCGTGATAACGAAGTCCTCGGGACCGGCAGTTTTCTTTCGTCACATTGAAATTTCGTTATCGCCGATCTGATAAAGTGTGTAAAGACATAAACATAACATGATTTCGTTATTACCGTGTTAGTTACAACAGGAGTGTATTGTAGCGGATTAAACGTTTCAGAATTTGTATTATATTTTGATCTTTGTTTTGACTACGCTGAAGCCTAAGGATTTATTACATTTATTTTTATTGAGTTAGTTAATTGTGAGTGTATACTTAAAATCACACGTCAAATACTGCACACTACAAGAAGGTGTTAGTCCTTTTTAAATGCCTCTATGTTGCAGTTGGGGTTTATGCACAATAAATTTGATATTTCATGATTTTAGCAATATACGTTTAATGGCTAAAAATGATTCATTATATTCTTCGCTACCAAAGTAATATGTTAGAGGTTTATAAAAATTACAGATGTTTATACTCAGTTTAAATGATATGTGATACTCTAAAGTTTGTGTAAACTGTACTATATCTAGGATATCATTTGTTTTCATTCATTCAAGAATAAATGCAGTCTTATTTTAACCCTTAAACTTTCATTATGTAAAGAATATTGTTAATGTATAGATTGCCAGAAACCTCACTCGGCGTTGCCAATGAAGTGTGTAGTTTATCAGCAAGATTGCATTGTGTATATCTTTTCTTGCAGTTGTTATTTTGTGTGTAATTCTAACTCTATTTTGAGTTCAGAATATGGAGACTTTTTGATGCCGATGAATGATAAAGTTAAAAAAAAATCAGAAAAATACTGTGCATTGTAGTATTAAGAAGAATAAAGTGTGAACGTGAATGTTTCCCATTACAGCCTTGCGGTTGCACATTGCACTTTTCGAACAGTTGGTTAAGTTGTTTACATGTACTGCAGATCAACTCGAATGTAAGTTCGCAATACAACGTCGAGAAAATATTGCATGTCAACTCGTGTATGCAACATTGACATAGTTGTGTTAAACCTAGAGCCCAGATTCCATCAAGGTCACGTTTCTGTGTTTCAGCAGTCTCGTGCATTTCACAAAGATTCCTCACACTCCAGGATGGGTATCAGTTTCTGTTCAGTTCAAATTTATTTCATGTGTCCACTTTCTCGATGATGAAATTACAGAATGATTGACAGCAGACAACAAGTGATCATACAAAAATGTTAACAACCATGTCTTTTGATTGAAGAAAAACAGGAAAAAAAAAACATATTGAACACAAATGTATAATGGTCAAATCATGAAATGAGGATGTCACAAGGAAAATAGCAGAAATATGATGGGACCTATTAAAGCTATAATGCTTGTAAAATTGTAGCTTCCCAATTGCTGATCTTATCTCAAAGGTTGATGCAGATTTTCAAAAATCTGTCGATCTACTGCTATAGGCTTCCTTTCATACAATTACGCAGTAATGGTATGCACTTTCGATTGTTACATATACAATTATACTTAAACATAACTAAAGTCAACAAACATCACGACTGCTTGATCCTTGAAACTCATAAGTTATGTTCAGACGACAAGCCTTAACCTCGAGGTTAGGAAACCTCGAGGTTAGAGCTTGTAGTTTAGGGACCGTGAAGACGCACTCGTAGTAAGCTAACCTCGAGGTTAGCTCGATGTTAAGAGCCACGAGAAATCTTATGGTTAGCGCTCTAACCACGAGCCGCGGGGGTCCCCACTCGTAGTTAAGCACCGTGTGGGCACAAAAATCAACGCACTCAAAGGGGCAGGAATTTGACCTCGAGGTTTCGTAACCTCGAGGTTAAGATTCGTCGTGTGGACGCACGTCGTAGTTAGGGGGCAAGAGCTTAACCTCGAGGTTTCCTAACCTCGAGGTTAGGGCCTGTCGTCTGAACGTAACTAGTTTTATCCGTATAAACTGTACATGCATGTAAAAAATAGATTTATCAATTAACGATCAACTTCGATCTGACTCGACATTTTAACAAAAACTGTTTTTCTATCATTCTATTTTAGTTGAAACAGAATTCAAATATTGCTTAAAAAGCTCGAGGAGAGTCGAAATGCTCAAATAGCTTGAACAACGAAGAAAACGTGTTTTAGTTTGAGATTCGGAACTATCTGAACTTATATAGTCACGAAGGTCACTGTGAAATAGGGAAAAAATGAAACTAGTTGTATATAAAAAAAGGAGAATTTCTCAAATATATCACTATATAAAGGCACTTGTCCTGATAATTAAATGTTGTTGAAGACCTCGAATAAATCCATCAAATCGTACATGTACCTCAAGATCTTTGCATCTCCCACCTTGTGAATAACTGAGAAGAGCGTTATCATGATGTATTGTATATAAGTCATTTTTAAACTCACAGGTGAATGCTAGAGATTTAGAATAATAACAAACGTCCATGAAATTCGGGAGGTTTATTTAAATAATCGTAATTAATTTTGCTCACAGCGCTTTTTGTTTTGTAAGCAATAAACTATTCCTCTCGATTTTACGCAAAATAGCTTTTACACATCTAACGTATCTTCTTTTCTTTTGTCACCTATATTCCCCTTGCAAATTTGTGTCGTTTCCATCGTGATTTGATGACTGGTATGGCTGTAAAACTAAGAGAAAGTTTCTATTGAACTTTATTTGGCTCATCATAACTGCAAAAAGTGTATAAATCTGAAACAATCAGAACACTGAGAGTGAGAATGTAATGTATAACAGCCAAGGCTCTGAAAAAGAAGATCTTGTAAATTCACTTGACTTGATAATGTTAAGTCTAGTAATTATTTTATGTTAAATGTTATACGTTATAATTATATAATGTAAAATGTTATACGCTTATCATTCTCCCAATGGCTCCGTCGTTCTTACGTATCAATCTGAAGGTTCAGTACTTTTACCCATATTATGTATAGCAGTTACAATTCGCCGATAGTCAAATAAGAAATGTTAAAGACACTTCGGGGAATCGTTGTCAATATAAGAGTACGTACTTAAAGATTCGTACTTATGTAGCTCTTTCATAGTTCTTACGTTACTCCTTATTATGTTGGGAAACCCGTTTTGGGTGAGCTATCTCGCCACACAAGAGTTTAAAGGGGAATTTCAAAACAGGCAAAACTTACTGTGAATAGAAAAAATAAATTCAATTTCATTTTTACAAGCACAACAGTGAAAATTTGATCGAAAACGGATACAAGTTATGAAATTGTGAATTTTTAGTGAGTTTTGCAAAATAGTTCTTAGATTTCTGAAATGAATATAAAAATAAGTGAGCTTATCATGTCATCGCTTTGCAATTTGTAAAAGGTCTATGTGAAAAATACTTATGAAATTGTGAAGCATGATGCTCTCTCTTCCTGAAAAACTTCAGAATAATTATCGGTCAGATACATTAGGATTTTCGAAGGAGCATAACTAGATTTGAACAAACACACTGGAAGGAATTCCCCACAAAACCGGCTTTTCCATGGGAATCAATACCCAAAATACCTATCGTTATCTACATGAAAAGTTGAAGGATCAGATTATCTTATGAAGAAGTGTCATTTAATAACAAATATAATTGATGATGTATAATCTGAACTCATTTTGTATGTAGTATTAATGTCAAGCTGATTGAAAAGGACTTGTGTATTGAAGTAAGCGAGCAAATGAATCTTTGTACTTGTCCGAGATTAAACGGGCGTTGAGATATGATTGGTAATAAAACATGTTTATATCATGCAATACATCGTAAATTTGTCAGGCTTTTATGTCTTTGCTGTTGTCAGAGAATTGATATATTTGATTTACCCTAATGACTTCAGGGGTAGGCCCTACTTGTGTACACAATTTTTATTTTCTTTCATATATCAAAGTAAACGTATGTGACTTTGATAAGCAAACACGACGTTACCGTAGTAACGTAGCAGAAAATAATGCCTAGAAAAATAAACCCAAAAGTCGAAATTTAAAACTTTTAAATTGAAGATAAGAAAAACTACCTCTAGACCAAACTGTAAAGACTAACATTATTCTCCCCATCGACACACATAGGTTTCTACGTAACATTTACATGTTGACATGACGTAAAATGACAAAATATCTAGAAAGGATAGTAGAAGGGAGTGGTTATTTAATATCTTTTGATTATTTTTGATTTTCCATCTATTGAGTGGGAATACCTTTGCAAGAAACAAGTGACATTTAGGGTTTTATCTATATTTCATTATAGGGATTATTTCTGAATATCCTAGACTACTTTAGGTGTGGTATTTTGAAAGGCTTATACTGACTGGACACAAGGAAGTGAAATCTACACCAAATGTTTAATGTGACCTTGAATAGAATCAAGATATCACGAGGAACATCAGCCCTAAAAGAAACAAAGCTAAAAAAAAATAACCTATACGAAGTGGTTGTTGCTTGTCTTAAATTCGCGACACATCAGACGTATCGTGTTTGTCACTAGAACAGGGAAGATAATTTGAACAATGTAAATACTATACTATCCTTGAACAAGTAGAGGTTTATTTAGTTAAAAAGTAAAGTATCTATGATGCAAATTGTGTCATGCAGACTTCAGTTAACTGCAATCAACTAAAAGGTAGGGTTAGAAAGTACCCAATGTTTCATAAAACGTGTCAATTTACGCAAACAGATTCAAGTCGCTTAGTTTTCTGTCCTCTTACTATAGTTCTGCACCCCCCCCCCCTCCTTTTTCGACACGTTTCGAAGTATGTGCCAAACACTGACAATTTGAGCATCCGGTATGTGATGGGGGAAAGAGGCGAGATGAAGGAAGTATCATCCGCCATTTGTGGCCAAAAATTACTTTCGGCCAAAACTGGCAGACATTAAAATGCTTGAAGTGTTTCCTACGTATCATGTTATTCATCGATGTAAGAGGTATCCACGTACACCCAAACAAGAAAACCATTTGTTGTACACTATTCTGGGGAAAAAAAATCACTAAAGCACCTCAGTCTGTTAGAAGTCTAAAGCAACTTTGAGCAGTTAAGAATGCTATAGTGAAGTGCGTGTGTGTGCACGTGTTGTTGTTTCTTTTTTCAATGAAAAATTCTGTGGTGCTTATAAGAATTTTAAGCCATCAAGTCCTTGGGACATTTTGCTCGAAAAAAAAATAATCATCTTGATTGTCTTTATTACGCTGGCAGCATTGAATTTCATTCTGCATACAATCAAAAATGTTAGCTTCATGGGATGATATAACTGTGGTGGAGATGGGGGATTCAAATTTAACTTTCTGCGAGATAATTAGAAATCACTTACGGAACATTAGAGAAGATACAATTCTAATAGAAATTCAAAGTTTGTTTGATGAAAATCGGTTTAAAAATGGCTGACATGCTAAAAAACAAAGTAAAACAAAGTGGTTCAAATAAAAGGTAGGTCCCCCTAAAAAAAAAGGCCTCTTTGTTTTGGGGCATTTCAAAATCAATTTTTATCAAATAAACTTTGAATTCCTCTTTATATTGTGTGTTCTTTCATATTTTATAGAGGTTTCTCATTATTTCACAAAAAGTTAGAAACCTGAGACTCCATTTCAACGTAAACTATACAATCGCTTTAAAATCTTCTGAGATGTGTAGCCAAAGGATAAGTTACAGTCTTCTTGATTGAAGTACTCCATGGTGCAAAACTAATACAAGGCTCATGAAGAACTTGCATCCAAAAGGCGCGAAATCCATCATCTTTCAATGGATTTAGTGCCGTTTGGTAGCAAGCTCTTCATATCAACATTTATTATGATAACTTATCATGAAACTGCATACACTCAAATAGAGTAGCACTACATCTTAACCATGCGTACTGAAATGAAATACAAAAATACACGCATGAATAGTTTTCAGAAGTACCTGTACATGTATATCAATGTGTAGTAAGAATGTGTCTATCCATCTTTTTCTTTCATTTTTTATTAGTTCACCAAGAAATCAGTCATATCGCTGATTTGTCATTATTGTACGACCAACATTGGAAGTAATTATGATTTCTCACAAGTACATTAACTTTGAAGAAGAGTGGGTCAATGTTACACATGTTCCTAATGGGGTTGATGATACGTGAGATTTGAACAGTATCTCTTTCATTTTGATAGAATTAAGAATTGTGCTTCCATGCTGCCACAAGGTCAGCGTAATATCACACGTGTAGTATCGTGTAGTTGGGGTGGAGAACAGCTTCATTTCCCGTTGACGGTGACTTCCATCCCTAGTCCTTACTGTTTATACCGAAACGCAAGGAGCTGCCGATATTATCTGCAATGTGAACAAAAGAACCTACAGCTCGGCGTGCTCTTACCACATCTCCGGACTATCGTTGTCAAAGTTAATGGTCCGCGATTAGTTTCTTCTTCGTGTTGCTATTTCCACACCCTGTCCATGACACCATCGTATGGCGATTAGTCACGTGGTATCGGTGGTAAATAGGCACCAAAAGGAAGAGAACACCAGTAAGGGCGTAGACACCGATGCACACATAGAGAGCGATTCCGTACGACCCTGTCCTATCCATGCTTTCCCCTATAAAACAAAATCAAACAAACAAGCTTACATAAAAATATCAGTGAGTGTGTAACTGTGGAAGAATTTTTTTTTAAAGTGCTGAATCAACATAAACAGAATCGCAGAAGTTCCATTTAAGTAGGTCCTAAAAGAAGAAAGTAATTTCGACTTTGGTTTTTTGTTTTTGCTTTTGGGTTTTGTTTTTGTTTTTTGTTTTTTGTTTTTTTTTTCGAAAAAGTCATATCAATAGCAACTACAAATTCGACATAGAGATTAGAATAAAATCTCGCTTGCCGGTCACAGAATTACACACACATCTTTTCTAGTATGTATCCGTTATATCAAATATGTTGTTTTTGCTCGAACACTGCTAATGTAACTTTATGGGAAGGTTTGTCGCTGCTGAAATTGGGACCAAAAAAGAACACGCAGACATGGGTTATGTCATATCTTAGTGCACGAACCATTTTGACGTGTTGTGACTTGAGGATGTCACTGCTCAAATCTCTATCATTCTCTGTTTGTTTGAACTTGAATTATTTGAATTTATTTGAACATGAAGTGAAATTGCTCTTTAAATGCAAATATGAAGTCAGAGTTCAGCACTATAAGTTACAATCACATAGATAATAGATAAAAAGACAAAACCAGAAGACAAAAAACAGGACAAGCAAACAGGTTTTTTTTCTATGCTTTACTACAAATCTTCTTGCCATTGTCAGGTCGGACGTAGTTGATTTAAAAACTGTACGGACACAGTCTTAACTGTAACTTATAGTACATCGTGTGCACATCTTTAGAGCACCCTTGCATGAATTGAATCAAGAAATTGCTATCAAAAATTGGAAAGAGGCCAAACAGCAGACCACATTACTAAACTGATTTTTGTTTTAGTATCTACTACGAAATATGAATCATAGAGCAGAATTCAAGAATTCTGTTAACGCAAGATTTACATTCAAGACATTCTTATGGAGAGTTTAAAGTCTTCAAATAAATTGTATCACAAGATCTGGTATACATCAATCAGTGTTTGTAGAATATTACACGCAGTGGTTTGTTTCTCCGATCAAATCTACCTATTTGGAAAGAACTATTCAGTGTCACTGACTATTTGATTATTTAGATTGTGACAATAATACCTAATACGGAAGCAAGAATCACTCCAACGCCATAACTCATGGCCATCAGACTAGATGTTTCCCGGCCCCTGCTCACTCCGAAGACATGATTGGCGATGGAGAATGGGAGGCTGCTTCCAACACTCATGACAACAGATCCTTGTGCTGAAAATACAAATGCAAGCAGTGGAAGAGAAAGAAGTGACTGATTCGCGAGGAACAGTCATTATATTGAAACTAATTTCGCGCGTACACTTCACAGGTTTTGTTTCAAATGGGTGAAATTCATTTCTTCTGCATTACTGCGTGTCCGATATAACTGGTTTTTATCTATTGATGAAAACATGCAGACAAACCGCAACATTGATTGTTCATTCACTGAAGAAGACGGTGAGACTGACAGATATTAATTTCATCTTTTTTTAGGGGACTTCTTTTTTTTTGAAAGGTAGTTATATAAATGAGATGTAGGGCCCTCGAAAAAAAAAATCTTTGTCAAATATGAACTGTTAAAAGTGAAGTCAATGACGGTGAAATATCCACTTGGTGATAACAATGGCAGCACGTCACTCCAACCCTAGAACTTCTGGCCAGTTATTACCTTCTTTAAAGAGGTTATGAATGAAGGCGTGGCATATTACAGACTATATAAATTGCATGCTTGTGAAATTTTAACGCAACTGAAGAGATTGTTTGAACATCTGCAGAAATAATGCAAATGATGTTCGAGTGTGGAAACTGACAATCTCTTTATAGCTGTGCTCACCGACCAGTAGCGTCATAACTCCTGCGAGGCTTTCGGACACCAGTAGGCAGGCCATGACGGTCATTCCTGTCGTACTGGCGATCGTCGAGAGATATAGCTTGTGGAAAGGTAGGCTGTCGGAGACGAGGGCGACGATGACTTTACCGACCATGAGTGCGATACCGACGACGACGACGGCCTGGGCACCATTTGCCTCAGTGAAACCAAGCGACAGCATGTAGCTGACCTGGCAAGACAGAAAAAAAATGAGGTGTCCTGGCTGTAACGATGACATTAAAGCGCCTAGAACTATACAACAACAAGCTTTCCGTAGACAAGAAACAACGGAAAAATTTCCACGATAGATATGTAGGACCCTACGTATATTTTTTATATGCATGTATGTAGCCTGGGCATCCCCAAGATGTGCAGTAACTTACCACTAAGATTCATATATCAAAAATATCTCTCTATTGAGCTGTTCACTGTTATTTAAGCTTATCCGGAGCTCATGCAGCGCAGAATGATTGTACATAAGATTCTACGCGTTTAATATTGTTTTATAAGCAATCAATGAAGTTTGAAGAAAATCGGACAAGCTGCTTCAAAAAAAAGTTTTAATAATTTTAAAACTTTTTGCTAATTCATGACTGATTAAGAATACTGCAACTTTTTTGTATTTCATTCGTGTCACGGCTGCAGTGAAACATGATAAGGAAAATATGACGAGAATATAATATATCTAAACGAAAGAACACTTGGCTTTACCGCTTTGGTTAGGCAGAAAGAGTAATATGAATCTAAACCTATGTCAGTAACAAGTGGAAAGTACTTTCCATTAAAAGAATGACGTTTTGTGGAATTTCATATTCATATTTTCCCTTTTTCTTTCAGTATATCGTTGTTGCACTAGACATCACGAATTGTGTAGTCTTCTTATCTGTAACCTTTATCCCATTTTATCCCATTTTCTCAAACTTCACCCATTTGTATTACTAATATTCCAGCATTCACTAAATATCCAAAATATGTGTTTCGGTTTAATTGCGCTTTCATATTTTAGATTTCGCCTGTGTGCGCCGTATCAAAGATAGTGACCGTGATGGAATCCCCATGGAATAGCATGAGAGCAATGGAGTATACGGGTTTGATTGTGAAAGTGTATTATCGTATTTCAAGCTTTATAACTCTCTCAGAGACTTTGGACATTGATATGTACGATGCTATCATGGGAAACTTTTTGCCAAACGGTACGTTCAACGAAGTGTTTGGCTCTTTGGCACTGGGAAAAGGCGTATTTCAAGAACTACCAACAGTAGGCCCTTATTATTTTTGAATCCTCATCATTGAATCAATGGATGAGTACCGGCAATACAACATGAAACACGCACTTAGATATTCATAATGTGCTACAGGTCTATATAGGCGTATCACTTCATGTCACTGATGTCATTATTGATATCATAATCCTTACAAGACAACTTTCTTCATTAACCAATTAATGCAATTTTATAGATGACTAAGTTTGTAGATCTGAATATAACTTCTTAAGAAATGGTTTACAATTATGTCGCGGTATTCCCTATTGGAAACTTTGGCTAAATTCGAAAGATTTCTTCCTTAAATGAAAATGTTTGTTAAGAAACCATGGATTTATTTTGTGTCAAGTTCACACATACAAGAGTAAGCAGGAATAAAACGAGAAAGATGTATTGCCTATTTCCAACTAACCATCTGAATCAGGAAGAATGAGTTTACGAGCCCAAACCCAAATGAGCCGATCGCTAGGCACCAGACATCAGGATATGTCATCGCAACAAGGATACCTGCTCCAAGCGATCGCTGGAAGATGTGGCTGTCAATTCCAGAGGTTTCATCTAAACTTTGACATGATGTTTTGCTCACACAAGAGCTCATTCCGTCTTCTGGACTGTCGATGAAAACTGCCGCCTTTTCCCCCTCTGACGTCTTCGAAGCACAAAGCACAGGACTTTTGGCATCATCTCCTTCGGTGTCCCTAGCAACGGTCGCCCTTCTTGTAGGATCATTTTGCAAGTGTACTTTGTCCGAGACATCAACTTTGGTAGCAGTAGACTCCTCCGCTGGAAGGGGTTTCCGGTGCGTCCAGGCACAAATAGGAAGGACGAGTACAGCGATAATGCCTGCTATAGTTCGTACGGTGTTTCTCCAGCCAAAACGATTGTTGAAGAAGTAGATGAACGGTCCAAGGGACAACATACCTGACAACAAAGTCATATAATTATGTACAAGGCTCAACACTTAAATTTAATGTTTGGTATATAGCCCCCCCCCCCCCCCAGAAAAAAAAATGTAGAGACCATAGAAAGGAAGTCAATAATAATGAAACATCAATACGATTCAATAAAGCATGATGATTATCAGTTATTGCGGGGGAAATTAGCAGGTATTAGAAAGTGCTTCGAATACCACTTACGATTAACAAGAAGTTAGGAAAGGAATAGGTGAAAAATCAAATAATTTACTACAATATTATTAACTTTAAGCCACGATATCAAGCGAGAACAGGCAGGAAAAAGGGCTGTGAATAAGCTCGCTAAGTCTAATATTTTCAAAGTTAAATGCAGGCATAAACATGATTTCCATGGCACCAGAAATCAATGAAATTAATGTGTCCACCATAAAGGCAGTGGAGGGAAAAAAAGGCCAAAATAGACTAGGCTTGGCTATGAAGACTACCCAGCCCCACGATGCCCTGATCCGCTCGGCGAGGCCTGGTTTACCCGCCATGACTGATCCCTGTCCTGAGGTTGGCACAACCTGTTTGACAGAGTTTGAACAAATGGCGTTTGAGGTGCAATTTCATCTCATTAAAAGTCGGCGTGGATAAAGAGTAATTTCGAACACGCAATGTGGCTGAGGTTAAATCATTATCGTATAAATATAAGGTTGTGAAATCTGAACGTGCCACACGTTCTCAGGGAACAGCATTATTCGTACACTTTGTACCTATAACAATGCGAATGAGATTAGGCGATACACCTATAACCTCAGAAGTCTTCTATCGTTGTGTAGAAACGCTAATTCTTAATAATATGTAGATGTCTTCTTTTTACCTAAATCAAAAAAAAGAAAAATGAACCCGTCGCATGATTTTTGTTTTGTAGGCACTAGTGACATATTGGAAAAAGAATTGTAGCTATTGAGGAGGTTAAAAAAAACATAGAACCTGTTAATAACACATGGCAAATTGTAAATAAACGTTGCGTTATTGTCCAAGTGTTATAGTTCTGGGGTTTTTTTCATAGTATTTAATGGGGAGGCAATCGCCTTCCCCCCCCCCCCCCCCTCCCGTGATCGACGCCCCTACTCGGTACTCTTTTATAGTAGTGATCTGGTGATAAACACTGTAACCGGTGCAGCCATAGAAATAAATGCCTCTTTCAAAGGTATTCGAAATAACAAAAACAAAGACGTAACAATATTTGTACAACATAAATCAGTTACAGTCCTATAAACAGTAAATATCGCAGTCGCACTCTGAACTTTGTAAGGCATCTTAGACAATTACCACTGTCAGGGTCTTTTTGGGGGGAGGGGGTGGGCTTTTAATTTTGATATTTTGATGTTCACTCTTCAAAGCAGATAGACGTTACTGTGATCGCCGTCCACCATTAATGAAAATATTTCAGCAGTAGAAAGATGTTCTGTATGTATAATAACTTGTGCGTGTTGTGTAAGAAATCTGTTCAAAGGAAAATAAACAACTTGTGCTATTCCCGGAAGAAACGTAAAATAGAGAATAATGGAGAACTGAAATCGAAAGACACAGAATTCGACCACACATATTCGCAAACAAGAATGAACAAGACTCGTTAAAAATATGCCATCGCTTCTATTCATCTGTAAAACCATGATTGTGTTTTAACGTATGTACAATCATTACACAAAAATAGTTCAGGTGTTTTTTTTTTAAACCACACATTATTTTCTTGCACCGAGAACTATGGCTTTAACATTCCCAAAATGTCATTATCTTTCTTGCGAGTGTACCATAGCAACAGCGTGCGTTGAGTTAAAAGCCACATTCAAAAGCAAAATATTACTGAGAACTTTCGAGGCACATTTTCATCACTGAAATATACCATGGTTCGAGAAATTCTGCAAACCTAACGCGCGAAGTATGGAGAAGAATTTCAAACAATACCATTGCTCATACGTATAGCTTTAAGTCCCCTCCCCTCCCCCTCCCCCCCCCCCTTTACTGCCGATAAAGTTCACAAAGTTGTTGTGAGAACAGTCGACCACATTAATAACGATCAAGTTAACACTACACGTACATAATATGAGATAAAACTTTGTGTAGCATTCGCATTGTCAGGGGGGATCCAGGAATTCCGTAAAGGGGGGGGGGGCGTACGCGCCTTTTTTTAATCATTTTTTCGTTTTACTTCCTTTGTTTTAACGAAAACTACAGGGGGCGCCCTCCCCCCCCCCCCCCCGATCCACCACTGATTGTGTCTAGTATACTCCTCTCCACTTAAAGACCCACTAAAATGATTCTGAAGTTTTTTTCAAGTAATTTGATCATGTGAAGTGTTTCATCATGGCCGGCGCCACGTTTTCAAAGGTGGAGGGCGGGCACTATAATGTTACGGGGTTTTATGAGCAAATAAGCAAAAAAAAAGGTCTTTTGCAAGCTCTGCTTTCAGGCTTCCCCTATATTTCCAACATTACGCTGTAAATAACTTGTATGCGTTTATTTATTTCTTCCTCAATTCATGGTGTTTATATGATATTTCGGCGTAGTGAGAATATGTATTTTTAATTTCCATAATTATTATTGTTCTTTTCTCGTTATATGTTTGTAGATTGCCAGTCTTTAATGAAAATGAAATAAACGAAACGAACGTAAAACAAAAGTTTCATTTTTTTTTTTTCTAGTGCCACTTCCTAGATAAAAAAGTGGGGGACCCACAGTGATGACACCCTATGTAGTCCTATGTACGGGTTCCACCGGCCCTATTCATTACTGAGCAATGTTCATTTTGTGCGAACTTCTTAGCCTTTTTGACTTTTGTACAATATTTTTACCTACTCTAGCAAAAATTAAGCAAGCAGCAAAAGCGTGAGGTTCTCTTTCGCATTAACGATGTAACTCTACTTGTCATTGTCATCATGGCACCAATTTCAAAATCCAAGAGGGGCATACTTCTAAATCCTGTGATAACTGAGGTTTGGACAATTTCATCCGCATCTGTTCTGTCAAAGTCAGACAGCATTGAAATAACATACACGAAGTGGCTAGAAACACATTTTTTTTGATTCACAATCATGGGTTGTTGTTTGAGCTGTTTCTACGATATTGATGTCAGGATAATTGGATATGGCCATCAACCCTCAAAATGCGTGTATAATTAGAAGCATTATACCACCTCAAAATTACTTGCCAGAGTGTGCAGTATATTAGTGTCTCATTTATGAAACTTGAGCATTAGACCCATAAGTACGGTGTCTTGTTTCACTAAAAAAAAAAGCTTAAATAGCATATCGCCCTTCTCGTCATCCCATCATTGGGATGTTTAAATGAGAACGCATGCGCACGAAACAAAACCGATCAAAAGATACGCCCATCAGGCTGGGAGAAAAGACTGTTCATAATTAACCAATATCGTGAAATCATATCAGTCCTACTATAATCTGTCGGGAGAGCACAGACGCCGTCTACTGCTGGGGAGTATTGTCCAGTAAAACCTATACTTTACTCGTGGCCTCTTGACTCGCCTACCTACAGCCACCATGGCTTACCAAGAAGATCTTCTCCAAAGGATTGGGAAGTTTCGCATCTTCTTACTTTTCATTTTCACGTCGCTCCCCGTTGTACATTCAGGTAAGCGATAACCACACATTTGCAAATTAACAGCACAAAACTTTTCCATAAAAATGCGATTTCATGTCATTCCGAGGCTGACTTTTATAAAGAGTAAAATTGGCGAAAAAAATGATAGACGTTTGTTTCATCAAATTTAAAGTTAAAAAAAAAAGGAAGTTATGGAATATTCACATGCTTTCACGTGTGGTGATAATGGTTACCAACTGAGTGTAATACAAATAAACTGAAGTTATGTGGTCAGCTGATTTGATTTGTGCAGAAAAAAAAAGAAAATAACCGTTATACCAATGATGCTTCCTTAAGTACACCTACAACCCGTCTCCCGTTAATCTTCATCACTGCTAAATTACTGCAACATTATTTTTTCTCTCTTTTTATCAAAATCACATTATCTACACATAATTGGCAACGATTTGAAAAATTACAAGAGAAACATTCAGAGAAAAATCATACACACAACAACTTTTTACCTATGGAAACACCAGGGGAAAAAAAAAATAAGTAAAAAAAAAATATCCATGGTGACTCAATATGACATATATTTGTTTAAAATCATGTGAATTTAGTATGAAGATGACATACACTGTATTCAATTTTGAGTGCACTGATAGAGAAATAGTACATGTATCAAAGTACTGTCACCTACAATAAGAAGCTGGATAAGAATACTGATCACTAAAGAAGTTTTGAATATTAGAAATCGAACCTCCATTTTCCAAAGCAAATAGGAAACTTATTCCTTTTCTTATCTAAATGATATTCTTCTTTTTTTTTTTTGGTCTTAGAGCAAATAATCTTAATGAGGCAGTGTTTGATATGTTATTTCAAATTCACAAAATAAAATTAGTGTAGAACATTTTACCACTAAGATTAAATATGTTACAAAATGTCACATGTTACACCAAACTACTTATTGAAATTTAAAAAAAAAAATTAAAATCAGAATCATACTTTTAAAAAATATGCCTCCTAAAAATTCTCAAATCCGAGTGGCCTTCTCACAATCATTAAAGAAATGGATTATTTTCTCTTCAAATTAGTCACAAAAAGAACGATTTGGGTGAACTTTTCTTTAAATCTTATACAAAAATTCGTTTTAAGCCATTGCTTTATAAAATATTTTGAAATAAAACGAGCGTAGTTTAGTATCAATAGTGCATGTAAAACTTCTAACATGTACTTTTTTCCAATCAAGATTGACCGGTACTAAAATGTTGTTATCCCAATATTCACAATGTTTTGGGGGAACTTGTTTAGAGTTCAGTAAATTGTATGCAAGGCTGAGTTTTTTCTTCGTACTTTTCAACTTGATAAAGAGACCTTCATGTTCGTCTAAATCGTGCATATTCTAGTTTTTTTTCTAACCAGTCATTTGGAATATTCTTCGTTGAAAAAAAAAAAAAAACTTCTCTGTAACTGAGGGAAATCAAAACCAAAGACTAATTCTTCAAAACTTATGACGAGAAAAGGGTGGGCTTAGCAAATCAAAATACAAATCTATTTTTGGTTTTACATTCCGTTACTCATAGCATATACGTCTTAGATTTTGAATGTATCAATCGATTAATCCATTCTTTGGAATTGAGTCAAATGTGCACACATTTCACACACAACCCAATGGACGGTCAATTAATAAACCACACAGAGGGTTAAACCACAATGATTGACATGGACTTTACTCTGAGATTAGGTATTGAAATTGCTGTACAGTTGCATATACTCCATGTAAATGTACCAAGTACGCAAGGAATCTGCTAACTGCGTATTACCTAAAGAGTTTAAGATTTTTTTTTTTTTTTTTTTTGGGGGGGGGTCAGGCTTGTATGAATTCCAAATAATATTTGGGTCTCAGGTTTGAGTTTCTTCAGTTTGTCTCCCTCGACAAATGAAAATTTGTTAAGATCGCAACTGCTGATCTGTAAATTAACAAAATGTTAATATATTTCTTTCAAATATTTGGGTCTGTTTGATATTTTTCCAAGATTCAAAGGTATCATCGAGTAAACATTTCAACCAAGCCATTTCTTGAGCAAGATTAAAAGTAAAAGGGTCAGTGATCTTGAGACTATATTCAGCATAATCATTATGCATAAATTTCCTTTGACCCTCATCAGGCCACCACTCCTAATAAACCAAAGTATATAAATGTTACAAATCAAAAACAATTATGGTACCTAATACTTATAACAGAAAATAGATATATTTAAGGGGAAAACAATTGACAAAAAAAAAATACAGATTTTTTTTTTCTTCAAATGAATGAGAAGGATCTCGTTCTCCAGCAGTTGAGAGTCTGAGTAATGACTTTTAATTTTCCATTTAACCTAAATCATATACCAAACCCAAATTGAGTAAAAATTTGATCCCGAGATTTTTGAAGTAGAATTCTACCACGTGATGCCCTGATTTATGGAAAGAAGTTTTGGTAACCTCTTTTAGGTACAATGCGAACTACTTCTGTTTTGGTTAATTAATTTTACAGCCAGAGTATTTACCAAATATGTTCAAAATATCAAATAAATGTTTAAAGGAATTTATTGACCAATCTATAAGACAAACTAAATAGACTGCATATGCTCTTGCGGTCTCTTGGTTCCTAATCAAGACCATATCAGAACCATAAACTCGATTACCAGAAAAAATAGTAAGGTGAAATCAAACATTCCTGAAAGATTCCCCTTTGAAAAGAAATACGCTTAGTTTAAAAATGAAATCATTATATACATCTGACGTGCTGAACACAAGGTGTTTTTTTTTCAAATTATTAGATTTTTGACTAAAATCAAATTCTTGTAAATTGTCAAAAAAAAAATATATGACTGACACAATCGACTGCCTTTTCAATATCAGGTAAAAGAATATCTCTAGGAATTTCATGTGTGTCGGAGTATCCACTCAAATCCAAAATTACGCGTTTATAATCACCAATACTCTTACGTGTTGAAAATCCAAATTGATCGGGGAGGATAAGACCATTATGTAACACGTTTTATACGGTTAAAACTCAGCACTTTGCCAAGATCTTATATAATCCACAATCAATAATGTAATGCAATAATCATTTTGTTAATAGAAGTGTAATAACACCAATTCCCTGTGACTTAGATATTTTTGCAAGGAAGAGTTTAGAGAACTAATCAATAAGTCCCAAATATCTTGCAAAAAGACTAAATAGAAGTCAATAGGAAGTCTATCATATCCAGGAGTCTTTTTTATTTTCATAGATTTGATAACATCAAATATTTTCTGTTTTAAATATCGATATTATCGAACATTTTTTTTTATTATTCCCATTTGAAGTGAGTTGAATGTCATTCAATTCAATTCAATTCAAATTCAATTCAATATAGTTTTATTGACAATAAAAAAAACATGCAGCTCAATAGCTGAAATTGTTCATTTTACAACTAAAACACCCACCTTGTAAAAAAAAAAAAAATATATATATATATATATATATATATATATATATTGTATACTAGTTGAAATTGGCTATCGATATGAATATGAATATGACGGAAACACTGTACAAACAGATAAAACCTTAATGTTTCAACCCGGTCTTCAATCCTTGAAATTTGACCCCAGACCCAAAAGTTCCTAAGAAAATCATGGACAAAAAGCACATGGATAAATATATTTTTTTCCACTAGTTACCACAGTTGACCTCTTAACGCTCAATAAAAATGCATGCATTAGAATTATCAATAGTGCTTTACAAAGCGTAATCATGAATATTCATGTGGTTTGGAAAGTCCGGGGCTAAGAAATACGAGTGTAAAAAGGTCGGTTTTCTCCTTAGCACCGGACAAGAGATAGTACGGGACTAATTGGCCAGTGTAAAAAGCTGAAAAAATTGGAACGGGACTAACGATAGTGACCTGGGTCAGAGAAAGTCCGGGGTTAAGAAACACGAGTGTAAAAAGGGGTGTAGTTTTCCATTGATAAAATCGCAATTCTTTTCATGTCATTTTATAATTCATTTCAAATGTAAATGTCTTTTTTCTGTTAAGGCCTCAGATACCCATTGTCAACAAAGCGATTATCATGACCGGCGCTTTGTTACACGATTTAAGTCATGCACTCAGCCGACTGTTGTGAACATTGAGTAAAATGGCAAGAAAATTTTAACGTTTGTTACAAATGGAAATTTTGGTATCTTATCACAACCAAACAATTACACCTTGAAACGTAAAAGTAGTAGTTGCTGTTGTTTTGGGTTTTTTTTTTTCATAAAACGGTGTTTAAAATGGCCCACTTTGTAGGTGATGCTTGAAACGCCATTCAAAATGTTTTCTGGGAAATGCATACCCTACTTTGATATTCCCTTGGTTTTGTGTCAACATAAATCTTCTAGAGTCTGGAAGACTCAATACTATACAATATAGTATACGTAAATAGATGTTTTGTGACTTTGTCGAGCATGATGACATGTCAAATTTTATGGCTGCTCCGAGCATAGACCTACATTTTTGATCGTTCATAGATAAGGGACACTGCCTCTGGGATAATGATAAGCATAAAAGATGCGGGAGCACTAAGTTTTGCTTTGTTTTTTTATTCCTATTCTGTCATGGGAAGTACTTCTTACCTTTGAGTAACAATTATCTTCAATTGATTTATCCGATAGTACTCATGACTAAACCTATACAGAGAATAGATACTTATTAGCAGTTCTGTGACGATTTTGCAAGTCATCATCTTCAAAGTGGCATGTGCACAATAGGTAATTCTCTTTGATATTTAAGAACATTGAACAAGTAAATTAAACTTCGAGGAGTTTATGAGTCTTCGGTGGCGAGAGTTTAGCGATGTCATGTAACCCAAAGCATGAGCCCTGCATTGTAAACAATGCATGATAAATTGAGAATTTGAAGATGATGACGTATTTGCTGATGGAATATTTGGCAAACAATAAAGAGACGAATGGACGTTTTGAGAAAAGACGGAGATAAAACAGAATATGTTTGACACTAGCTGCGACCATTCGACAGAATCATCTACGTTAATGATATTACAAGAGTGTTTTGTTAAGTTCCGATGACCATACGCCAACAATGTTACGTCAACAGCATTCAACGTTGATATCTTAGATTGTTGCTTTTCAACAACACTTTTAACATTTTACTCTGTGCTATGCCTATATAATCAAGTATTTCCTTGTTTAAAGCGGATGTGTTTATATCGTAAACATCCTTCACATTATATAGCTACATGTCTTGCTGATAGAGATAATAACACTTCCAGTTTTAGCTGAGACAAAATATTAAATATCGAAGAAATATTTCCTTTTTCCAAGTTTTTTTTTATGATGGTACACGTGCAGAGAATCACATAAATTGCATATATCCTTGCTTGATTTTAGACGACCGTGGTCTCCATAAGGGATTTATTTAGTTGATACCTTCGCAATTTCAATTCCTACTCAGTTTTATACAGCGTTCTTAATTTGAGCAGCATACCCAGACAAAACACGTAATACTATAAAATCATGATAGACTGGTTTCTTTTATCAGACAAAAAAAAAATGAAACTAATCATAAAAGTGTTTTAATATTGAAATGAAAAGGTATAGAGAGGATAATATTATTGTCCATGTAGCTTTGCGTGTGTTCGTTTTGTTTTCCTTCTCTTTATTGATTTCATTGAAATCATATGAATTAACCGGGTCATCCCACTAGACTGACACCCACGAGTCATACAGCCCACGAGTTCGACATTGAAAACAGGTCCATGATTTATACAGTTCACTAGTCATACAGCCCACGAGTTCGTCACGAGGTAAATACAGCCCACGAATTCGACAGATACAACAAGGGCACCGTGACGGGACTAAAGTGTCGGTCTTGTGGGCCTTGTTAGCTTAGTGTCGAACTAATGGGCTGTAAGACGCGTTCGCGAGCTGTATAATTCTTGGGCTGTATGATTGTGAGCTGTATGACTCGTGGGCTGTATGACTCTTGAGTGTCGGTCTCGTGACGTGCACCCGAATTAACACATTATGAGTGCATGAAAAGAAAATGCAATACAAATACAATTAAAAAGAAAAATGATTTGATTTTCAGTATACACTACAATAGCTCACTGCAACATTGAAAATAACAGCAGATTAGTTATATCAAATTAGTTATACTATGTGCTGTCGCCTTCATAACAGAAACTAACATTGGTCACGGGATATGATTTTTTAAAGGACTGCTTTGTATACAAATTGCTGAGTCGCTTAACAGATGACCGATTGGTCCTGTAATTCAAAGTAGCTCTCATAATGCGAGGAATCCTTATAACTTTATCAAAACGTATGCATAACTTTCAGTTACGATTTAAATGAAATTACCATTCTATTTGCGCATCTTTACTCTTTGTTTCAGAGTCAACTTACATGTTATATGACATGCTACAAAGAATTGTTCTAATTTCTAGTGAAGTCTTACGGTGCTATTCGTTTGTCTGGTGATGTGTGTTGTCCATTACTGCAGGGCTATCAAAATTAAGATAAATTATCGTTTTTACATTGTTATAAACATTGTGGTGATTTCTTCCCAGCACCATTTCCAGTTACAAATTTGACGGCTACTGGAAATGTCTTAACATGGAACAAACCCCCGAATGCCGGCCGCAGTACAGTCTATACCAGAGGAAGGCCTGCCCCGAACCAGAGAGAAACTCTAGCCATCGAGTAGTGACCACCAATCAGACGAGATACCACCTGACCGACCTTCTACCATTCTCGATATATAATGTATCGGTTGTTGCAGTCAACGCTCTGAATGGAAGCAGCCATCCCACCAACATTTCTCTGGAAAACAATACCACTGGGAGTGAGTGCATTTTTTTCAGGTTTATTGTCAATTACCATACTTCAAAAGAAGAATTCTTGAAGTAAAGACGATATTTTCTCTTGTCCAGTTTTTTTTTTCTTACATCTCATAAGTGATTGTCATATTTAGGTCTCCCTGTTGCTTTTTCACATTTATCACGAAGGTTGGGGCTCTACAAAAAGAAGTTATTATTGACTGTTTTCATTTTTGGAACGGGCAGAATAGGATCTTTGCATCTAATTTTGTATTCATGTCAGTTATCAACTTTCTTTAATAGTATTGGAAGTGGAAGTACCGGACCAGGTGCCATTAAATAATCAATTAGAAAATAAATACACGCACCGTGGCACATGCATCTTGGCAAAGAAAAAAATAATGATAATAATGATAATGATGATAATGAATAAAATATATAAATAGATAAGTTCTCAGGGTCAATGTATGATAAACAATTATAATTCGGTTAATTCTGATTTGGCTTTTAATGAATGTCAATCCGTCTTTCTTCTAGGACCTGGGCTAGTCGCTGGGTTTAAAGCGACTTATTCCAACACGTCGCCGCCTACACTATTGTTTGTCTGGAACAGAGTACAGTGTCAAGACATCAATGGCATCTTCAGATATTATTATTTGCGCGCATATGATATCACGCACTACATGAAAAGACATCTTGGTATGCCTTTGGCCACAAATAGATCTCGAACAATTGACACAACCTCATTGATGTTGTCCCAGCTGAGGCCTTGCACGGATTATTTTGTGAGGTTTAATGTCGCCGGCAATGCAAGTGGACGGGCTTTGGAAATAACGGCAAAAACCCCGGATATCGGTGAGTGGGTGAGATTGGCGAAACAAAAATGACATTCATATCATGATTTCCTCACTAACGATGTTGTAATGACACACTCTTGGAAATTGGAACTGGCGTAAGCTACGGTTTACATAATGATCTGGTCGGTGATTAGTCAAAATTCGATCACGTGACTAACATAACGAATTTTGCTTTGCAAGCAGAGACATCACGTCAGGTAATACAACTTCAAAATTTGACTAGCCGACGGGGATTGATTGAAATGGTGTGTATTTGTGTAGACCATAAAACAGCAAAAGTTGTTGTTTTATTGTCTACACAAATACACATCATTTCCATATTGCCTTGTCCATGATTGAATACTTGACAGTCCCCTAAAATTCGAATTTTCCCCTCTGGACATTTTTTTTTCTATCTTAAAGCACTGCGGGCTTAGGGGAAATAACTCCCGTGGGGATGTCAAGTACATGTATTATAATGATTACACAGCTGAATCACATTGCAAAAAGCGGTTTCTATATTATGTCACAGATTTCCACACAATATCCAACTACACTCATTGTACAGGAAAAACTTCCAATGGCTTTATTGGTCTGGATAAATATTTCGCTTATATTGTTTAGAGAATATGTAATTTAACATATATATATATATATATATGCGTATACTTTACCAATTTGCAATTTAGATATATATTCTGGATTTTTTCCCCACACTGGTATGTCTAACAATGGTCAGAAACTAAAAAGTGCTGAGTGAGCCTTATCATTTTTTTAAATTCTATTTTGACCATCGATACATAGTGCAATTCGATGGCAAGATGACGTTTATTCATAATTGACAGCCCCTGGTAAACCAGTGATAGATATAAGGAATCTTCATGAACGCTCTACGGAGGTATTGGTGACGTGGGAATACCCAGTGTCGAATGTTTGCGAACCAACGTTCCACGAGATCTCCTACCAGCTGCTTCAACGAGGCACCTGTGACGTGGAACAAAACCCATCTTGGACAGTGGCTGAGATTGTCAACGGATCAACGACTGAGTTCACCCTCACAGGTCTGCTACACAACGCGTACTACAACATTTCTGTCAGGGGAAGCAATTCCGGGGGAATTGGTCCCTCTGCGACCGATGACATATTTACCGTAATCAAAGGTATGCTCATTTAAATTTTTTTACACCAGTCATCAATTACGTCAAAGGGTTTGGACGTCAAGTTTATGTTGATGATATCCATAATGATTCTGGCAATAATGATGTCATTTTATATTTGTTTGTTTACAACCTGGGTCAGCATTGCAGTCAGGTCTAAGAACTGTAAAAAGTGTGAATACGTCTTACAACTGTATTTAACTTGTTCGATTGTTCGCTAAAAGTCCAGATGAGGAGGAAGTAAGAATGTATTTATGTCATAGGTTCGGAGCAGTAGACAAGAAGCCGCATTGCCAGCTGGTGAACACTCGGTTGGGCTAAAAAATAAACTAGAATATTACACTCTCATGGAATGAAAAAACGGGGAAAACAATAACGATGAAGCGATCTGGACAAGAAGGACCTGGTATGATGAGGATGGAATACCGGTACTCAGAATCACATTTCTTTATTCGTTGAACTTTGATGTAACTTTTCGGTCATTTGCGTATAATAGGGGTAATGTATGAATTGGCTCCGGCTCCTAACCCCAGGGGCGGATCTAGCTTTTTATAAAGGGGGAGGGTGTGGGAGGGGGGTGTCCCCCCTCGCACAGAATTTTTGAAAATCTGTGTGGGAAAATGGCGTTTTCTTGCATCTAAAACACCACTATTTTTGGTATAGCGGTCATTGCCAAATTAACCCCCCCCCCCCATGAAAATTAAAAAAAAAGATAAGATTTAAAAAAAAAGTCCCCGGTTTTTTTCTTTTTTTTGGGGGGGGGGGGGGTTGCAACCCCCCCAACCCCCCCAACCCCCTCTAGATCCGCTTCTGAACCCTCCTGTGAACCTACACCTAACACTGCCTGACCTGAATTTTGTAGCTGATGGCTCTCCAATAAAAATATATAAATAAACACTGAAATTCATTTCATTTCTGGTCCAAACGGCTAGTTTTAGCATATCCAGCGATAAGTTTGAGAGATATTCCTTTGTGTAAAGGCGGAAATCTCGAACCTTGCCCATCAGGCCAATGATCACAGCCGATAAATTATGAAAAATGTACTTATGGTATGGTTTATACAATACTTGCATGAGAATGCGGGGCATCCCAGTCGATTTCGTGCTGAAGTTGTTTTGCTCTAGTTTTTAAATCACGGGATCACGATACGTTACAAAAAGACGCAAAGGTTAGCATAGTTCCAACACAATAGGACACCAAAGTGGCATTCACTCTTTCGGGATTCCTTTCTCGTTGATACAATGCCATGGAACTTGGTCTATATCACATGCTTGCTTGAATATCATTTACCAAGCCGGGACTGATTGGAAACAAAGATAAAGTAGGTCAGCTGAATTCCGCCATAAAATCATATGTCATGGTGCATTTCTAGTTTTCGGAGAAATTGTCTACGGAGCATACAAATGTCATGGTAACCTTTCAACACACAGGCTCCCCAATGGTGGAAAACATCTCTTACAAATCCAACGGCAACTCTTTAGAATTCAAGTGGAAGAAACCTGCCTGTGAACATTTGATAGAGGATACGGTCAATTACACGTTTCAACTGAATGGGACGGAGATACACGTTGCAAGTAATGGTTCTTGGAATAGTTATAACTTTACGGACCTTCTACCCTGCACTACGTACGAGTTTAGAATGGCAACTTCGTGGAATGAAAGCATGTCTGAGTGGACGGGTGTTTCAGCAAGGACTGCCCAAGAAAGTGAGTTGCCCTTTCGTGAGCAAATATTCTGTTTTGTTTCTTGGACTTCATTTCTCATCGTTTCGCAATATCCTGCCTTTAGAAAAAGAAATAGCTAGAATCGAATTCCTGTTATTATTGCTTAATTATAAGGATTTCTTGCCCTGTAACAACCAGACAGGTATCCAATGTCATTCGTACAAGGCTGTCTCTGATTAGAAAATATCAGTCTTGTTTTTGTTTGAATGTTTTTTGTGTGTTTTATGTTTTAAATATAATATCATTTATTCATAAGGTTGTTTGCCTGTTTGATGTTCTCTGTTTCTCTCCTTGTCGGCTTTGTCTGAAATCAACCAATCTCTGGCTTAATATTACGTATCCGTACACATCATGTTGCCAGCAAATTCAATTTCTTCTTCTCAGGTTTCAGAATGAGAACTTATCATCTATCATGAGTCAATGCGCAATTCCGAGAATTGACATCAACGATAACTGTGTTTTATTGGGGGTTGTTATTTTTGTTGTTGGTGGTGGTGGGTTTTTTTTTTTCTTTTTTTCTTTCGTTTTGTTTAGACGTTGCACATAGAGTCTGGCGAGACCATTATTATGGCGACCTGAACGAAAGCAACATTTATATGTCTTATTCAATCTGACGGAGAATGTATAACAATCAATTGTATTGGGTCAAAACCTGCAACTGCAAATAAACTCAATAAAAGTACCCTTATTTGGAAAGAATTTTAGAGGATTTTTTTGTTAATATCCGACTTATGTTATACGAACCTTTTCATTACAAAAGTCACCGCAGTAATTGCTGCAGTAGCCACCACCACTATCTTGGCAACTGCAATATTGACACTTGAAGCAAACCTCTTTTGATATTTATTGTAATGTTAGGACTATCCAATTTTGCTTGTGAAACATTAGAAGTTAGGAAAATCGAACAAGCGTACAGCAAAATGGTCGGAGGCTGAGTGTCCTTTTGTATCTAAATGTTGGTGACATTAGTCGCTATGGTAATGCATACGGCTGAAGTCAAAATGTACGTACTAACTCGTTTAGTAAATATGATGATCCGTTTGCGCATTAGTAAATCATGTGATCTTTCCTATGGATAAAGAAGTCGTTTTTGAGAGGTAATATCAGAAATTGCCCTGTGCCATTTGCTGCAGGGAATTAAAGTTTTCTTGAAGGTATGGCAACTCTCAACTACCGTGATGAACAGGAAGCAATTTAGATGTTACATCCGCTAATTCTCTACTGTCAGGACTGAAAAAAAGAGTGCATAGTGAGGAACATACTGTTGTAGTGACAATTGTAGTGACGAAGTGTGCAGGCATAGTGGTTCTCAAAAGCTGGTGTTGATGTAAAATTGAACAAACAAGCAATCTATTTGACTGCAACGTTATAGTCAGTGCTTTATTCATAATAGCAATTCATAATTGATAAATTTCCAGTCCCAGGAAAACCAGGGATCATCTCGCCACGTCACAGTAAGAGTCCATCGATGATACGTGTGACTTGGTCTACCCCAAGCTCTCTCTGTAAACCGGAATACTACGAAGTACACTACCGTTTGTTGGAGAGGGGAATGTGCCGTGCGACCACGGGCAGGAAGCCGAGGCTCGCGGGATCAGTGCCTAACGCGACTAAGAGCTTTAAAGTCAAAGGTCTCCATCCCTACTCATTGTACGAGGTCTTCGTGAGGGGAAACACTTCGGCGGGATATGGTGCCTTTGCGGTCCGAAATATTACAACAAATTATACAGGTATATTGCTAAGATTATTGTTCTTCTATAATAGTTTATACATAATGTTGTTCATATAGCTGCATCTTGCTTCACAGCCAATTTTATCATTATAACTCATATAAAATGTATCTCATAAATCTTAAGTACATGTTGGCCTTGCCTGCCTCTGAACCAGCTCTGTTAAGAAATACAATGTATGCTATAATTACACATCACAAGAAAGCTTGGTGTCAAAAATATGGGAAAATCAGTTATATGATTATGTTCACGTAAGTGTAAAACTTTGTGTGCACAGAGAAATCGCTTTCCAATTCTCTCTTCTGAAATCGATGTTTGGATCTCCCTATTAGCTCCGACTTTACCGCCTTCCAACGTGCGCGCAACCGTCATACATCCACGGAGTCTCGTATTTTCATGGAGTAAGCCGGCTTGCAGAGGAAGAAATGGCGAAATCCACGGGCTATCGATATAAGCTGTTTGACCAGAAAGGTATTGCACATATCAATTCAAAGGTGGTACTAAATATAATGTGACGCTGTAATGCATGCCATGTTCGGACCCCTATTTCATTAAAGTGATGTCGTATATGACCCTGTAAAGGGATGGTACAGGTTTGGTTGAGATGGGGATTCAGATTTTTTTTTTCAAGATAATTCGAAACCACTAATGAAATATGAAAGGGAATGAAATTCTAAAGGAATTGAAAGCTTGTTTGATGAAAATCGGTTTGAAATGTGCGATGTATCCCAAAACAAAGTAAGATAAAGCGATCCTAGTAAAAGCTGGGTCCCACCTTTAATTAGAATCACTTTTTTGGATGATATTTGGTAGAGCATTCTCAGTGTTGCTAATCCACTATTAATTATTTTCAACAAACCTAATAATGTTAAGATTCTTATCGATTATCGTATTTGAAGAAGATTTCATTGTTTCCCTTTAGATTATGCGGATTTGTTTGTTTGTTTTTTCATCTTATATTGTTATAATGTTTGTTATTTGTATGGTTATATTCTGTTGTGTGATAATTCTCAATGCTACATGTTTGTGCTGGAATGCCTCCGAGAAACTATAATCAGTGGTAATCCATTATTGCTTTTGTCAGCCCAGACCAGTTTGTGGCATCCTCCTTTCTTTAGTTGTGTCAATGTTCTGCGTGATATATATGTCTTGTACCTCTACTGATGTGTTGTGTTGTTTCTGTGCCAATAAAATAGCGGTAATAATAATCATTGCCTAGTCTTCAAATGGAGTGTTTAAGCACTTAGTTGCTGTTTGATTGCAAGCAATACTTCCTGGCCACACCAGGGGAGCATTTCATAATTATATTAATTATCTTTTATTTTCTGACAAACTGTTTTAAGCTACTAAAGTCCTTGCATCTCATTGGCTGAGAGCATTTTTTTCCGACAAAATGCCTCATGAAATGCCCCCCCCCCCAACAGTCAAATCTGTAGCCTAATTTCACTCTGGTGGTATGTTCATCTACTCACATTTGGATGCTGACCAACCCAAACGATTACCATCTGTGTATTCGTAAGGAGGGAAAACAACCGTTATACCTTTATGGTACACCATGTATATGTTACATATTTATGTATTTTTGTGAAAATGTGTGGTGATGTTTTTGTGCAATATGTTCATACCTTAATGTGAAAATGTGATTACTGATGTGGATGTTATGTACGACAGCTCAATGATGTTCTGTTTAATTTAGAGGTATTTATATGTCATTGCAATGTATTTTAGACTTCGGGGTACGAGTTTGCATTTTTGTTACCATTAATAAACCATTCATTCATTCTTTCATTTTCATGCGAGCCAAAATTCAACGTGCAGCAAGAATTCATAAGTGTATCAATAAATGCCTGCTAAGCTAAGGATTTTGTGCCCAGACATCTTTCATCCCTTTCTTCTTTCTTTCTTTCTTTCTTGTGTATGCAGGATCAACATTCTTCAAAAGTGTGAACAGCACTGTGACGTCGGTTGTCGCTGAAAATCTAATGCCTTATTCAAACTACAGCTTCTCTGTCAGGGCTAAAATTACTACGGGAAAGGAAGAGCTTGGGCAAAAGCGATCGTAGTGCAAACTGCAGAGGACAGTACGTTTTTTTCTGGTTATCTATTCTGTTGCAGGCATACACTGATTACGCAGAAAGAAAATACAATAACTTGTAGAGTTAGGCACCCTATTAACGTATATATATATATATATATATATATATATATATATATTATATATATATATATATTAAGATCAGGTACTAATAACTTGTGCCTCGCTTCTTCACTACCGTACGCGATGAACTTTCTACAATGGATCAAAATTACATTTTCTGCTTTGCTCTTTGTAATGGTAAGAAGGAAATACAGTGGTTAACTGAAAGTAACAGCAAGGATGGTAGCGCCAACGTACATCTTCTTACATGGCAAACGTACCAACACTCTGCGTACAACGACCTTTCCTGAGGGTCCTGCCATTAGACATTCCCAATAACCGTAGTGCTTGAAAGCCAGAACACTTAGGACAAAAGAGCGAAAAGACATCGTGGATACCTCACCATTTTTCAAAGTGATTATATCTTGAAAGAATCGAAGTAAGGAACAATTCTTGTAAAAAAAAAAAAAAAAAAAGATGCGCCCTCCGCGGCGACGAACATTTGCCGAAGGCAAGGCGTGAATATTCTGTACAGCGAAATAGTACAAACAGAGGGTTTGGAAAGCAGACTAAATTTGAAGTTGATTGGTATAATCCATATAACCTTGGTACAATTATTGGGATACTTACATTAGCCAACAAACGTGAAGAACGTTAATATTGTCGAAAAACGGAATAAACTTGAATTTGAATATTGTTAGAGGTGTTTGTTGTATTTTTTGTCCGATGTCTTCTCCTGACGACTGGCAGTTCCAGGTCCTCCTCTGGATGTCACGGTTACTCTTGTTGACCTTGAGACCCTGGAAGTTGAGTGGCAGAAACCAGAACCACCAATGGGAAAGGTCGTCGCCTATTACATCATAATCTCGGAGAAGGGCGGAAGCACTACTCGAAACATCAGCTACGACTGCGCGAGAACTTGTCAAAATACCCATCATGTGCATAGGATTGTTAGCCTCATGGCAAACACAACTTACTCAGTCAAGGTACTTATTCGGAATACAGGTCTTTTTTATTTAATAGGTAGACAATTTCTTTATTGACTGGGGTCTGAAGAGAAGCTTCTCGCTCCTAATGACGGCCAACATTTTGTGTGTATATTGATCTGATAGTTCTTTTTGTAAAGTTGCAGATTAAAAGATATAGGCCTACAGTCGAATAACTTTGTGACCAAGTGTTTGTCTGAAATTTGCAAAGTTACAAAGAGTTCTCTTACGTAGGATATAATCTTTACATGGCTGTCATTTGTCATTTCCAAACCAGGTGTCTTATCATTGCAATGGAGACATCGTGAAAGAAACAGGAACAGGAATACTGATTTCATCTTACATGTATCAATATGCAAATGTGTCACTCGTACTAAAAAGGCAAAAGAAAATGAGCAAGTTCTTTCATGATTGTCACATTTTTCGTTGTACTTTTTTCTTCCCCCTTGTCACTTGAGCTCAGAAATTAAACAAGGACATTCATATATTACCAATTGCAGCATTTTTAATGCTTTTTCAGGTTTCTGCCAGAACTAAAGTCGGCATTGGAGAGGGAAGTCCAAATCCTCCTTGCACAATAAGGACAGTGGAGGGATGTAAGTAAAATCATACTTTAAAGCCGATATATTTTGACCAATGTTTTGCAGTCCCTTGCTTAGTGAATATCCAGCAGAGAATCTACTTTTGTAGAAGGATTTCCTTTTAAAAAGCCGATAGCGTTGGATTCATGGGTGACTCTATTCACTCGCTGCCCAACGGCATGCATTCGAAAACCACGAATAGCACCGGTCAGAGAATATGTGCGTCGAAGGGTAACTGTCGTTGGTAACAGACAACTCCAGTCGAGATTTTTCTTCTGTGTGAATACTTACACAAAGATCAGTGATAAAGCTGTATACGATTTGTTACTGGGATTCTCGAATACACCCTAAGAATCCCCACTCCATGGTTTCGTCACGTTCCCTTGTCTGTAAGTTATTGATGCTGGTAAGAATTTATATAAACCAATTGATGAGAGTTACGCACGATATGACAAAAAGGATACCTCAAGACAAGCATTATTCTTTCACAGACATTTTTTTTTTGTATGTCATTTGTAAGCTTCCTATCTGGCGTCAAGCCTTCGTTAGCATGGTGGATTAAAATTTGTGAAATCGTTTGTACATCCAACATTTCTTTGATTTTATTATCTTCCTTGAAACATCAAGATCCGAGCGCTCCTGGTAGCATCACTCAGACGAATCCTTCGGTGTCATCTATATCAATCCGGTGGCAGACTCCGACCTACCCAAAAGGCACTATCAGACAGTATGCTGTGAGTATATTATATAACTACTGGTATATTGTAAAATTATAGAAGCTGTTGCCTGGTGTGGACAATCACAAGAGAGCTGCCTTCCAGTTATCTTTTCTCCGCGGTATAGGGATTGGGGTGGCGCCACTGGGACGTTGAGGGCAAAATGTTAGAGCGATCCTTCGTGGAAATACCAATACGTTTGTAGATCTTTCATGATGTAGAAGTTCTTCTAAAGAATAAGAAATGAATACCAGAAATGGTTGGTCGTGCGTCTTGTTTTAACAGATTAATGAAAGAAGTAGTGCTGGAGAGAATTGAATGCAATTTAGGCCTGTACTACTGTTCGAGGTTCGTCGCCCTCTGCTATCAAGATTCAGTTCCCCGTCTGTGGAGTCAAATTGCTTTTACTCGGGCATTTATCGATTCACATGTTCCATCCTATGATTCCAGACGACGGATGTGTAATTTTGTGAAATTTTGAAGAATATTGTATACAAATATGTGATAGACACATATTTTTAAAATAGCGTTTCATTTTTCGAATAGTTCGAAAGAATGAAGCGTTCTAACAATACCCCCCCCCCTCCCCATGTACTTTCATCAGATTCTTTACAGGGTTGTATCTAGACCGTACGACGACGAGTTCAAACCAAGCACTGATTTCTTATATACAAGCACAACAGGTGACTCGACTTCTTATACAATGAGAAGCTTGGATCCAGCAACAAAATACCATGTATGTGTCGCCGCAGCCACGGGTGTCGGATGGGGCGTCAAGAGTGACTGTAAAGAGTTTTATACGGAGCCTCAACCAGGTAATTCTAGTTGCAGGATTACTGAGAATGAACATGACTTCTGCAGATGGAAAGAGTCTAGACATATTCAATTCAATTAAATTCAATTCAATTAAATAGTTTATTTATTTCCTTTAAAAAAAAATGTGTCAATGCGGTACATGTGTCAATTTGACTCTGATTCAACTGATAAGGATAGTTCATTGAACACAATCTAAAATATGTACACAAATGAGACCATAACAAAAATTTGATCAAAACTATGGAAAAGAATGATCCACTATAAAGTCAAGCTTGTAGGACGTGGAACACTGGAACGAAAACAACAGTAACACCAATATACCAATGAAATATGTTCATATTAAATTCATAAATATCTAGCATTGTACATGCAATCATTGATATATACACAGCTACCCATTTCTAGATTCTACTTCTGACATTTTACGCTGTGGGTTAACACAACCTGCCCATTTACATTACAGATCACTTAATCAGATTTTTCCAAAATACGTAACTAACAATTTTATTTGTCTAACATTTCTCACGATGTGTTTTGTAGGAATGTGTGTAGAAACACTTCACCTGGTTTTGAGGCGCATAGCCGTAATTAGTCTTCAATGAATGTCAGGTACAATAGTTACTATAAGCCACGGCAGTTTAGCGAGTTCAATCAAACACTCGTGTAACCTCGACGAGAGAACAGGGGCTTCCTTTTCCAATTTCATTTTCTTTTGTTCAGGTGAGACATTAACATCGTCTAGTCACTCGTTGTAGGAGGGCAAATCTTCATTACAGGAGTGCACCAATGAATCCAAATGGGATCGCAATCAAGTGTGCCGATTTTAATCACTTTGGACAATTTTTGGATCAAATTTACAAACCTTATAAGAATTACCTCTTTCATGCATCCTAGAAATAGATTCATTGCAAAAGCAATAGCGGCATTGCCGGGAATGTAGAGTAGTCACCTTCCTTTCTCAAAAAATTTTGACTTCCATGTTATATCATAAACTCGTAGTGTCAGAGCTTCCGGAACTGGACCCGCCAAAGGTGAAAGTAGCGAATAAGACGGCGGTTGTGATGTTTGATGTGCTTGATGGCGCTTTGGGACTCTACATCACGTGAGTACACATCAGTCGACGAAAATGATAATAATAATGATGACAGGAGAAAGAAATTGAAGTTAAAATTACGATCAATCAATGTTTGCAGTGCATCGAATGACAGACCCAGAATGGTTAAAGGGGATGTTACGCCAAGTTACTGTTACATTGATTTTGTATCTTGGTTCAGTGAATGCAGCTCAGTGTAGTTTGATCAAACTCGGACAATCTGTTCAAAAGTTATACATCTGTAAAGTGTTGGTGAAATCTACGTGCCGTTGTCACTTGATAAGAGGAGTACAACAATTTACAAACCACGATAAAAGAAAATACAAAGATAATTATTATATATATATATATATATATATATATATATATATATTATAATTTTCCTAGCATTATGAAAGAGCACTTGACTTTTCTCTTTTGGAAGGCGGGGGAGTACCATGTTACAGTAACAAGTTGAGGGAATTTCTGCTTTTCATATTAAAAAAGGAATTTTGTGAAAGTTGTCTTCTGTTATGAATAATGATAAAATTACGTAATCTTGTATGTTGTTGTTTTTTTTTCATCAGTCATCTACAGAAACATCAGTTTAGCCGTTATGAAAATCAACGCCCCTACAAATTGCAAACAATGGAGTCGTAGAATACCAACATGCACCTCCTGCATTGTAGGAAGATGGAAAAAGTCGGACGTCCCCACGAACTTTACCCTTGGTGACAATACCACTCATGGACGCTACCATAATGCCCCTTTGGAAGAAAATATGACGTACTGTGTATGGCTGGGTGTCGTTAGTGTGACAGATGTAAAGGTAGGGGTTACTTTATATGGTCAAGATTTTTGTACGGCAATCCTTGCTTTTTGCATGAATCGGTTTAAGGCCAAAAGCTGTTCCAAGCTTTACCTACTGAAAATAATATAATAATGTAGTCAACAAATCGAAACTGTGAAAATCTCATCCGCTTGTAATTACTACAGGTAAATCCATGTTCCAGTAATGGCTGGTGTGTTTGTTTGTGTGTTTGTTTGTTTGTTTGTTTGTTTTTTTCATTTTCCATCTAAGAAGATAGCCCATATTCAGCTGCAATAGCTGGCGAGTTCATGGTCCAACTGGATAATTAGATGGTTGCGCGATTTAATATGTGTAGAAATGATTCATCAGTCGTCGGGAAACTGGTGAGTATCCCTCGAAACATCGTTTCAGTTTCAATGCAAACTTAACTAAAGCCTGCTTGCAGACGTCCTTTGCATCAAATGTGGGATGGGGATCTGCAAAGGTATGACGGACTTCCTTGTCCGTCTGGTTCTGTTTATTCATGACCAGACAAAGATTATGCATGGTTACTGGCTAGTGATTCTATAAAGGTGTATTGCTCAGTCTATTATATACAATTATTCTCGTAAAAGATTTCAGGAACCTTGATAGTAAGCGTGTGTTTGAAAGAGAGGAGCATCGCATTCAAGATAATTGTCACCACTTCGCCACGACTGTAATGTTCCTTCGTTCCATTTTTTTTTTCAGGAGACTGTTAGATACGGACTACCCTCATTATTTGTCGGTGAGTACAAGGTACCTGTAAAAGGATATTTTTGTTTCAGTTGGAAGGGCCCGTAAGATTTTTGTTTATGTTTTTGTGAGACAATGAGAAACCACTTATGAAATTTGAAAGCATATTTTATGTGGGATTCAAATTAGTTTATGAAATTTGGTCTTGCAATGACTGAGATATCCACAAACAAAGTAGTCCCGATATTAAAAAGGTTATCGATACCATCCTCCCTACACATTACATCATTCACTATTCAGCAAATTCCTGACAAGTACAATCCCTTTTCATAACGATCAACCCTCTTTACACGACTAAGTATTCGTCAGTGAATTCCAAATACAACGTCAAGTTCAATATTTTGTATTCATTTTCGCACCTGCATGGCCAGTTTATTGATTTCTTTGAACGTTCTATAAGCATGGAATGAACAAATCGCTGAATGACATAAGATACAAACGTAAACGTCTATTACGTCAAGTAGAGTTGAAGACACTGGTTCTTCTAATTCTATAAGATTATTATTATTACTATTATTATCATTATTATCATGACAAAATTGCAGTGTTGCAGGAAAGTCGGAGGTCTCATACCCGATAAATCTCGTTAGTTGAATTGTAAGACTAGAGTAGCTTAGTATAATGGTATTTCTTGCCCCCAAGAGAGAGTGTGTGTGTGTGTGGGGGGGGGGGGAGGGCACATCTTCCCCGACCCCTCCCCTCCCCCCCCCCCCAAAAAAAAAAAAAAAAAAATTATTTGGTCCATGAATTGCTCTGTATTTTACAGTTTCTCATAACAACAGTCCTAAGTGCCTGTATCATTCAATGTGGCTTCATGCTTTCTCGTTACAGTATCGAGTGGAAGTAATGACAATAACCAAGATAAGACGAACATCATCGTTCTGGCAGTATTCGCGCTACTGCTGGTAATGCTGATCCCAGTGGCTATGATCAAAGTGTGGTATGTAAGACACTTCTAAACAGCTGAAAAAAATCATTTTATGCAATCCCAAAGCGAAATAAAGTCTAAGTTATCACACATGACAAAATCTACTTGCGATGTGCCTCCCACTTTTTAGTTGCAGGTGGAATTAACTCCCCTGTTGAGCAATACTTTAGAATATATCCCACTAGATAGTGATACCCTTGTTCTAGTTTACTAGTGGCCTCTTCCTTGAAGCAAATTCCAAGATAATAATGATTGACACACATTTCTCATTTACTTTCAAAACTGCTTTCATTCCGTACTGGTACTATGTGTATATACAATACTAGAGAGGGAGTGTGTGGCCCGTTTTGCATAGTACAAGTCATCACATAAGTATGGGGCCCTTTACAAGAATGTCTGAAGACCTCAGGTAATATTACCTCACAACAATGTACACTACGTCTAAGGCATTACCTTCAAGCAAAATCTTATTTCTCCCCATGTCTCTTCTCTTGTGATTTCTCTCATCCCCCCCCCCCCCGCCACATTACCTTCAACCTGATCTAGACATTTTCGTTTTTTGCCTGAAGGGGTTTGATAGTATAGGGAGAGAAAACAACCTAGTGTTTCCAAGGACGCCATCATGTTATGGATCTCACTGATAGTTTTTCTCCTTTTTTTATTCTTGTTTTGAATATTTTAATGTCGAGTGGAATAAACCTCTCTTTTTTCATTTCATACTTACTTTGAACAATTGCGCAGGAAGAGGAGAAGTCTCACCATTGGAAATCCAACCGCTACCAGGGAGGAGAGTGGAAAAGTGCCTATCGAAAGTGAAGAAGACAAGTATGTCATCTGGGAGTAGTTATAGTAGTCTGTATAGACAGGGAGAATTAATTAACACCTACTAATTAGCGCTAATTGGGAGTTCCGGTGATGAGTGAAAGTGACTTCCGTTTGTAATTAGTCACTTTCCTGTTTATGACGATATGACTCAAACCCGTTTCCGGAGGGGGAAGCGTGTTGTTTACGAAATGAAATCATGAATATGCATCGGCATACTTTGTTGGTGATATAATTGCTGCACTAATATTGTGTACTGCAGTTTTGCTTTCAAGGTGAAGAATGCTGTATAATGGTCAATGTTAACTTACACGATGTGTCCAGCCGCGATGAATGGTAATGCACAGCGATCAAAAGTGTATCCAGGCACAAGCTTGCAGTTCCAATGCATATTCCACACATGAGCAGAATTAAAGTGTACATCATACAGGGTAGTATAGACACACATGAGCAGAATTGAGGTGTACATCATTCAGGGTGGTACAAACACACATGAGCAGAATGGAAGATTAAAGTGTACATCATTCAGGGTGGTATAAAGAGAGTTCAAATTCATAGCGATATAGCATCAACCAAAAAGCTATGTCAGTAATGAAGAGACCACACGATGAAGATATCAGCAGCGAGAGACTATCCCTCTATAATGTAAGACTGTAGAATAGCATACACAATGTATGCCTTGGGATGATGAAGCAGTGATGATGTTGAAGGAAATAGTTGTTATCCAGGTATTTCCTCTTTGATCAAAATGGTTGGCTCAGAAAATTCAAGACAGGATGGTGTGGCCTGACACAAACAACAGAGTATGGCTCAGGAGGAAATTGGTAGACAATGGAAGGGAAGGGACATGGTCAAGTCCAGTCATACGGTAACGGTGCACCTATTTTTTGCGTGTTGGGATGAGTATTGCTGCACTAATTGTGAAGTGCAGTATTGCTTGATGAGGAATGCAGAATAATGGTCAATGGTCACTTACACGATGTGTCCAGCCACGATAAGTGGTAATGCACAGCGATCAAAAGTGTATCCAGGCACAAGCTTGCAATTCCGATGTATATTCCACACAATGAGCAGGATGGAAGTGTACATCAATCAGGATGGTATAAAGAGAGATCAAGTTCACATAGCGATAGCCTCAACCAAAAAAAAAAAGCTATGTAAGAAATGAAGAAACCACATGATGAAGATATCAGCAGCGAGTGACTATCTCTTTGTAGTGTAAGACTGTAAAATAGCATATTATACAATGTATACCTGGATGATGATGCATGGTGATGATGCCTAAAAGAGAGGGAAATAGTTCTTATCCATGTATTTTCTCCTTGATCAAAATGGTTGGCTCAGACAATTCCAGGCAGGGTGATGAGGAATACAGTATAATGCAGTATAATGGTCAATGGTCACTTAAACGATATGTCCAGCAACGATAAATGGTAATGCACGATGGGTATCCGAACAGCGATCAAAAGTGTATCCAGGCACAAGCTTGCAATGGGCACAATGAACAGAATGCAGTGTACATCATTCAGGATAGTATAAAGAGAATCAAGTTCATATAACGATAATCTACCAGAGAATGTTGAGGAGATCAGAAGTTCTTTGTGAGAGTTTAAAACAGGAGTCCAAGACAGGAAGGCCTTGTCAGAGAGAGAGAAAGAGAGATGATGAAGGTGTGGGTGAAGGGACCAAAGGCTATGCTTAATTTCAATGACCAGTAACGCGGCGGAAATGACGATTATGTTTGGTTGGTCGGAAGTATCACCAAGAGCTGACCAATTGGAACGAATAAAAGGTCTACTCCAACATACCCGTTACAAGATGCCACGATGTTATTGGTCAAAGGATGCGATAGTGGTCAGCCCTCTGAGGATCTCGGTGAGTTGTGATTCAAATAAATTATTATTCAATTCAATTCAATTCAAATGAGTTTATTGGGAATTATCTGCATAGAACATAGTACAAATGAAATACAGCCATTTCTTTTTGTTTTCAAGACGACAAAGCATACAGTGTGTGCCGCCGAACATAACTGAGATATACATATACAGATTAAAGAAAAGAAAAGAAAAAATAAGAGAACACGTCAATTGGGAACCACCCGGGATAACGTGGATCAAATGATCTGACTGAATTATGGTGCATGTATTGGGAGTGTGAAAGCAGAAGACTGTCGTCAAAAAAGCATATAGCTTGAAGATATAGTACGACAGCCTTGAAACAGAAGGGAAAAAAATAAAATGGGCAAAAGAAGACGGAAAAAATGTGAGTAAATATTATATGGCGGGCAATACAAACTTGTGGAGAAGATTGCTTTGGTTAAGGAACCTGATATACAGAGCGTATATACATGTGACAAGAGGAAGATAAAAACATCTTCAGCATTATTTCATACGATCGCTGAAGTATTGGCTCTGAGAGACGAACTCTACGAAGAATTTCCACAATCACCCGAGTGCAGGTACGTTTACATTGTTTATTCTATCTTTTTGTAGGGTCGTTATTTTAGTTTTTTATTTCACGTGTATGCATATACCAAATTGTGTAGGACTGTCAAAAAGTGAGTACAGGGTTGCAACACGCAAATGGCGTGTATGGTAGATGCGACTTTTCTCTTCGAAGTGAGTAAGTCATAGTGTTGATGCTAACACATGGTTGTAACATATTCCATTTCATATAAAACCTTAGTTGGGGGAATATCGAGCCTGGTCCGAGTATACGAGTCATGTTGGAGGAACGCGAGCAACTGGGAGCAGTAACGATGCCTAAAGAAGCCTCAAACATCGGGAGATGGAGGGAGTTACGTCATCCATCCCAGTCAGGAAGCGGTAAGCCGAAGAACTACGAAGCCAACTGCCAAATTTGCATATATGTGAGAATGGTCATTCAAAGACATTGTAAGAAGTATAATGCCACCATGACTGATTATATATCTTTTTTTTTTTGTTTGTTTGTTTGTTTGTTTTTTTAATCCGGTCGGGAGAAACGGTCCCATGAGTGCTATGCTGCGTCGTGTGAATGGGCTATTCGACAATAAAAAATTGTAGATGACGTGGTTGAGGGTGCTCAGGACAGAGATTTCGTAAGAGTCGTCTTAAATACTTCTGAACTGTATGGATAAGCTAATCAGCATGTCTTTCGTTAGGGAGAATCATTAGGAGGCGCGATGCAATCAGTACCCACTTGCAGTCAACGCTCAAATCACAAGATGAACAACTATCACTCGATGAAATTTGGACGTTTAACGTCACACAAATATCATTTTGCCCTGCCTGAGGGAAAGAAATCAAGTCAATGGGTTCTGAACCTCAATTAAGAATTGCCGAAAATGCGTAGCATCATCCAAATAAAAAATCGGGGTGTGGATGAGAAGACTTGCACTAGAGCGATAGTAATGGAAATCGCTCGCATACAAAAAGAAATGACCCAGACTGGTATTCAATAAGGCAAAGTTATGGACACCAAGCGGACATCGCGAGAGATTTGCATAGAGAAGTAAATGTCCCGTATGGGAAATGCTGTCCAAAGGAGAACCAGTCTTTTGAAAACACTCCCAAAACGAGAAACTATATACAGAGTAATTGTCATTTCGAAAGCCAATTTGAGCATTATTGTATATTCTATAAAGACCGAGATCGTGCCATATACTATTATTGGCATAACGAACACTTCGACTTGGTTACCTCCCTCAGTGCATTTTTTTTCGCAGATCTTACTTCTGTTAGAAGTGTCTGAAGGGATACGATGTAAAGTTTGAGCACAAAATAATGTTAGAATGTTTGCAACTTTTGCCACGGTAAACAGTGTTCCGCACTATCGTAAGACGCAACATTGCGATATTGCAATAGGAACAGCTGAAATTTAGAGAACGATCATTGTTTTCGCACCCCAAAAGAAGTGAGAGTCTGTTAGAAATATTACGAATTTCCACTTTGTCACAGTATCATTCCGTAATTTCAATCTGCTGAGGAAATAGAAAATGGTTCACGGGTGTGGTCGGATTTTGTGTATGGTTTGTAAAAAAAAATGTATATCGGGGGAACAGGTGTTATATGCAGTCCTTTGACACTATACGTGGAAGTTAGATAATCTCAAGTCCGAGGAAATACAGTGTATTTTGGGAGAGGAGAAAACCGCACGTACACAGATGAGGTCGATGATGTTGGAGTTGTGAGCCATGAAATGGACCAGACTCATATACAGCACAGCAAGGAAAAGAAAATGAAAAGCATAAAGAAAAAAGAAAAGAAAGAAAAGCTGCTTCAAAAAGAAAGGTGCTTCCATAAAGTTTGTATTATTTGACTTTGAATGCACGGAAGAGTGTGGAATGCACATCCTAAATTACTGTGTTGCAGAGAAAGCGTGCTCCGAATTGTCTCTCCGGAGTCCTTACCCCTTGGAACGCTGTGCAACACTTGCTGAACCAAAGAAGAAGAAGGGGAAAAAAAAAGAGGTATTCGCGGGAGAAGACACTGGCAACGAATTTTGCCAGTCGGTAGTGGCTGTTCGGCAAAGAAGAAAATAGAGGCAGTACAGTCCTCGCGCACAACTTCGAGGGTGTGATGGAGTTTGCATACAACGATAATTGTACGATACGACAACTGTATTGATAGGAAGTTTGTCAAACTATGTCCCGTACCTCCAAACCCCTGTGAAGCTGACTATTAGGATGTACAAACACAAAATCTGTTAGTTTATATTACGAGTGTGAACTTAGGAAGGTGGGAAAATGTGGTACATTGATTTTACATCAGTGTACCGTAGCATGGATTTCCACAGTTGTGTATGACGGATAATGATAAAACCTGCCACGACAGGGATTATCACAGTAATAAGGGAATTGATCCGGAACGTGAGAAAATTGTTAAAACAAAGGCATTGAATGTCCCTTCGAAAACTTTCATATTGAAAATGAATTCATTTCTAGAGCATTTAGGGATAAGGAATAATCTCCCCCAGTGTTCAGGTCATAAAGATATAGCCCAAAAGATTTGACTACAACGTTAATAGTGACAGCTTTGAATTTCCATTAATGATGAGATAGCTGAGGACTGTAATGTCCATCACGTAAGAGAAGTTTGACATCATGGAGAAATTTGTATAACACACAAAGCTCGTGTTTCGATGCATTGGCTATTAGACAGTTACTTGTTCAACGATTCTTTGGTATCTTCATGTCAGCAAACACTGCACTTTGTGCCATTCAACGGTTGTAGTTCATTTTAGCTTACCTACACATGTATGTAACTGTGTTGAATCAGTTTGTTTGATATGCTTGTTCGAAATTAAATGATGAGATGTTGGAATAATTTTATGGATGAAAAAACAACAACAACAACAACACTCCATTAAGAATTATACTGGAAACCTTATAAAGTGTGCAGTTGATGTTTTTTTTTCTCGAAAATCTTTTGCATTGGTTCGTACTAAAAGTCAATATCACAACTGAGAGATAACGTGTCATGCAGTCTTTACTTACGTG